>NW_025106678.1:600000-1003468 GCF_013123115.1 Colletes gigas
TGTAATTTTGGTATGTATGTCTGGGGATTTAACATTCTAACGGAACATCCGTTCACATAATAATCCCAAACAACAGTTGGAACTGCTCGACCAATAGGATTATGTGTGTCTCTGACACCATTCTCGTACGAAGTTATGTCAATGTTTTTCGAAAATAGAATATAAGAATCCCTCAATATTTTATCCAACATTGGAGTAGACATAAGTAACTTATAATAATTGGGACAATTCCTTTTTATATGAACCGGTGTCTGTTCCCAATTTTTTCTGGAAAACATTACATATTTACAATTAAAGCACATAAAATTTATACATAATGAATCTTAATTATTCCATGCTTACTCAAAGAAGTCTTCTATTTTCATGGGATGTATTACCCATTGAAACATTGAACGACTTATATTCAAAGGATTTTCATGATTTTCTTCGGTCGTTTCAGCAACAGGACAACTAGGCTGTTGAACAACTTCGTTTGCTAACTTTTTATTTTTAGTTTGTTTTTGTTGCTTTTGTTTAATATGCTTTATTTTTGCAACACCTGTATGTACTGCTAAAACAGTACTCTTTAATTGAGTCTTTGGTGCCAAACTTTTCGAATTAGACATTATTGTTACTTTTTTATCTTTTCTATTAAATACTGGTTTTTGAATAGATTTATTCTTCTTGGTAGTGGCAGAAGTATTAGTTTTCTTAGATGTCACATTGTTCTTTTTATTTACATTCGGAACTTTCTTTACCACAGATTTATTTGTTTCTTTCAAATTTTCATATAAAAGTGCTTGCTTAGCCTTCTGTTTTGTATCATTTCTCAAAGTTACTCTTTTTTGAGGATAATGCTTATTCTTTAATTTCTTTGACTTTGCAGATAATTCTGTACTTTTACGTTTCATAGCATGCACAGCAAATGCGGATATTGGTTCATGATATTTAAGCATCTATAAAAATGTTACAATAAAATAGTACTGACATGGTACAAATTTTAGAATTACACTTTATAGTTAATGATAAAAATATAAAAAGTTAAATAAAATATTTATACTCTATGTAATAATTGATAGAACGATTCATAACATAATAATGATTAATACATCGTAAATGAACAGCACAACCGGTATATTTTAAGGTTATGCGTGAGCATTTCTTTCGATAAACTAATGAAATAAAATCTTTCAAATTTACCGTGAAAACTGTGCAGCTATATAAAATTCTTTGTTATGTCCTAGCTAAATTACGCGTTTATCTAATACTGTTGTTAACACAACTTTTACTTTAAATTTATCACTCGCATGTGCTTTCAATTGCACGTCATAGTAAACACTAATTTAAACAGTCAATACAATGCAGTATTAAATTTGTAATGTTTGTTTGCAATGAAGTATGGGTCAACATACAAATAAAATTGTTATTTAGTTATATTAACAATATGACTAACCAACTTCAATTTATTCTAATTTGAATTTTATTTTTAATATACATAAATTATGTTATAATATAATACAGTACAGACTGTTATAAAGAATTGATAAGTAATTTTATATAATCTATTCAACAATTCAGTATATGAAATAAAATTAATTATTGAATTAGTATAGTGGGAATTATACTTGATACTTCTAAATATCAAATTAATTCCCTTGAGTAGAACCGCACGTCCTACTCGAACGAAAATGAATATAATGATTTTACGAAAAAAACATCGTAAAATCAATTATATTTATGCAATACTCAGTAGATCATATTCATATTATTAATTTTTGGAGAGCTGTTTGACCATGTAACGTTGGATTTACATATCTCGCTATATATATTCTAAGAAATCATTCTTTAAATCGAGAATAAGACGCCACATAGCGTTGAAATTCAATATCACAACATGTTTTGTCTCATTATCCGTCCATGTATATTTTTTCTACAGACGAGGTATATATGTAGATCTGTATATGAATAGGAATTCACGTGGTAACGAACGAAAGTACCGACTTTGTGGAATTGGAGCAATCTCTTTATTAAGACCGGCAATTCTAGAAATTATGTTAAATTGAGTCACAGGAATTGCTACTGTTTGCAAACGCAGAATATCTGTCCACCCAGAGATGTGTAAAACTTCATTCGAATAATTATGTTAATAAAAATGTTAATAAAACACATTATTCTATTTGAAAAACTTAAAGTAGTTATCGTTATTTGTTGTGCATTCGATACCGATAAATTTTTATTAAAACTTTCCTTATTACATGACCGGAAATTCCTAAAAAAGAATCGTACCTCTGGAATACTCTATATGTATACAGGGTGTTCGACCAACCCTGGGAAAAATTTTAATGGGAGATTCTAGAGGCCAAAATAAGACGAAAATCAAGGATACTAATTTGTTGATTCAGGCTTCGTTAAAAAGTTATAAAAACATTTCCGACCACACAGTATATTTTCGGTAAAGAATTTTTTTCTCGAAAATGGTTAGGAATTCGAGGGTATGTGTATTGACCAAAAATGATTGTAATCGACACCTGCAATCGAAAATAATTTTTTCAAGAATGATTTGAAAATTTTTAATTTAATTTTTTAATCTCCAGAATCTCCCATTAAAATGTTTCCCAGGGGTGGCCGAGCATCCTGTATATTTTCAGCTTAATGTGTTTCAGGTTTGTTAAGAGACTGTAAAAAGAGCAATAAGTTTTTTTATTTATCTTTAAATCCGACAAACCCCTCCGTTGTAGTAGGTATGGGGCAGAACGAGCAGCTTATGCCACCGAGGTAGGCGTATTTATACGGAAACCTGTTTGCAATAATCGGATGCTGCTTCCCGAGAGCTTCAGTATCGCTTAAACCGGCAGAGTCGTCAAACGCGCTAATCATGAACGCTCTCCCGGGCAAATGGTTTATCCTTATTCTCGTTTCGTTGTTTAACATAATCTTGGAAAATGTAGCTGCGTACGAACCTCCGGTTCCCACCGTGGAACCGCTCTTTCCGAAAGGATTACGAATCTTCATTCCGCGTGAGTAGTTTCTTTGTCACGTATCTAATACCCTTCATGGGGACAAACATTTTCTGCAGTATCTTACATTTCACTAATTATTTTAAAAAGCATCTGGAAAACAATAAAAAAATTATGCTTGCGCTCGAGAACGAGAATTTTCGTTACCGATCGTCAATGTGGTAAAGAGAAGATCGTTGACCATTATGAAACGATCGAAACCGGAAATCATTTGTCCAGGCAATTGCTTTTAACTTCAAACGAAAAACTACGCGTTGGAAATTTTAATTAAAAACACAAATCAATTCCCTTTAATCCTTAAGAAAATTATTTGGTGAACACGCGTAATAAAATACTTTTGCTTTAATCGTATTTTAATGAGCATTAAAAAAATAGTTTCTTTATAATTCATGTATATTTTCATTAATTTTCATGAGGTTTGAAGTAGTCATGTTCTCGATAATGCATGGTCCCCGGAGACCTCTCATAAAACGTAAACAAAGATAAGAATGCTAGCGAGCAATTATTCATACTATTAGATCGTAACTCATAAAATTGCCGACACTCGTCCAATTGATAATTGACTGCGATTAATACAGTAAAAATATACCTAGTGATACATCTATTATGCTATACAGGTTGATTCTATCAATTCTTATCATCTACGTGCATTTGATTTTTAAACTAGAAGAGGCACGTTTATTTAAAAAAAAATTAATGAATATTAACTAAAATGCATGGTTTCGTTTAAAAAATAAGCACGTATTGCGCCAAAGCAACAGATCGTGTAGCGTGAAGATAATTTCCATTGCGAAATTCAATTTTTTCCTCCATCGATTGTTTACATTTACGCTAGAAAATTACCTACAGCTTCTCACAGCTTTTACGTCTTCCTGTAAAGTATTCATAAAACGGTATTACATTTTTAATTTTATTTTATCGTTAAGTTCTTTGATTTTTTCCTCCTTTTATATAAATTTTAACCGAGGCATAATGCAGGTAAGATAGAATTATTGATCTGACCTTTGGAAAGGGTTTCGACCTTGGTGAAAAATTTCATTCCGCGAATCTGAACTTGGAAACAGAGCCTTGAGAGTGACCCAAACCAGTTTTAAGCGAAGATTCATTAAGAGTTATGGGGCAAGCTAAGCGACAAACAAGAGCTCAAGGCCTTTCAGCAAACTTGGAAGTTGCTATTGCGATAGTTTCACGACATTTGGACAAAATAGAAATAGTAGAAAATTAAAAGTTAGACGAACGAGTATCGTTCCAATTGATGGACGATCGAACGATCGAACAAGCGCGATGGTTGGAGATATGCTTGGATTTTATGATGATCTGTGACTCGTATTTATGCAGGGAGGTGATTATTAACTAAGATGAATAGTTTCGATAATCTCAGTTGTTTTCCATTTTTTTTTATATTAAATTCTGGAATAATTTTGATTCTTCGAGGAAAAATAAATTTTATACGATTTTTAATTCGGATATTCCTAAAAGTTATTGATAAAAGTCTATAATTTTGTTTGAATGTATTATATTTTTCAAAACTAATGGTACTACGTAGTACTTGTATTAGCGTAATTTAAGTATGAATTACGATAATGGTCTCGACAAAATTAACGAGGAGGCATCTCACAAGAGGTATAGTGACTCATTGATTATGCGACACAAAGGCTCTTAAAGAATTATATAAAATAAAACGAAGTACAAGAAGGTGTGGATGAGGTATGAATTGCGTTAGAATAATTCACGTGGTCAATAGCTTGTGTTTGCTTATCTCGTAATAGATCGAATGTTTAATCATGAAGCCGAGGGAACTTATTTTCCTGTTTCATCTCACAGACTAAATAATGATTTTCGATTATCCTCGATCCATAGAAGCTCTATTGATCGAGGATATCTTCTTGATTCCTGATAAAGAAACTTTTGCTTATTTCGTTTTGGTCAATAAATATAAGAAGTTATCGATTCGTATTTGAAATCAATTATAGTCTTCCTATAAGCCATCGACAACAATAAATTTCAAAATTACATAAAATTGCGTCAGTGGCTGGGAATGTGTTATGATTCGATACAGTAGAGATCCATTTTTGGGAAAGAACCGTTACCTGCGATGAAATATGATATCTGACAAATGAAAGCGATCTGGACATAGTCAATACAACCGTCATCGCGATCGAAAACGATTCTGATGATCAATAAAATGCATAACTCGCTATTCCATTTGAAACGTAGGTCGAATCTCTATAGGATCAAAAGAGCATCTTATTTTTCTAGCGTTAGTTAACCAAAGATTACAGTTACGTGTCGTAATAGGAAAATGGGATTCCCAAACGTCGAGAAAGTAGATATAACTATAAAATGCAGCGCAAACAAGCGTACTGCACGTGTCGTCAAGCTGTAAATCGAAAATTTGTACAGAAATAGCTTTTAAATTCAACCTCCAACAGATTATATCGTAAATGCTTTTCCCGTGAAAATGTTAAACTTAGACCCGTTCGGATACAAGGAATTATATTACTTACATATAGTTTTACTATAAACGACGCTTTCTGCAATCAGACGAGGATGGAATCACCTTGGTCGCCTTCCACGTGAAATTCAACGAAGATTTCCAAGGTCTCGAGGCAGGGACCATTGCTAGAGATATCGTAAAAGTCCGAGGTGGACGTTGGCTGTACGAAGATCGAAGCACCAGGCTCAAGCATAATGATATAATTTATTATTGGATTCATGTGATCTACAACGGGCTTGGTTACAATTTAATTGATCAGCAACACGTGGTCAATGGTTGGTTTCCTTGAAATAGAAAAAGAATCAGTTCTATACATAGCAGACAATAGTATACCATAGACGTATATTTCTTTATGTACACAATATCTATATGATTTCCAATTTAGTTGCTCGTATACGTTCGACTTTCATTTTTTAGAATTTTACCATTACGATGGAATGCTCGTGAACAGGAACACCTCCCCTAGCGATGGCTGCAAAGTACACTCGCAGACGAAAGTATTCTCTTACGACGAAACAAGTAACAATTTCACGCCACGCAGCGTCTGCTCCGGCGAAGTAATTTTCGAAGAAAATTTCAATTCGTTTAACGCGAGTCGATGGATGGTTGTCGAGCGTTTTCCAGATGCTCCGGTAAGTGCAACGTATCTGAAAAGTACGAAACCGGTTATTGGGGATCTTATATTTATTTTCAAGCCTATATTAAACATAGAAAGCAGGATACCGAACGCAGTCGCCTCGAATAATATCTAAACTGTATATTTTATTTATCATTTATAATTTAGAATCTTTATTCATGAAATAAGTTCATGCGGCTTTCTTTTTATATTGAATATATTTTTGTGTATAATTTCGTCATAGGAAGAAGTTGTTCGGAGTGTTGACCTTTACAATATATTTTAAGACTATCGAAATCGGTGATGTGCTCCTTTCTTTTGCATAATCATCTAGTATAGACAGCATTCAATGTAATGGTAACGAAACCAGTTTTGTCGATACCATTTTTGTTAACACCTCAGAAACTAAAACTTTTCGACAGCTACTTGTACAGGAAAAAATTGTTAAAAATCTTGTCTTTCATAATAACGTTTTCAAGTTTGTTTAGAGCGAGACCCACTGTAAAATCTGCAATGTATAAATTAATACATTACAAGAAATAAATTTAATTGAAAAATAAGAAATTTTAATTATACAATTATTGTAAGATAAATTATATTACATCAAACACATCGAAGGTCTGTGTGGTGCACTCTTTCATGCATAATTGTAAAATTTGTTATCTCGTATTCCTTTAACGCTATGATTTCTCATAGTTACGCGAGATATTTTATATTTTTGTTCTTCTAGCAGAACTTTGAACTTAATGAACTTGATCTTGAGCTCCGCGGCAGCGTATCTATCATAGTTTCATTTTTATAATATCAAATATCTATTTATACCATAATTTTATAACGAAAAAGTTTCTTATCTTTTAATTTCAGAACGATGAATTTGTCATGTACATGAACAATGAAGAGATCGTTGAAGTTAAAGATGGTGCCTTGCATATCACACCTGTTCTTACCGATAATAAATATGGGCAAGGATTCGTACGTAGTGGGAACCTGGTCCTAGATAAGTAAGAATAACGTTATTACAATCCCTGATATGAAATACCATTACTATGCATTATATAAAAATGATTTAACATATATTACCAGATGTACAGGCGAAATGGGTACCTCGGAATGCAGACGAAGCGCGGTTGGCCCGCAGATTTTACCGCCTGTAATATCAGGACGTTTGAATACCAAACCATCCTTCAATTTCAAGTATGGAAATGTTAAAATACGTGCGAAATTCCCGCGCGGTGACTGGCTGTATCCTCGTAAGTTCTATTTCATACTGCAAACTTCAACCTGCAATTAATAACATGGTCATTATTGTTCAACAAAAATTTTCCATTTGTATGGAAACCATTTCGAAAAGCAATATAATATAATATAATAGCAACGTCCAGCTTGTTAGTGGCGCATTATACCACGCAAAAAGTTCATTTATCCTTCAGAATTAATGTTGCAAAATCTCACTTGCTACTATTAATACCAATTTTTAATAAATTATACAGAGTGTTCAGCTGCGTCTGGGAAAAATTTTAATGGGAGATTCTAGAGGCCAAAATAATACGAAAATCAAGAGTACCAATTTGTTGATCGAGGCTTCGTTAAAAAGTTGTTAACGTTTAAAGTTCCACCCGTACTGAATTTTTTTCTCGAAAATGCGCAGGAATTCGGGGGTATATCTATTCACCAAAAATGATTGCAATTGACCCCCGCAACCGAAAATAATTTTTCCAGAACGATTTGAAATTTTTTTTTCATCGTAAAATTTCACACCTTCTCAAATTTTTTTCTAGAAAGTGGGTAGGATTTCGAGGGTATGTCTGTTCACCAAAAATGATTGTGATTGACCCCCGCAACCGAAAATAATTTTTCCAGAACGATTTGAAATTTTTTTTTCATCGTAAAATTTCACACCTTCTCAAATTTTTTTCTAGAAAGTGGGTAGGATTTCGAGGGTATGTCTGTTCACCAAAAATGATTGTGATTGACCCCCGCAACCGAAAATAATTTTTCCAGAACGATTTGAAATTTTTTTTTCATCGTAAAATTTCACACCTTCTCAAATTTTTTTCTAGAAAGTGGGTAGGATTTCGAGGGTATGTCTGTTCACCAAAAATGATTGTGATTGACCCCCGCAACCGAAAATAATTTTTCCAGAACGATTTGAAATTTTTTTTCATCGTAAAATTTCACACCTTCTCAAATTTTTTTCTAGAAAGTGGGTAGGATTTCGAGGGTATGTCTGTTCACCAAAAATGATTGTGATTGACCCCCGCGACCGAAAATAATTTTTCCAGAACGATTTGAAATTTTTGAATTTAATTGTTAATAATTTTTTAACGAAGCCTCGATCAACAAATTGGTATTCTTGATTTTCGTCTTATTTTGGCCTCTAGAATCTCCCATTAAAATTTTTCCCAGAACACCTTGTACAGTACTTCTCGATGAGACCTTAAAATTCCGTTTTCTCACGAACCCCATGAAGGTATAACGCACCACTGCATTTTATAATTATAATCATTGACAGATACGTCCTATTTTGCAATTTCATTATTTCTTGTTATTTTATTTCAGTGTTGACTTTAGAGAACGCGAACTCTCTTAATGTAAATAGGTCATCCTATTCTGTCGTCCTAATCGGTCATTCGTTTGGCAATCCTATGCTCAGATCGCACGATGGAATAGACATAAGTGGACACGTCCTTATAGGAGGAGCATTCGAGACTAATCTGAATCAGATTATTCATCACAATACTCGATTTAATCTTCCTCTGAGAACTTCCAGCAAACTGTGGTCCGAGGAATACCACGTGTACGAGCTGGAATGGAAAAGTGGTATTATATCGGTTAAAGTCGACGGGGAACGATACGGGGAACAAAGTGTGCCGCCATTGTACGATACACCGGTAAGCAGAGGTGTCAGGGCACCAGAAAGTATGGAATAAAATTCCTGTTTCAAGTTTAGAGTCACATCAAATGTGAAATAAAAACTGAAACATTACCAAACATGAGCATACAATATGTGTGACTATTTACTCGTCTTTGTAGGTTTATCTTAACGTGGCTCTAGCTGTCGGTGGCCACGTCCTCTTTCCAGACGCGTCTGTAAGTGGCGACTACGAAAAACCTTGGAGGAACGTAGCTTCGAAGGTATTTGCAGTCGCTTGTACACATTAACAAACGCTATTTAACAAAACATTAACTGTATGATATTATGTGTTACAGGCATTGTACAATTTCTACCTCGCGAAAAACAATTGGCTCAATACGTGGAGGTACAGCAGCGTTGGTCTTCATGTAGATTATATCAAAGTAACAGCGATCTAATGGTCAAAACTAATTTGCCTGACTCAGAAATCTTCGAAGACAAATGCATTAGTTCATTTGTACCAGGGGTGGGGAGCCTTTTAGAATCGAAAGACCGCATATCGCCTCGCGGATTCATCATGGCGCTAAGTTTCGTTTGATCGAAATTTTTAAAAATCTTTTGACATAAGTTAATACCTTTTTAGGTACTCGTAAATGGACGAAATCTTATTAAATCCATGTACTATCGACTGACGCTGTGGTTAGTTATCGAATTATTCTGTATTCGGCAAAATATAAATTCAGTATTTGACTAGTCAAATATTTCGTGCACTGATCAAGAATCTGGATCTATTATTTGACTAGTATGACATGGACTTCAGTTAATTCAGTTAGTAAATTGATCGAGTAGTTCCAGTTCTATCGTGAACGAATTATCTACACATATTGTAAATACATATTATAGTTAACGAAATATGCAAAAAGCCGCAGGCTCCCCATGCCTGATCTATGATGTATCATTTCTATCATTTCCTTCTTCCCTGACCATTGTATGTATATAAGAAATTTTATCATTACATTTTACACTGAATTTAAACAATATTTCTACGTATGTCTAAATATTAAAATTTGCTTTTAGGATTTGATGTTTTTCAATTTGTGTTATTTAACTGATATTTAAGTTAGTAGCATTTTGCATTAAAAAAACGTTGTGATCAAACGAAAACGGATCAAAAGTTTTTACGAAGCATCGTAAAATCAATTACTGTGCCTTTGAAATACTCAGAATCGTATCAATAATCATTCTTGTAAGCTGAACGTATGTGTAATGTTATATGTTCGCAAATTTTAATGTACATGGTAGGGCAGAAACTCTGTCTACCTGAAATATTTCTGTTGTTCTTTAGATACAAATATAGCACGATGTAAGTAGTATAGTAACGTTAATTTCGTTTAGATGGAGATGCATGGGAGGTCTTAATTTTTTTAAATTAAAATCTCGTGTTTCGTTATCCTTTCGCGTATTAAAGTTCTTAGCATCTCTTTTGTACACGATCTTAACGGTATAAAATAACAAAAAAAAATGCTTATTGTTCATGTTTAAATTTTGTATAATTTTTCATGTAATTTACATAAAATTTTGTGCTTATACATACATGAAAATTTCTTATTCTCATGGTTGGTAAAACTCTCTCAAAGTCTGATGAAATATTTTAAGAACGTGTTACATTCCGTGTATTTCGACTTTACTACAGTTTTGACATGTAATATGAGCATGAATGCACTAGAAAAATTTGGATTATACAGGGTCAACGAAGTAAGACACTACGAGTATATACAATAATACGAAACTGATAACATGTTACACATGTGTTATATAGAAATTGAAATATGTAATAATTGTATTGTACAAATTGTAAATTTTATTGTACGTGAAGGCTGGATGTCTAATTACAAAATCCAGAAAATAGTGACCCCGCTTACATTTTCATATGTACTCGATATTACATATTTCTCACTTCTTGTGTTCTCCCTCGCATTCTATCCTTCGTATGGTGTTTTCTATCTTTAAAATTTGAGAAATCGTCACCCGCAATAATAAGTTCAAATTTATTGTTTGCCACGTCAAACATGCGCGGATAAGCGCTAGGCACTTATAGATAAATATAAAGAAGATATATACATTTTTTTTTTTTTTTTTTCACACGATAGGATGTCGAATTTAATTGAACAGCGCAGTTTGTAGGACGGACGACATTGTTCTGATAACGTAAAATAAATAATGTTATAATACTTGCATTTTGCACCTTTCTTTAATAAATAAACTGTTATAAGATATAAATGTGCATGTATGAACTTAACGATTATACGTTAACTTTTTGTGATTTATTAATTTTATTTACTCCCAAATTCAATATTCAATTGAAAATACATTGATAGCTTATGTTGTAAAAATAATAAAGAAAACATTACTTTTTTTCGAAACGTGTCACTAATTCAAACCCTAATTGGACATACGCTAAGTATTATACAATACATACTAGTATCCATTTCGAATACCTCAACAAAAAATATAACTATGAAATTTCTAATTTTAGCTTCTAAAAATTACGCTATCTAAAATGAACATAAATTTATGAATCAATAAAAGATATGTAAAATGGTACAAGCATACAAAATTGTCGTTATCAAACGGTTGAAACTGTACGAACAAAATCGTCTTGGCAGAGACGATTTTTTCTCTTTTTTTTTTAAATGAACGTGTTGACCAAATTCTATTGACGATGTTTAAACATTCATACTGGGAAGATTTTTCTTGAATTTGTATTTTCCAAAATTCAACAGGTACAGTAGCATTCTAATATTTGTTTCTGTTACATTTTTTTTTTTGTAATAAAAGCTCGAAAATAAAACGGCACACATGCAACATGAAACGACACAAATTTTAACAAAATCGTAATTTTTCACAGACTTTGATTACTTCACTTAAAAATTGTTTCAACGTTTTTTGAAACTATACAGCTGACATCGCGTCTCTATTACGATCAGCCCCATTCGAGAAACTTTGCCAATCCAAGTGTTTTGTTGCCCTTACACTATTCATTTTGTCTATTTCCACTTGCCGGCAACGCCTTTCGATAAAGCCGATCATAATTTAAAATGTATCGAACATCGCATTTTTTAACAGTCTTTCAATTTTTTTTTCATTTGTGATTTTAATATTTTCTTACTGCATACTTTCTTTACATTCACAACAAGCTTTACACGTACACTCTCATGAGCTTATGCTATTGTATCTTCGTCGAGAAAGTCGTGCATTAAACGCTAGAAATTACAACGATATATCACTGGATCGAATTGATACAAAAGTAAATGCAATTTTCGCTTAAATCGATAGTAACATGCTATGTTTGATTGTATCAGAAAATTCAGAAACTAAGCTTGAACCTAGCGTTTAAGTTTAAAAGAAACGTTTCATAAGTTTCGACTCGTTTAATAATACTTTATCAACGTCTAATTTCTTACTAATTGTCGATCATGGTACACGATTGAACGCAACAATTGTATTTAAAAAATATTTTAATTCCACGTACGAGCGACAAAAACGTTACACTCGCGATATAATATTCGTTAATTACATTTATTTTTAATCGAACTGATTGAATTAATTTTGATTTAAACGCGTTGTACACGATTCTATAAAATACGCAATAATTTTTAAAGAAATTTGCATCACTTTTGCATTAACAAAATAGTGATTACGATTAATCTGAAACATTGCAAATTGCTCAAATTATCGATATTATTCTACTGGTACAGTAAAAGTCGTCCGACAGACTTCCTACAAACAGCAATCATATTCGATTGTAATTCAGTTTCGAAATTACAAAGTTGCAAATATTTTCTTTTCCTTACGATAATTACGATGCTCGAGCCCGTTATCGCAAAGATCAAAAGAGCTCGTGCTTTAACATACAGCAACATAATAAAAGGTGCACAAGCATTCTTTGAGATCACTGATGGAGAAGCGCGTGTAAAGAAGAAATCAGCTTAGCCTATAAAGCGTTACTTTTATGGTTGGCTAATTATTATCATTATTAAGAATCCTCGTCGTATCCCCCTTAGTTCAATATGCTTATTCGTGCGATATTCATTGGTAGGTACAACACATTCACATTTAGAAACGAGAAATATCTAGATAATTATAAATCTACGATACTATATAATGAAGCTTGGATTAATTCATTATTCAATGGGAACGCCATCACTGATCTTGTTCGAGGTTCTGACATTCTTAAAGCTGACATTTCTCTTTTTTTTTTTTTTACATCTATTCACTTAAGCGCTCTCGCGTACGCTTTTTACTGCTTAAGTAAAGTAAATTTATACTATGATAATATAAGTTCCTGATGCTCTCGCAAAGAAATGTTCCCCTACGGGCCGTCGACCGATAATGGTCAAAAATTCGTAGGAAAAGCAAACTGTAACATCGTAAAAATATCGTTAAACATCTCTTCTTCTTCTTCTTCTTCTTCTTCTTCTTCTTCTTCTTCTTTTGTATACTATACGAAACTATTACATCTATTTCACGTATTCGTTAGGTATTCAAACATGTCCGATTCATTCAGAACCTTGTTGTTTTCAAAACAATTGTTTGCATTTCCTAGAAGTTGACCATTATCCTCTAACATCTAAACATAGTGCTAATCTCATTAACACGCTTTACTTTTTTTTTTTCTTTTAGGATAAACCTAAGTAGAATTTTTTTTAAAACTCATAATATCGCAACGTCAAGGCTTTGGTGGCGCTTTACGAGTCACTTACGAATACTAAAGAAAAAAGATCGCCACTCCCCTATACAATTTTGTGCACGCATCGTATTACAATGAAATTATTGATCAATTAATACTTATACTGTGAAATAATTTAGTAGACATTCAATAGCTTTAACAATTATCGTTACGCATCGAACTTAATTCGATTAATCTGTATGTGTAGTAGCTTATCGATGGACACCATTTAAAAATCATTGACAATTATGGGTCTCGCGGGAACAAAAACGTTGTTTAAAAATAAAAACGGCTTACTAATTACGAAAATCGATCACATGCAAAATACAATTAAGACGTAATCTAAGACGCTCTTCCAAATACAAAGATGTTTGTCGTTACCTTAATTCTGGAATTGTATAATTCATATGTATGTTTTGCACGCGGCATTTGTTAACAAATGCAATACAGTAAATTTTCACATATATATAATATATATCTGATATACAAATATAAATTATTTGCCTTATTTTAAAATATCTGGGACACGTGGTAGGAAGAAAACTCTTGTGTTTTGTGAATAGACTCGGTTATTTTATTACACACTAAGTTCATTTCATAAACCCGTTTCCTTGACAGTTAAGTTGTCTTATTATTTTCCTTTTTTTTTTTTTCCTTTTTTTTCTTTAAACGTATTAGGTACAAGTTTAGTTTGCGTTTCTGTGTATATCAACATTTAATATTCAATTGCTTTCTTTTAATGCCATCTGTCGCACCAGATTAAAAAGATTTTTAAACAATATACAACTAATACCTCAATTCATTGCGTCGAATTAAAAATTACAAAAATCTTTGTAAGATTCCATTCTTTGCCCATCGTACGTTAATTACTAAATGGGGGAAATGATTTATAGATAAGTTACTGAAGTATATTTACAAATGGAGGTCAGTTCCTTGATCGGGCGCAGGAAAATATCAAGTACTATCGCAGATCTCCGAAATAAGTCTCGTCGGAGCGACTGCTTAATTTTAAGATACAGAAAGACATACAGTAAAATGTAATTAAAACTTCAAGCTTATCTTTGACTTCCTAGTTACTCGATAATATTTTCAATTTTGGTATTTACTTGCGCACCGATTACACATAGACTGCAGGCTATTTGCAGCGTATGGGTTTACTTAAACACTATTACATCTGTATGGCCTCATTATGAATGGAATTGATTCTTAATTACTAACAATTAAACTCTTCACATTCGGACATTTTGGTTCCTTTATACCCCCTCAACAACACAAATAATAAACTTTTCCACCCCACGTTGATCGTAACTTGCAATTCTTTACTTTCTTATACCACCGTCAATATCTGTGCTCGTTTATCTGCTGCCTTCTGTTATTTGGAATTAATTTAACCGTTGAGCTATCGTTGCGAACGACCACAGATTATGCTCCAAACTTTACTCACGTTCAAATAATAATTAGTAAATTACCTAATTTTTCACGAAGTTAGAAAGTAGATATTAAATGTTATTAATAAGCGTTATGTAACTGTAAGTGGGTCTCTAAATTACAGACTTAAATTTACAACTAGAATAAATATTAATTACTGGTATATGAGGGTCCTTTTCATACTTTCCGCGATAATATTAACATTTTAGTACTTATAAATCTACAATTAGAATCATTAATACACAATATTTTATACATTCCATGTGTCACAGCTCGCAATAACCATCAAATTTTATTGCATGTATTTTAAGAACTTTTATAATTTAAGGAAAATTTTTAATACCCCATCAACACAGTCGATAACGATTATTCATGATCTATGATACTTTCTGGTTTCTTATGATCTTTGTCTTGTTATTAATACTATTGTATGAAAAGAAATTAAATAATATTGTAATTGTTGAAATGATTACGTTTAAAACAACGAGATCGCCTGAAACTTCGCCAGTGTATTAATGATTCTAATACACAGCAAACGATTTCCCGCGCACGGTATTCAATACATATTTATACATTTCATTACCCTATCTATTGGCTCTACGATGTAGTAGTCGCTTGTAAGGCTCTTAATTGTGAGGCTCAGTTATTGTGATTAAGATTATTGTTCCATGTAAATAGATTCTATTTGCGCACGAATCATTACTGAAGAATTCATTAAAATAAAAATTTGATGACTTTAAAATTTGCGTTATACGACAAATATAACTTATCCTATGATTTCACATTATATAATTCCGTATATAATTCCACATTATATTTGTCATCTAGTTTGCAATCACTAAATTATCCTTACCCTACTTTTACTCAAATCGTTTTTTGCATTGTTGGGACTTTGTCATTAGCCCAAATCTAATGCCATGTAGGTTTAACTTAAGGACAACTTTTTTTTTTTTGTTTCTTTGAACAGATATCGCTCCATTGTCGTACACACCGCAAAAAAGATACCCGTTCGTGCCCCCCTCCGAATGTTTACAACAATGTGAAATTGATATGAATAAATTGCTACCCCGGTTTAAGCTGTGTCTTATCTTTTCAGACATAAGCGTACAATGATTTCGATGCCACACGCAGAGAACAATGTAAATAAAGCTAAAACAAATATAATACAAAACCTCGGTTTTCATTCCGCGTAATAATGATTCAGTGATATCGTATTTCGCCATATAAACTTCTGGATACAATAACTCTTCATTATACGCGTTATTCCCAATCGTTAGTAATTATGCGAAAATATCCCAATTTACTATCCTCTGTTCAAATCAATGTTCTAAGTATCTTAAACAATCCCAACAAATGACATTAGATTTAGACGAAACTCAAAAATAAAAGATATTATTCCAGCCAATGTGGCACAATGTTGTTTACAACTCTTATGATATTATATAACACTGTGTTTAATCAACTTGGTATTTGGATTTTATTATGATAAATTCCTAACTTATTTTGGCCATTGGCTTGAAGACTTTGACAAATAACAAACCTTTTATTTATTTTCATCTCCCTATCAACATTTCATTACTTAACGTGACCAATTTTTTTAATGCTTAAGATAAATATAATAGGTGTCATAAATATATTTATAGAGAATCGTATGAGCATAATCGTAAATATGCTTGGGGGCATGATAATAGTGCATGCCAATTTCTTTTTTTTTTCTTCATCAACGCGTGACTCCGTACGTCTAGTCTTTTTACAAAAAATAGTTGATTCATCCCACACAATACGATAATTACGCATAAACGAGATAACAATCTCGTGAAAAGCGATTTATACAATTATGAATTCATGCAACAGTGTGTTTTTGTACCCTATAAATGCTAGAGTACTATTTTGTATCCTACAAAATTCAACCTCTAAAAATAAAATAAGCGTAATATGCACGACAGCTGATTTGTTTGTTCTATTATCCTCGTTCATTTAGTCCCTAACGCAAAACGATCCATCAGTCAAGCTGTGTACGTCATAATCTAATCGAAAACATGATTAACTAAAAGCACCTCTTTTAAAACCTACTTCCTAAAATGTTTAGAAAGTCCGTCTAAAACCTAGTCGATATGTTAAATAGAATACTAAGAAAAAAAAAGAGAAAAAAAAAAAGAAAAAGATATAATTCGATATAAGATTGTTCGACACATTTCAGATATTGGGCAGACTTATTTAAATAAGCAAAAAAATTGGCCACGTAAGAAGATTAATTCTCTAGCATTTAAGCAGTCTAGAAATATCCACATGCAAGATATGGTGATTATAATTTTATGATATTATATAGTTACATGTGTATGAGAAAGATTCAAAGAAGAAAAATTATGCAAAGTACATAACCCGCTTTGTGTTCGCATGAACTGTGATAGCTCTTGCCATTGCACCTGGTGTTCTGTCTTCGCTGCAGCCAGATTGATGAGATCCTTCCCCACTGAAACACAAACATTAAACGATACACTAACAAAATTTTAGTAGCAACAATAGGATGACGTAAATACTAAATAAATACACTGCAAGTATAAAACAATTGAAAATATACATGGAATATATGTTAGCGTCAAAATGCTTTTCGAAGCTAAGACACGTGTCGGGGTCGTACACGTGTCTCGGAGGTCACTTGGTGTAAGGAATAGCCTCAGGAAATTAGAAGAGGTTGGCCGATGCAGTTAGGATCGGTGACACCGTCGCGGATGTTATGATTACGAATCGATAACTAAGGGTCCGATTGCCAACCGCCGAACTAGACGCGTGTGGCCGATGACCTAAAGTCATGGCACGTGTACTGAGATAAGGATGTTCGAGAAGGATCTGGCCACGGAGTGGGGAAGGCTTTGCCTTTTGGTAAGAGGACTGTGATGAACCCCACGGCACTTACCCCAGAACTCTGATCGTGTGAACGTCTCGTAATTCTCAAAGACTATATAATTTCTAACATCAGAAGTGGGATACAAGACCGCAAAGTTAGAACGCATAGTAGCCGTTGTATTCTTTGATCGCTCGAATTCGTAAGAATGAATAGTGAACAAGGTGAAGTCGCTGAGCCGACTTTGGAAAATTTGTTCCGTCGGTTCTTGGAAACGGTCGCGAACGGGTCGGTAGTGTGGTGTGTGTGTGTGAATCATGAGTGGTATGAGTGAGTAACGAATACTTGGAATCGAATGATTGTTTGTGAAAACGGTGTCGATATCGATGGCGACAATGTTGCGTGTGGCGTCGTTCGTTTGGAAGTCGCGCGTGTCTGGCCCTGTAAAAAGGCAGAGTCGAGCGAGTCGTCGAAGAGTCGACACGAGAGTTGAGACGTAGCGTGTAATTACTATTTTCGTTTTGTTATATGTTTAAATAAATTTAACGTTCTTTATCTACATTTTAATTTTATTTCCTACAAATTGGGGGCTCGTCCGGGATTAGAACTTAAACCGAGTCATAGCAAAACGCCTAGTGTGAACATTCCGAAATTGTGCAACTAGAGAGTTGTTAGTAAAGTATTTTGAGAACAGAGTTTACTTAAAGGGCTGAGGTGTAAGTGTAGAGTGAAGACTGCGAGGACTAGTGTTGAAAGTGGCAATTTATAGTTGTGGTGGTCAATAAAATGGCTTCAGTAAGGAGGAATCCAAGTGATTTCTGCATCGCAGAATTGAAAGGAAAATTACGAGAAAAGGGACTTTCAACTTCTGGTTTGAAGGCGGAACTGATTCAGCGTCTGCATGAGGCCGATCTGACCGGCGAATGGTTAACAATGTGTACAGACGGCGCGGTTGAAGAAATTGCGAGTGAGAATGGTTCAGGTTGCGCGAGTGATATAGTACAGATGCGACGAGAAATTGAACTTTCGCAACGGGAAAAACAGTTGGTAGAGCGAGAGCTTGAATTAGCTCGTCAGCAAATTGGTTTACTTCGAGAAATGCAAAGGCTTAATCTCGATAGAGGTGAGGCAGGAGAATCTGCAAGCGTACCGACGGGGCAAAGACGACCGCCACCGGTAAATATTTCTGCCATTGCGGATTTATTAAGTCATTTTGATGGGAGCAGCAGTACATTCGTCACGTGGGAGCGACAAGTTCAAACACTGAAAATGACATATCAGCTGACGGATGATATGACCAAATTGTTAATGGGATCGCGACTGAAGGGTAATGCACTGGAGTGGTTACACTCGAAGCCTGAACATATTGCGATGTCGGTAGAAGAACTACTGAGGAATTTGCAAGACATGTTGTACCATCCTGGGAGCGTTCTGGAAATGTGACGACGTTTTGAGGCACGTGTTTGGAGGAAAGAAGAAACGTTTAGTGAATACGTGCATCAAAATGTTATATTAGGAAACCGCGTGCCAATCAGTGACACGGAAATTATAGAGTATATCGTAGAAGGAATACCTGATCGTGGATTAAGAGATCTGGCACGAGTGCAGAAGATTGCTACTAAGGGGGAACTGCTAGCAGCATTTAACAGGATTTATTTGCAAGGAAGATCGTTGCCGTTCAACCCAGCGACCAAGCCAAAAGAAAATAAGTGGTTACCGATGAAAACAGTGAAACAAGACGCTAAAGAAGTGCCGAATAACCAGTTACAATGTTTTAATTGCGGTGAAAGGAACCATCGAGGTGTAGACTGCCCCGTTAAAAGCAAAGGTCCGAGATGTTTCGCCTGCCGGGACTTTGGGCACAGAGCCGTAGATTGTACGAAGGGGCAGAATAAGCAAGTAAATGAATATACGGCAGTGGCCGTTCGGGACAATAAGATATACAAGCCGGTAATATTATTAGGTAAGCAGGTAGTAGCGTTTATGGATATGGGCAGCGATTTGCACTTAATGAAGGCCGAGCAATATATCAGGTTAGGATGTCCAATTTTACACGGTACAGAAATATCTTGTAAAGGATTTGGTTTAAGTAAAGTCACTACTTTAGGCAGTTTTTACGCGGACGTACAAATTGATAAAAATATTTTCCGATTTTTAATTCATGTGGTACCGGATGAATATTTAAGACACAATTTTTTGATTGGCTCAGAGTTATTGCAAGAGGCTAAATTAATGTTAGACGGCAAAAATGTTGAGGTTTCGAAACGCGATAATAAAGTAACAAATTCTTATGATGTACCGGAAATATTTTGCATAAATACTTTCGATGAGTCCGAGAACAACATAACTGATTCTGTAATAGATTTGCAACATATTAAAAATGATACCATTAAACAAGGGATAGAATATATAATAAATAGTTATGAGCCTAAAACCATTAAAGAGTCTAACATTAAAATGGAAATTGTATTGAAAGATGATATACCTATATATCAACCTCCACGTAGATTAGCGCCAGTGCAAAGAGAAATAGTTAACAAGCAGATAGATGAATGGATGCAACAAGGAATAGTGCGGGAAAGTACGTCGGAATACGCTAGTCCGATTGTACTTGTAAAAAAGAAAGATAATGGAATGCGTTTGTGTATAGATTATAGATTGCTTAATAAGAAAGTATGTAAAGATCGTTATCCGCTTCCATTGATAGAGGATCAGCTGGATCGATTACAGGGCGCGACGATATTTAGTACCCTTGACTTAAAAGATGGTTTTTTCCATGTCCCGATTGAGGAAAATAGATGTAAATACACTGCATTTATAGTACCTGATGGGCATTTTGAATTTTTAAGAACCCCATTTGGCCTCTGTAATTCTCCAGCTATCTTTCAGAAATATATCAATAGCATATTTCGTAATCCGATACAGACAGGTGTTGTTTTGACGTATATAGACGATTTAATTATTCCTGCGAGTGACGAAAATGAAGCCGTATCGAGATTGAGTGAGATATTGTGTATTGCAAGTGATTATGGATTGCGAGTAAATTGGAAGAAATGTCGTTTTCTTCAACGTAGCATAGAATATCTAGGTTACATAATTGAGGATGGTCACGTACGTCCGTCGAAGCGTAAGACAATAGCTGTTATGAATTTTCCATTAGTAAAAAGTGTTAGAGACGTGCAGAGCTTCTTAGGATTAAGTGGGTATTTTCGAAAATTTATTCCACAATATTCAACAATAGCCCAACCTTTGTCGAACTTGTTGAGAAAAGACATAAAATTTGAACTAAATGAAAAACACATGCTAGCGTTTCAACAGTTGGAAATTGCATTGAGCAAGGAGCCGGTTTTAAAATTATACCACGTGGGTGCGGAAACAGAGCTCCATACGGATGCGTCGAGTGTCGGGCTCGGTGCCATCCTGTTACAGAAGGACGATGTCGATCAACGTTACCATCCAACATATTATGCCAGTTGGAAAACATCAGAGGCAGAATCGCGATACATTAGTTATGAATTAGAGATATTAGCTATAGTTAAAGCGTTACATAAGTTTAGAGTTTATCTTTTAGGGATACCATTTAGAATAGTAACCGATTGTCGTGCGTTTACTCTTACTATGAAAAAAAGAGACTTATGTGTTCGAGTTGCAAGTGGGCATTATTGTTAGAGGAGTTCAATTATACTATTGAACATCGCTCAGGAAGTAATATGCGACATGTCGATGCGTTAAGTCGAAAGCCTGTTCCGGTGTGTATGCTTGTTAATGAGTGCGAGACTAGCGTGCTTGTGAGATTGCGAAAAGCGTAATGTGCGGACAAAGGATTATCTGAAATAATGGATTCTGTGAACGGTGCACAAAATAATGGTGGCGACTACGTAATAAGAAACGGACTTTTGTTTAAGGTGATTGACGATGATGTTCGCATAGTGGTGCCGCGCGCTATGCAAAATCAAATAATAAGACAGTTATATGAGAACGGACACTTCTCTAGTGGTAAAACCGAGACCCTTGTTAGAAAAGACTATTGGTTCAAAGGTCTAAGACCTAAGGTGGAAAAAGTGATTCAGAATTGCATTGCGTGTATTTTAGCTGAACGGAAGTCTGGAAAACGAGACGGACTATTATATCCTATCGACAAAGGAGACGTTCCGTTAGATGTGTACCACGTTGACCACTTAGGATCTCTCCCCTCAACTCGGAAGAATTATAAACACATATTCGTAGTAATAGATGGATTTTCTAAATTTGTGTGGCTTTATACTACAAAATCTACTGGCACTGGAGAGGTCGTCAACCATTTAAAAAAACAAGCGACAATTTTTGGCAATCCCCGGAAGATTATTTCGGACCGTGGAACTGCATTTACTTCGGCAGAGTTTCAGGAGTACTGCAGAGAAGAAAACATTGAAGCTGGCCTTATCACGACGGGTATGGCAAGAGCGAATGGCCAGCTAGAAAGAGTGAACAGGACGATCATTCCTGTCTTAACTAAATTGGCCGCACCAAAACCTGATGAGTGGCACAGGTACCCAGACGTATGCCAAAACTACCTGAATGCAACTCCTCACCGCAGTATCGGCACTGCGCCTTTTAAGCTCCTATTCGGGACTGATATGAGGTTGAAGAACAATCCCGAGGTCCGAGAAATAATAAGCAACGAGTGGAACGAACTATTTCAAGAAAATCGAGACGAATTGAGACGGCAAGCAAAAAGCAACATTTTGAAAATCCAACAGGACAATCGACGTAGTTTTAACCGGAATCGTAAAGAGGCTCATCGGTATCAAGAGTCGCTATTAAAAGGACGCAATCAGGACCAGGTTTAAAGTTCGCGCATAAATATTTAGGCCCGTATCAAATTACCCGTGTACTGCGCAATGATCGGTATTTGGTCGAAAAAGTAGGTGAGCACGAGGGACCACGACAAACGTCGACAACTGCAGAGTACCTGAAACCCTGGATTGAGGACTTAGAAGATGCATTGGCGTGAGAACACATCTGATATCTGAGGGCAGATATCTCTGCAGGATGGCCGAATGTGGTGTGTATGTGTGTGTGTGTGTGTGTGTGTGTGTGAATCATGAGTGGTATGAGTGAGTAACGAATGCTTGGAATCGAATGATTGTTCGTGAAAGCGGTGTCGATATCGATGGCGACAATGTTGCGTGTGGCGTCGTTCGTTTGGAAGGCGCGTGTGGCTGGCCCTGAAAAAAGGCAGAGTCGAGCGAGTCGTCGAAGAGTCGACACGAGAGTTGAGACGTAGCGTGTAATTACTGTTTTCGTTTTGTTATATGTTTAAATAAATTTAACGTTCTTTATCTACATTTTAATTTTATTTCCTACAGTAGCTTCCTCGGCGCCCCCGACGCCTAATTGTTTCGTTGAGGCAATACCCGATTTTAGTGGTACCGATATCGGTGAGGACGCGCATAAGTGGTGTGACCTAGTTGAGGCAATAACTGATAAACTCTCAGCTACTCAACGATTGAGTCTGGCTACCCATGCTTTAGCTGGCCCCGCGAAAAAGTGGTATAGGGAATGGGAAGGCAATCCGCGAACGTGGCAAAAATTTCGCGAGGATCTTTGCTCCGTGTTTGTGTCCGAGGATCGCCTTTGTGAACGTTTGACGCGCGCAGTTTCGTATACAAGTGATTCGGCGAGTTCGTATACTGAATACGCGCGTACTAAATTCAAATATTATGGACAAACGCAAATAGCATTTAAGCCGCATGAACTAATTAGTTTAGTTATTGGTCATGTGATGGACGCAAGTGTGCGACAATCCTTGATGAATGCCCGTTATACCTCTATTGCTGATTTGCTTAGCGGAATGGGCAATTTTGTGAAAGTGCCGAAAAAGGACACTGAACGCGATCGCGATCTAATACACGATCGTGGAGGACAAGTGCGCGAATACAAGAGACGCTCGAGTGATCGTGTAGTGTCGGCGCGGCTGCGAAATTTCCCCCGAAAGCGTTGTTACGAGTGTGACGAAACGGGACACATAGAAAGGGAGTGCCCGAAGAAAAGAAAAAACATTCACGAGCCGTCTCGGGAAACGGCGAAAAGGTTCCCGACTGGTCCTGTGTGTTCCTTCTGTCTCAAGCGAGGGCACGAGGAGAGCCAGTGTTGGGCGAAACAGCGTGCGATGCGAGATGACCCGCCTCGGAAAAAAGCGAACGCTGATTCAAAAAAATTAGAGGCGAATGCTGCACGCATTAAAGAACTGGGACTGACCCCCATATTGTTCCGCGATCTGTTGGTGCAGTCTTTATTGGATTCAGGCGCGGATTGTTCTATGGTTCGCGAGAAGATCGCGAAGCAGGCAAATTGCAAAATTTTGCCGCACTTTACAAGCGTGCGTGGTCTCGGAGGGGGCCTCGTGTCTGTCGTCGGCCGTACTGCTGTAACCATTCAGACCGAAGACACAGCAGCTGAGGTTGATTTTCTGGTGGTGCCTGACTCGGCTATGGTGTATGATGTCATTATCGGGGAGGACATCCTAAATTATGAAAACCTCTGTGTGAAGAAGGTCAACGGGGAGAAGAGGTTGCTACACTTTCCGTCGGAACCGGTAGCCGAAGAAAAGAAGGAGCCTGTGAGGTGCAACATGCTCGAGAACCTGCCACTTGAGATTAGTCAGCCCGTTGAGAGCCTGTTGTACAAGTATAAACAGATGGTTGGGGAAGGGTATCAACTTCGAACCGTAAGTACTGGGGAATTAAAAATCACATTGAAAAAGGACAAAACAGTGAGATACCAGCCCTATCGTTTATCGTTTTCACAACGAGCGGAAGTGCGCAAAATTATTGACGAATTGTTAAGAAACGGTATAATTCGCGAAAGTGTTTCGCCGTTCGCGAGTCCCATTATTCTAGTTTCCAAATCGAATGGCGGTACTCGAATGTGTGTAGATTATCGCGGGCTGAACAAGATCACTATTAAAGACAGATATCCGTTGCCCTTGATAGACGACCAATTAGACCGATTGGGACGAGGACAATATTTTACCACGCTGGATATGGCTTCTGGGTTTCATCAGATACCAATAGCGGACGACGAGGAAGGATTAAAGTATTTAGAATCCGTGTTGCACGCGTTAGATGCTGCTGGTTTTTCTTTAAATGTAAAAAAGTGTAAATTTTTCCAGACTACAATTGAGTATTTAGGCCGAGAAGTATCTGCAGAAGGCATCCGTCCAGGGAAACGTAAAGTTAACGCGCTGTTAGAATCACCGATTCCCACGGACGTAAAGAAAGTTAGGCAGTTTATGGGCCTCGCGAGTTACTTTCGGAAATTTATTCCCGAGTTTGCAGTACGGACAGCATGTATAACCAAATTAACTAAAAATGATGTTCCGTGGTCATGGGATAATGAGCAAAATGTAGCGCGGCAATATGTATTAGACCATCTCATATCTCAGCCATTATTAATAATTTTTGATCCGAGTAGAGAGACCGAACTGCACACAGACGCTAGCTCGATTGGTTATGGAGGGATTCTATTTCAGAGAGTTGACAAGGAATTGCGTGTTGTTTCGTATTTTAGTCGCCGTACAACGAAAGAAGAATCAAAGTATCATTCATACGAATTAGAAACTTTGGCAGTTGTGAATGCCTTAAAGTACTTTCGAGTGTATCTTCTTGGGATTCATTTTAAAATTGTAACAGATTGTAATGCTTTAAAAGCGACAAAAGATAAAAAGAATATTTTACCTCGCATTGCTCGTTGGTGGGTATATTTACAAGATTTTGAATTTGATATAGAATACCGAAAGGGAAAGTGTATTGAGCATGTTGACTTTCTCAGTCGAAATCCACCTAAGCATCAACATGTAAATGTGTCGCGAATAGATAAAAATGTAATCTCCACGGATTCTTGGATGAGGATAGCACAAAAGAATGATGAGGAAACCCAAAATTTAATCAATCGAGTTGAAACAGGGGGCGCAGTTAATAGCGATTATTGTGTATCAAATAATATTTTATGTCGGAAAATATGTAGTGATAAGGGAAATATTTTATTAAGATTTTATGTTCCGAGAGGGTATCGTATTGCACTATTGCGGCTGTATCATGATGAAAACTCTCATGTGGGTTTTGAAAAAGTATATGAGTGTATTTCTCGGAAGTTTTGGTTTCCGCGGATGCGCTCATTTGTGGAAAAATATGTAAAGCATTGCCTGACTTGTGTCGTCTCCAAACGTCATGCTGGACCATAGCAAGGTTTGCTGCATTCTATTCAAAAAAGACCGATACCATTTGACACAATACATTGAGATTGTGTTGGCCCCTTTGCCCAGATAAAAGATGGGTATCAGCATGTTTTACTAATAATTGATGCGTTCACAAAATATTTACAATTAGTACCTTTAAAATCATTGAGTGGTGCAGAGACATTTCAAGTTTTTAAAGAAAGATTAACGCTGTTTGGTAGACCGCGAGTTGTAGTGATGGATAGGGGTACCAATTTTACTTTTAAACCATTGCAGTGTTGGCTGAAAAAGCAAAATGTCGACGTACATTTAATTGCAACTGGGGCTCCGCGTGCTAATGGCCAAGCTGAACGTTACGTGGCAACAATCACAAATTTGCTCACGGCCGAAGTTTCTAAATCGTCTGATTGGTTAAATAAACTTAGCAAAATCCAAGAATCGCTAAATACTACTAAACAATCTTCCACCGGGTTTGCGCCAAACCGATTGCTGTTTGGTGTAGAGCGCAGCGCGGGTAGTGCTTTGCATATTGAAGCCGAATTGCCGAATTTGGGTGAAAAGATAGATGTGGTGCGTGATCGGGAAATTGCTTCAGAGAGAATGTTAAGAAACGCTGAAAAGCAGAACAATAATTTTAATAAGAAGCGGCGGACCAATGTCGAATATAAAGTTCGTGATACAGTTTTTATTAAACCAGCTGCTACTCGCGGAGCAAAATTAGACAAAAAATACGTTGGTCCATTCGAAATTATTGAGGAGTTGCCGAATGATCGGTATAAAATTGTTGGTGAGTCGGGGAGACCACAAACAGCTCCCAAGGATAGGTTGCGACTATGGAATGGAGAATGGTGTGCAGACGAAAATCTTGTCGAGAGTGACAGTGGTAGCGCCGATGAGCCGTGTTAGCGATATAGATAATTGTTGTAAAGCAGGAAAAAGCTTTAGTTTGGTTAATTCTGAGTAAATAGTTCTTCTGTAAAATTTTAGTTTCTTTATAGTCAGTTTTGAATAAATATTTCTTTTGTGAAAATTTGATTTTCTTTTTGTTCAATTTCAAGTTTCGTTATTTTCCCTCTGTTCTTGTTTATTTTATTTGTCTATCTTTCGTTTGTATGGAGTATTGCGGAAGGGATGGCGACATGAGACAAGACTATAGTATAGTTGGCTAACGGGACGCGTTGCGTCTACTAGCAAAGGAGACTGGCTATTGGGACGCGTTGCGTCTACTAGCAAAGGAGACTGGCTATTGGGACGCGTTGCGTCTACTAGCAAAGAAATAGGCTATTGGGACGTATTACGTCTACTAGCATAAGGGTGGCTATTGGAACGCGTTCCGTTCGCTAGCAAAATAAAGAGAAGATGCTTTAGAATAAAGAGAAGGGTGCTTTACGTGGTAAAGAGTAGCAAACCCAACGTTAACTGTTTTGGTGAAAAGGTTGAACACGTTTCAATACATGCCCGATTTATTGATGCTTCCCGAGAGCGTGAAGCAGGTCAGAATTGGCCGTGTTAGCGTCAAAATGCTTTTCGAAGCTAAGACACGTGTCGGGGTCGTACACGTGTCTCGGAGGTCACTTGGTGTAAGGAATAGCCTCAGGAAATTAGAAGAGGATGGCCGATGCAGTTAGGATCGGTGACACCGTCGCGGATGTTATGATTACGAATCGATAACTAAGGGTCCGATTGCCAACCGCCGAACTAGACGCGTGTGGCCGATGACCTAAAGTCATGGCACGTGTACTGAGATAAAGATGTTCGAGAAGGATCTGGCCACGGAGTGGGGAAGGCTTTGCCTTTTGGTAAGAGGCCTGTGATGAACCCCACGGCACTTACCCCAGAACTCTGATCGTGCGAACGTCTCGTAATTCTCAAAGACTATATAATTTCTAACATATATGTAGAGATCAAATAAAAACTTTGAAGGAAACTTGAGTGTATAAATGAAATATTAAATTATTAAAGCAAAATATTTTATTTACCTATCATGCTCTTTTTCTACCAAATGATATCTGGCTCGGAATGCTACGAGATGAGCATAATACGCTGGTGCAGGTATACTAACGGATCTTGTGCACCTAACATACGTGTGACACAGTTGATACGTAAGAGACTGTAATTCATCGCTTTCAAAATGATTATCATCCCAAAGTACGTGATAATGTGACGGTCGCGAAGTGCCCTGTAATAAATATGATGTTCGTATCAAATAAATTAAAGTAAATATAAAATAATACTTGGCCATAAATTTTGATGTTTACCTGGATGCCTTGATGGCTACAAAGATAAAAGTCAAATTCGGTTGGATGCGTTATACAAATATCAACTGTTGTACCAGCTGGTATGTTTCCACTTCTTCCACTTTGTTCTTTCTTATCGGAACAAAACAATCGTGTATGGTGTCTTTTCTGTACTACAATAAATGTTACCCCAGGTTTATAATCATCTTCTAGTTTCATGCATGCTTCACGAATGGCAGTTAACTCGTGCTGCAAAACGTGCAGGAACTGGCCTTCTGAGACACCATCACGATAAAGAATTATTCTGTGCGGTTTATATCCCCCAGTGCTTTTATAAAACCTACAGAGAAGTTCCCTGAAAAAGAGAAAAATATATTCTTAGAAAATAACCTAGTCAAAAGCTTTTGAAGCTCGGAGGTTCAGATAACATTAACCCCTTAGCTTACAATGACGTCTCAGAGACGTGATAAGTCTACCGAGCCAAACCTAGGTGTCGCTTTTGGCACGCACAGTTGGAAATTAAATCGTAAGGCAAGGGGTTAACATAACTAATTTAAAAGAGTATTGTGGATACTCATCGTATAAATTTCAATAACCAAAGTTTTATAATATAATTTGTAATGATTCACTTACATCACCATTGAACTAAGTTCTTGAATAATCTCTTGTCTATGTTGTTGAACTCTGACAGTAGCTGCATATCGAGACGGATGAGCATCCATACTAGCAACCACTGCGGCTATGCTAGGTTTTTTATTATCTCCAGCAGGCGGATGAGTTACATCAGCACCAAAGAATATGACGGGTTCGTCAAACACCTTTGGTCTAATACTGGGTACTAAAATATTATTAATGCCACCTAACTTTACATTAATTTTCAGGCATAAATTGGACAACGTTTGTGGCGACGTTTTATTAACATTTTTCGCCTGCACACATTGCGTTGCCATGCCCAGTAACGTATCTCCGACTCTTTTGACTTCAGCTGCAGACAAATAAAATATGCGACAATGTAGAATCATACGTATTACTGATATCTCGTATAGTATAAAATCTAAACAATTACCATATACAGGAGTTTTTCCGGGCAATATAACACACACAAGTTGCAACGATGCAAATGTCATTTTTAAATATTTAAACATGGGTTCTACTTGATCTGGCCCAGTAGCATATTTACAGAAACACGGTTGCCCAATAATTGGCATTCCGGCATCATTGCTTATTCTTTGCAATTGTGCTATAAATAATCGTATTGCGTCGTCACGTACAGTTCTTTGTGGTGCGAAACAAGCAATTGCCCAAACTCTGATTTCCACACCCGTGAAGAATTGTTTGCCACGCATGTCCCAAACACCTTGAGTAGGCAAGGCCTGCTGCTTTGTCTTTAGCAAAAAAATATAAAGATATATATTATATACACAAACATACATCGCTGAATATCATAATATGTACTTTAAATTCGAATAAATAAACAAGGTAGATGCACCAATGTTTCTACACAATCCATGCAATTATTGCTTCTTTATCTTCTTTGTATAGAAGCTACATAAATATTATTATTTAAATAATATAAATAAAACTTTATAGAAAATATGATAATAAATCAAAATAAATAAGAATCCAATTTATTTTACTACTGCATGGAATGGAACTGGTAGCATCAGGGAGTAGCAAATGATATTGGACTGTTAATGTAATGCAAATTGTATTAACCCTCGTTTGGCAAATAAGAGTCTATTTGGACCCATCCTATCAAATTACTTATGTTAGAATTAAATTAAGTCTCTTTTGCTGAAACTAAGGCAAATATTTTACCATCAAATTTATCTGTTGAGATTATATTTCAGTTATTAATTACGGAAAAATTTAATTGAAAATAAAGGTCAACAATATCTCAACTATGTTTAACTTTTATATATTGTAATTGTTCTAGACTTTGAACGTTAGCTTGAATAAATATATGACTGAAGAATAATGAAAATATGTTTGCCATAGAAAACTGTAAAATGTACAGTGTTATATGACATACACCATCATAAACTTATCTTTTCTCAATGTTTCATTCTTTTTAGAATTCTTACTTTGCCAAATAAGGCAAACAAAACTACATTTTTTAGGGTACTGTAAGTTGAACTTGAAATATCATTACTTATAGTAATAATAATTAATATCTATTGTTTATATTTAGAAAGAGCCTTTCAGCACCAATACTAAAACTAAGATTCACGCGTCACTAATCGGAATTCCCAACACGTAAGCGGAAAAGTAGTTATATTAATAAAGAACTCTACACAATGGACACATTTCAACCACATCCAACATGGAAATAATAGTAAATAGGCCTACACCCAAATGTTCACTTCTACAAACATATACTTCAAATATGTCATCAACTAGATGAAATTGAACTCAACAACCTTCCTAGAACATTACAGAAACCGTTTATAATTCGAGTTAATTTCATTTTATAAACATCGTGATAAATATTTTTGCGGCAAACTGTGAAGAATCTTACAATGCTTCATTTAATGACACAATAAATGCATAACACAGTATGCATACAGTTTATACTGTTTGGGGCTTTCAGGTATAAATTATGTCCTTTTGGTAGTGTTTCGACGTTTCATTCTTATTGTACCTAATTGAAAATATGATGGTACTGACACGCATTGGCACGTCATCAGGCTTTTGGCAAAACGTCAGAATAGCTTTTCAAAAGGGCACAACTTACATCAAGAAACCTCAATCAGTATTAATTGTAAAAACGCAGGCAATGTGTTTGCGTTGCGTTGAAACGGAAATGGGGGGTAGGTGAGACGATTCTAAACAACAATTTCCTTTGCAAAAATGTCGGATGGAGCTTCGTTTTTGAATTATTAACGAAAAACACTGACCAATCACGGCGCTCGCCTTCCGCGCGCTCAGGGCCGTCCGACCTCGGAGAGCCATCGCGCCGGGTAGGTAGCAAGATGCGCGTTGAAAATACATCGAGGAACGAGTACAAATAATTAAAAATACTACCACTGCAACTGTTACCTATTTCGTGAATTACTACGTAATTAGTACGTAAATTACTAAATGCAATTTACTTTTTATTAATTATTTGTATTCGCTGTTTCCAAGGAAGAAGGAATAAAATCTCCGAATTTTTAGAAAATTAACCCTTCGCACCCGAGTGACGCTTCTCGCCAGAGTGTTTTAAAATTAAAATAAGAATTATTATCAGAAAACTAAAATAAATGCGGTAAGAACCATTTGTAACCGTTTGTTATTAAAAACTGTACTGAAAAAGCAGACTGGATTTCTGCGTACCGAAACATTCCTCGAATGCAAAGGGTTAATAGAGAAATAATTGAAATTCGACTTACCCATTCATCTGCAAGTTGACCTACTGCGCTGACAATAGGGCCCGGCCAATGCACCGCTGTCGGTCACAGCAAGGTCAAAAACCCCAACGAAAATCAGCTGATGGGATGGCCCGATCGCTGTACCTGCTTCTCACCCCGAAAAAACTTCACAGCACGGTCACTAACACTTTTCACTTTCACATACCGATGCGTTCCGTTGCACTCTTCTTCGATTGTTGCTCCTTCCTGGGTTGATAACGGTGCCTGGATGTTGCTCCCTCCTGAATTGTTACTCCTTCCTGAATGGTTGTTGCTCCCTCCTGGATTGTTGCTTCTTCGAACCTTGCTCCCTTCAGGATTGTTGTTCCTTTTCGCTGGGATAATGGGCGCGATACGTGCGGGCGGCTTTCTTCGCGTTCCCCTTGGAGTCCGCGAAAACGAAGAACGAACGATAATACTCTGCGTTTACGCGTTCCATCGCGTGCGTCCGCTTCTGTTCAGAAACGCGTAGGTTCTGTGAAAAATTTTGACTGACAAATTGCATTTCCCTCCTCGAAAAAGTTCCAGGTAAGGCAACCCATTGTCGCGCGATTCGTAGTTACCTGCGATCGGCGAAGGTGCAGACCATGTTTGTCGCAAATGCTTGCTGCTAAACCGTACGGTCGACTCTTCTAATAGAATTTTTAAGATTCACCATGAATATTTTTTCATGGAAAATTTGTTGTAAAAAAGAAAGAAGAATATACCATGAAAAATTCCATGCTTTTAAATTTTAAGAGTATAAAATAAAAAGGTATTGTTTATAAAAAATAATCCACAAAGAAGGAGGCAGTTACATAATAGATAATATGCGATAATAAAAAATATTGGAGCAACAAAAAACAAAAATATTTAACAAAAATATTAAATAATATTTCTTCTAGTTTTTATTTCTGAAATAAAAATTCCAAGAAGAAATATTTTTTAATATTTTCGTTAAATATTTTTGTTGTACAATTAAATATGTTTTGTGTACAAAAATATTCACGGTGAATCATAAAATTCGAATAGAAGAGTCGAACGCACGGTTAGCAGCAAACATTTGCGGCAGTTTTGCAGTAATAAAAAAATAACTCCGCCAGGGTCAACTAGCCGAAGAGACGTTTGGCTTTGTGCGATACACGGCAAAAGCATGGTCTGCACGTTCGCCGATCGCAGGTAATTCCGAATCGCGCGACAATAGGTTGCCTTACCTGGAACTTTTTCGGGGAGGGAAATGCAATTTGTCAGTCAAAATTTTTCACAGAACCTACGCGTTTCTGAACAGAAGCGGACGCACGCGATGGAACGCGTAAACGCAGAGTATTATCGTACGTTCTTCGTTTTCGCGGAGTCCAAGGGGAACGCGAAGAAAGCCGCCCGCACGTATCGTGCCCATTAATTATCCCAGCGAAAAGGAACAACAATCCTGAAGGGAGCAAGGTTCGAAGAAGCAACAATCCAGGAAGGAACAACAATTCAGGGAGCAACAACAATTCAGGAAGGAGTAACAATTCAGGAGGGAGCAACATCCAGGCACCGTTATCAACCCAGGAAGAAGCAACAATCGAAGAAGGGTGCAACAGAACGCATCGGTATGCGAAAGTAAAAAGTGAAAGTGAAAATTGTTAGTGACCGTGCTGTGAAGTGTTTTCGGGGTGAGATGCAGGTACAGTGACCGGGCTGGCCCATCAGCTGATTTTCGTTCGGGTCTTCGACCTTGCCGTGATCGACAGCGGTGCATTGGCCGGGCCCTATTGTCAGCGCAGTAGGTCAACTTGCAGATGAATGGGTAAGTCGAATTTCAATTATTTCTCTATTAACCCTTTACATTCGAGGAATGTTTCGGTACGCAGAAATCCAGTCTGCTTTTTCAGTACAGTTTTTAATAACAAACGGTTACAAATGGTTCTTACCGCATTTATTTTAATTTTCTGATAATAATTCTTATTTTAATTTTAAAACACTCTGGCGAGAAGCGTCACTCGGGTGCGAAGGGTTAATTTTCTAAAAATTCCGAGATTTTATTCCTTCTTCCTTGGAAACAGCGAATACAAATAATTAATAAAAAGTAAATTCCATTTAGTAATTTACGTACGAATTACGTAGTAATTCACGAATTAGGTAACAGTTGCAGTGGTAGTATTTTTAATTATTTGTACTCGTTCCTCGATGTATTTTCAACGTGCATCTTGCTACCTACCCGGCGCGGTGGCTCTCCGAGGTCGGACGGCCCTGAGCGCGCGGAAGGCGAGCGCCGTGATTGGTCAGTGTTTTTCGTTAATAATTCGAAAACGAAGCCCCATCCGACATTTTTGCAAAGGAAATTGTTGTTTAGAATCGTCTCACCTACCCCCCATTTCCGGTTCTTACACTATTTACGGGACACCCTGTATATGTAGTATGTATATAGAAGATAAGGAAAGAGACGTTTTTGAAGGAACTACAGAAAGAAGTGTTATCACAAAGCATAGATAAAATACTTCTACATGTGGGAATTATAATGTAGAACTTCTTAAGAATGTTGCAAATGCGACCGAAAGCAACTGATAGGAAATTGAAATGTGCTAGAAAGATAACTACAAATATAGGCAGAATTATGACAGACGCCTCAAACGCATTTGTAATATTCATACAACAAAAAAGATAATTATTGTATGCATACATTATTTAGCAATGGAAAAAATTACTCATTTGAAAGAAAAACAGAATTTGCAAACATAAGTTTAAAATCTAAATCTACATCTATAGATCTAACTAGACTCGCCTGGCAAACAATTTGCCGTCCGAGGGTTAACGACAAATGTACTTTTCTTTTTACTGATCCGAATAACATTTTAAATAATAATTGCATGTATCATTGTTCGTCAATGTTATAAAAATAAAAAGTCTTCATTACAATGACAGCCCAAATATCAAAATCAACCAGGTCTAGAACCCATGCATTCATTTGGTGACTTTTCATTTTATTGATTTCTGTAAATACATTTCAATTATAGAAAGTTAAGGCCAAATGTATTATTGTTTTGGGAAACATTACAGTATTTTCATTCCATTTTTTTTTTTTTAAATTCGTCCTTTGGTAATAATAATGCATAAAAATTGGAAAGAAATTTAAGCTAGTCTAGCATTTTTATCTTAAACTAAAAACATGACTCATATTTCTATTGCATATTCTTAAAAACAAAAAGAAATTAATACTGTTTGAGACTTTGAAGTGTAAGCCGTGTTATCTTTGAAAAGTATTCCGACAGTTTGCCAGCACTGCAGTTTATTTTCAGGGATCCGAGGACACATTATATTACTACTATTGTGTCTTATGATTATCATTTATGTTTTACTGTATCTTCTAAATCGGAGTTATCCGCAATCTGGTCAGACAATGAATTATGTATATATAACGGTGCCCGTTTAATCCATAGATTGTAATTGTAACTCAAACCAGAGTCAGTTTTTAACAGTGCACAGTATATCAAGTAACCAGGCATGTAATAACCCTATAACACCTGCATATTCTTGGATACATTATAATTCTTTATATGTATCATCACTATTTCAATTTCGTACTATAAGTAATCCACATAACAATAGTCAGTTCCCCAACGAGAGCCACAAGAGTTTCACTACTAGCCAACCGAGTCTACTACCATCAGACAGCTTGCTACGTTCCACACTAAATAATAGGTGCTCTGCTCTGCACAGCAGGCATAAAAAGGACAAATTCTTCTACGCTTGAGCGGAACAAGAAAATAGGAGGAGCCACAATTGGGTCGCTAGTTGTCAGTTCACCAATCCTGAAGTACTATGTCATCAGATTGGTGGTCCAGCCCCTAACCTCGAGTTATATGTAGGAAATTCTATTGTGCTAATTACATATCTAGAGAAACGTCTAGTTCGTGAATTTTAAGAAGTTGACAGTTCCCCGACATCTTGGATTCCTTCGAAATGCCTTCCCACAAACTGGTGATAGTTATTTCTTTCTATTCTATAGTGCTTAATATGTTTTTCTGAATCTTTATCAAATACCACTTATTATTTTGATCCTGGAAACATTTGAGGATTCCGAAGATCTTGCTAGTTTTAACGTATATATTTTCATCCCTAACTACATCATATCCATATTTAAGTGACATCTTTCGTCGATAGATGTTTCAATGTCATAACAAAGATATATAATCTTCGACATACACTGCGATATCTAGATCATTTTTAGGTTATAAAAGGTAGAGCACAATCTATTGATCGTGGTATCTCTTCAAAAATTCTAAGATGTAATTTCGGTATTATAAGAGAAAGATTTAACTTTCTTCAAAATAGTGTCCTCGTGGTGTCGCTTTAACATATTCACGATAGGCTGAACAACCGGTGGTACATTGTACATAGTACAAATTCAGGCCTGTCGTGAATGTGTTAAGGTTCGAATTTTTATAATTGATACTGTTTGAAGATTCCGGATGTAAGCTATATCCTTTCAAACTACCTCTATTAAAAGTTCGAGATCTGGCCGATAGTGATATACGTATTATTGCTTGTTCATATTATATGCATACCAGTACCAATGCATTTTGAAACTGTTGGGTTTCTTATCTTAAGAACGTGAGAACTCATTTTTAAAAAGCTATGGCTTACACTCGAAAATCTAGAACAGTATTAATTGTAAAATCCCAAGCTATGAAAACATCCAAAATCTCAATTTAAAAAATTAAATCATACCTAAATGATTGTATAATATACAGTGTTGCAAAAAACATCCCTACCAAAAATAATACAAAGGCCTCTGCAAATGTGTGATTTGACTAGACCTGACTGATTGAGTTGGAAGTCTCTCACCTGTCCACTGAGGGAACTTACGCGCCCTCCGTATTGTAGCTTGGGCGGAGCTAGAATACGTCCCCGTACTTCCACCATATTGTTTGATATTGTCAGGCCAAATTCTTGAACATATGAATCGTTATTAAAATCGGCTCTTCTAACTAGGTTGTTTATTTCTCGTTCGCGATCTGGAGCAGAACGGGCTGTAGCTTTTATCATAGTGGATGTCTGCATGTCAGTCAATTTCTTGATGCAACGTTGTCCAGCGACAATGTTACAGACCTATTAACATATTTATTGTAAAGCATTACCTGTTTTCTATAGATGGTCAACTAAATATAAATTGTATGATAAATACTACATTCAACAAACCTCAAGAGGTAAATATGTATGTTTATGTTCCTGTCCGACTTGTAGACAAGGAAGATGTGGATATCGCAATTTCATTTTATATTTGTCTAAAAAGTATTTTGCAACAGTGCACTCAACTGTTTGTCCATTTTCCAATTGTAACGGAAATCTAAAATTTTCGCTCGGTTAATATCGCATATGTTTAGAATAAAACGATTGCTTTTATATATACTTACGATTGCATCTGAGCAGGTTTGCGTGTAACATTACATACTCTATACTTTCGTCTCATTGTTCCGCAGTGCGTGATTTCAATTTTAAGTCCTTTAATTTCTTTGGTAAATTTAACTCGTTGAGAATCGGTAAGGGGCTTCTTTTGTTCGTTTATGTCTCGAATATCTAATACTTCACACATAAATTCTATGACAGGTTGTGCTTTGTAAAATGCAGTTGCAGAGACTATAATATAAATCATATGTAACATAAGTAATCGATTGGTATAGTAATGATAATTAAAGATATATTTCGTATGTACCATCAATATTCAACATCATTTTCCACTGTGATGGTCTAACAGACTGATGAAAACCAAACCAAACTTCTCTGCCACCACCTAATGGATGATAATACCCATCCGGCGTACTAAAAAATGATCTACCTACTGGTGTATATGTCATAGATGGTAAATGCCTCATTACAACATCTAAAGCAAGTATAGCATCATATGGAATTTGTCTTGTACGTCCTTCTAGAGCTTCTTCTAAAGCAAACAGTGAAACTTGAGCTAACCATTTCATCACCACTCTAAAAACTCTGTCTTTACCTTCACCAGGTAGTGTTACCTAAAAAAAAAAATCATTAAAAAATGAATGCTTAAAAATAAATAAGTACACAAACATTCATCAATATTGTAATTACCTCTAATTCTATTTTGTCAGAACCAATAGGTAAGGGATCCCTTGTATATAAATTATTTCTGCCATCAAACACAGGCTTAAGAGTTCCAAATATTTTACTATACGCGTGAACCATTGTTTCTATAATTTCTCTATTAACTTTACGGGGACATTTATCAGGTTGAATGTTAATATCATAATGATGCACATAACCACGTGGCATTGTAATTTGGAAGTGATTGGCTCTTAAACTGATTGGTCTGCCTTCACGTCCTATATCTGGCCTCCGAGGACATGAAAACACTGTAATAATATATTTTTCATTCATCTTTTACTCTAAAGCACATCATCATCATGATGCACACTATTCTCTTAAATTTCATTTTATCTCTAATTCATCTATTTTATTTCATATTTACTCAAGCTACAAGTATGTAAATGTGATAAAATGTGATAAATGTTCTATGAAAATATTATTAATTAACAATGCTACGTAATTGTTGCATTTGTAAAAACTATTTTTTTTGCAAAGAAAAATTTACAAACCAGACTTATAATTAATTTCATTACACATCATACATGGTTTATAAATATACTATTTCATTTAAATCTCGATTATACTTTTATATTAAATATACATACTATTTGATACATTAAAAATATAACAATTTCTACTAACTTGATTATTTTTATTCTATGTATTAATAGGTATATACATATAAAATGATTAATGAGGATCTTCAACTTCCTAAATAAAATATGTATGTAATTTTTAGACAAATTCTCTAGTAAACATGTTTTATTTCCTATAAACTTGTACAACATGTAACTTGATCGAATTTATCTCATTATGTATTTCCTATCTATGTTAAAAGAGATAGGAAATCTATTTAAAACTTGTAAGTGACCTTGAAATGTCCATTGTACTTCTATATATTTAGTAATTATATCTAATATACAATATGCTCCCAACAGAACATTTTGCTCATGAAGAATGGCTTTTTATTATGCTTCAAATTATTGAAAAAATCATATTGATCCCTCTTAAAGAATTACTTAAATGTATAGTATAAATATAAGAAAAGTAATTAGGAAACACTTACTTGGCAGTTCAGGAGGTTGAGGAGGAGTGTGTGTTTGTTGTGTAGGAACAAGTCCTAAAGAACTAGGAGCCACAACAACACTGCTCCCAGTTGCTCCAGCTGTTCCAACAGAAGCACTGGTTGAGGGCCCAGCTGTGGGAGCTAAAAATATTATAATTTGATCACATTACATTTTACATTAATGGATAAATTCAAACGTTTTTTCTATTTTAGATCATTTGATTCGGAAGAACCTAAATGCAAAGTATAGTACATTTTTACACAATAATTTAATTTTTATAATTATACAAATCAGTTTCTATGCATCCATGTAACAGAGACAACTTAAGCAAACATATTATCTCTACTATCAGAATTAAAGGTACGACAGGAGAAGTATTCAAGGGAAATAATATACATATACTGTACACTCTTAATCCAATATTCCTGATTAAAAGTGATATTTTATATGAACAAAACATTCAAGAGAAAACTAATTATTGTTAGATGGAGACTAGATAAATTATTTATGGTTTTTTGCTATCGCAAAATATTTAAGTTTTATGTAAAATATGTACTTAGAATCCTTTTATTAATTTGAAGTGAAACTTATGACAAAACAATAAATTAAAAAATATTATTCATAAATATATTTCATTAATGCTAGAAATATGAGATCACAAATTGTAAATGCATATACAATAATTAATCGAGACATTCTATTTCAATATATGAAATTCCACTGTAATATTAAATTGATTACTTTCAAAATAAATGAGTGATTAATAGAAATATTTAGATATCTTGCATTTTGTTTTGTTTCATACTTCATGTAATGTAATTTTTCTCCTGCCTGGTAAAATGGTGGATTGGCAGATTGAGAAATGCGGGGCTATATTGTGTGATGCTTTAATTTTGAGGAAATTGCAAAATAAAGTAGGAATTTAATCAATGTAAAGTATGTTCATTGTATTCTGCAATAGACCAAATAGATGAAACATAAAGAATTTATGCAACGACCTTGCTTAAATGAAAAACACAAAAAAGTCTGTCTAAATTTAGCTAAAATTCATGTTTTTTGAAAAAAAAAAGTAAAAAAAATATAATTTTAAGATTTGAGGGGACAGGAAGAATATTTAAGCCATCAAATAGACAATGATATTGTTATGGTATGTGCTGGTATTATAATGAACAAAAAATATATCAATAGAAAACAATTAAACAAGCAAACAGTTTTTATTGTAGAAGGGCATTATATATTTCTCAGCTGGATAAAGCTTCGATATATACTACAAAATCAGTTGAATAATTTTTTTATTTTTCAAAATGTAATAGTTTAGGAATGACCCACCCTCTTTTCCAACCTCAACATTATTGAAAATGTTTAGGTCGATCTGTTGCGGTATAAAGACAATTTACTGATGTTGAAAAATTAAAAGAAAATACTATTAAAAATTAGAGCCTATTAAAACAAAAACCAATAAAAATTTATATAAAACAATTCCAAAACATTTAATAGACATCGTACAACAAGAAGGTAATCTTTCTATATATTAATATCTTATTTAATAAAATATGTTCCTAAAATAATAATAATTTCTTAATAGTGTCCTATCATTTTGTTCAGCCAAGATCAGCTCATGTTTAGATTTTCCTCTCTAACATTTCTTGTATAAAATACACATTGAAATTTATAAGGGTATAATCACTTTTAAAAAACATATACAATATATAGGGTGTATAAAATGTACATTCTTTTATTTTAGTTACATGAAATATTCAAATCCATCGAACGTCCCATCATTTTGTTCGACACTGTACTTGAGAACTTCTGAAATCTTTTTCGAATTTCGTTAAATTCGAATTTGTTATACATACATTTCATTAACGCATTCATCGTTACACAAAATTTTGATTGCCTGGAAGTAATCAAAGAGGAACAAAGAACCAGAACCGCTCGACAACGATATCCTATTCTTGCTTAGACAAATACAAGAGAATCCGTTTTCGAATATTTTTAGATATCGCACGAAAAAATATATATTTTTAGATACTTACATTGTCCTACAGGATACATTTTCGCAGCTGACGATGAAAAATACCAAATAATCACTAATAAATAAGTAAAAAATTTAACACAAAACCCAATGACCACACGACACACTTCTCTACACACGCACTGCGAACGAGACTATCTTCTACAATGGCTGCCACCAGCTTGATTCCAATTGGTCTTAAGTTAACCAATCAGTGTACACCCGGCGACAAGGATTTTTGCCGTGAGAAGGGAAAGTCACAAAGTCCCGCTGCCCCTTCTCTTTCGTAGTACGCTTTTGTTAATCACACAGCTGTAACACTAGATGGCGTTATTCAACGGTATGACGTAGTAGGTACGCACAGCTCTTACGTACCACAATCACATGATGCGCAATCACAGACGAGGTGCATAAGTAATCTTAATTTGATGTATATGTACAAACGAGTCCATGGCTGGCCACAAATTACTCGCTCCTGTATTGGAGTTTAATGAGAAACAACAATGCTAGCTCAAATTTGTTGTCGAAATGATGACTGCTTTTTTTTAATCCCTCTGTAAGGTGTAAGGTCTACATATGTATACCTCGTCTGTGACGCAACGTTCAACTAGTGACGAGATTTTGAATCGTTTCGAAAATCTATAAAATGGCGGCAATTTCGAATCGTGTTGAATATAATATTGTTATTTCATAGCGTGTGGTTACATGTTTTGAAACTACTACTCTTTCATGCATTTAATGGTAGAATGGAATTATTTATCCCATGGTAAAATAACTGCACCATGCACCATATACATAGAACTCCATCTAGCGTTTTAACCATGAAACGTTAAAAGAAATAAGGTGCAGCGTGAACGAAGCCATAAGACTCTCGGAACAGTACGAATACTACACGTGAATGCACCGAACTGCATTTTCAATTTTTGAAATGTCGTTTCCTTTTAGTGAAACTCGTATACGTTCAAAAGAATTCTCATAAATATAATTATAAAACAATTACGTTCTTTGATTTTAAAATCAGTAAAATTAATTCACATAACATATAATTTCGTCTATGATAATGCTTTGGAAATAAGGTTAGTTCACTGAAATTTCTTTTCCTACGAATATTTAGATAATAATTAATTCTTATAAGTACAACCAATTAATTTCATTCGTTTTCAAGTCTATAACAAATAATATACGATACATTGCTAGTTAAAAATTCATTTTTGATAAAAAGTTATGTATTACTTTCGTATTATAAATGAATTTCAATAATTTTATAAAGCACGTTTATGATGTGTAGTTTGATCATTTACTATAGTTTTCATTAGAATAAATGTAATATTCAAAAACTAAACATAATGATTAATAATCTGAAAGTTGCGCATGTCTTCCAATAAAGAGTAGGTAGGTAACTTCACATTCTGCAAAGATTAGGTTATATGCGATGACGTCAATACTATGCGCATGCGAAATTTCTAGGAACTAGCAGACGATATGAATGTTCGTATTTTTAGAAAAAGTTTTGAAATTACACCAGTGATAATCACGGGTTGAGTTTTATACACGCGTTTTCCCCCCTTTACGCACCATACTGTGTTTAATAAGACTATGCACATAATGTGACACTAATTAGTATCTATATGATCCATAGAATCAAAGAACAGGGTGGTAGAACAAGTTCCTAACAATCCATGTAAAGTAATTGTGCTTTCTAGATTGTAATGACTTGATAAAAATGAATTATTGATGGTAAACTGTTTAATATATAGAGAACTTTAATTTATAGTTATGATAGATGTGTATGATTAAACATTAATGTTCTGGGTGGGTTTAGGTTAGTTCTCAAGACAATAAAAGGTTATTGATAATTATTTTTTGTACCAGAATACTAAGGAATTGGATTTAATTTATAAGTATATAACAATCTCATTACTACAAATATCCTGCACTCTATAGTGAATGTTTTCATTAATGATTCAGAGATTGAATGATAATTAATATCTAAAAATAGGTGGAAAATTTAATTATGAATTTATAAATATTATTAGTAAAAACTTACAACACAATTTTAGAGAATTAATAAAATATGAAACTAATGAAGTAAATATGTTAAAAGTATAATTATTTAGAATTAAACTGACTTTATTTAAAAGTCAGAAAAACATTATGAGCACAGTTGCAGTTTTATATGATATACTAACTAAGGGTTCTATTGACATAAATTATTGACTTTTTCATATTGTTCTATACACACAAAAATCTAAAAAATACTTCTTCTTGTCGTAATGTGAGAAACATATGTATGCAATCATGTAAATTAACTATGTATTATTCAATTTTCACTTTAGAATGATTTTTTGAAAATAATTTCAATTACTATACTTTTTTATATTACATAATAAGTAGTCATGGTCTAGCAAGACTTTCAGTGAATACTTATTTTCATGACATAAATTATTATCTATTTTAGAATTTAGTACATAATGTTTATTGCAAACAATTTATCTCATGTTCTTGTGACTTTCATTGGTTGCACAATTATAGAAATATGTTAAACTTACCATTACAATGTCCATATCCACGTACCTCCCCAAGTACAGTAAGAAGATTGTCAAATTTTTCCACTGGAACTGGTTGTTGTAGTTGTTTCAATTCTCTGAATTGTTTGTTTTGTTCTGGTTGTTCCATTTTATCTGAAATATTATAAAAATAAAGATAAATACAGAAGTTATTGAACAACTTAAAACTTTATAAAAAAAATAATAATTGTCAATTATTTTGACTAACTTCAAAACACAACATTTAGTTAAGAAACTAAATATAATTATCTACTTTTACCAGTAATGATACATTATCTAATAACATGTGTATGTGTGATATATTTACAGAGATCTTTTCTTCCACATTACAACTCCAAAGATTACTGCAATGAATCCATTTTGCATTGTGAAACCACAAAATACCTCAAAGTACCTGGATCCACAGTTTCATTGAAGTTATGTGAGTAATGTTATTTTAAAAAATATTTTTGCATTAATTAATAATTCATATTTTTCATTTAAAAAAATATACAAATACTAAAAGAATATATGTATATATAAAATTAAAAAATAAGTCCAGAGTAAATAAATGAAACAGTAGGATTAAATGAGATAAAATCATATATTTAAAATTGAAATACTGTATGAAATTATATTTTTTAAATAAAAAACAGCAGAATTGTAATATTGTATTCTTGCATTTCTATCTTCTAGTAACAGATGATTGTGTGATATTTAAACTTTATAACAAATACATCCCTACTTTGGCTCCACCTAAACCTAAAATTGGAAGTGAAAAGACAGTTGCAGAAGAGAAGAAAGCAAAGGACAGACCAAATTTAAAATTGACCAGGAAAGCAAACATAGAAGTACTCATATATTAGTAATTTTTTAAATACGAAAATAATTGATACAAATGCAAGTATAAGTTAAAGAATAAAGTTATCTTTTATTTTAAACATTCCCAATTCTTTTGTATTCATCTGTAGAATATCACAAAAAATTATGTAATTAGTTAATTGCTTTTTCCCTTCCTAATCTACTTAAAAGAAAGTATTTAGATTTCTCACCATTAGAGAAATATATTTATAAAATGGCTAGTCATACTTCAAACAGTAAGAATTATAATATGAAACTCATTGTCACTCTTTATAATCAGGTGCCAGCTTTTACAGATGTCTTTGATAAAGAAACATTTTATATTTTTATTGCCTGCTTTGTAGCAGGATTTTTAATTGCATTTATTCTTTCAAGATTTATTACACTAAGACCTTTGGAATAAACTATTTTTGAGAAATGGTATTTTATATTTATATGTATACAGTATTATTTATATTTGAAACATTACATTGTAGTGATTAGATATCTTAGTATTCTGATTATAAATGTTAATTAATTAAATAAATAATGTCTATGGCATATCAAGATTTTATTATTTATTATTTTCAATACTATATAATATTAATAAAAATTTAGTAACTGTATTTTTTATTGTATTTCTATGATTCTGGGGATTATTACAAATTTGTATTTTTAATGTAACAAAAATTATATAATATCCAAGAATATAAAATTAAGAAAAAATCGTTGTAGTAATGTATAATAAATATCTAATTACAAAAATGTATTATTATTTATTACTTACAATTCGTAGTTTTTAAACATTTCAAAATATAGTTACACTTTTTTTTTATATTTTAATATTTAATAATTATAAAACAGTGTAATTGCATACCAAAATTTTGATTAATTATAGTAACGTTTTATTGCATGTAATTTATGCATACTAAAACAATATTATATGTACAATTTAGTGTTACAGTAACCCTATACATTTTGAATTATTGTTAAAACTGTATTATAAGTGAATACAACTTCTGCACATATTAATATTATATTCATTATATGTAGAATCATATTAAGTATTATTTTATAAGTGTATTTCATGGTATTGCCATTTGAATGAAACCTTTGTAATAAATGTTGTTGTGTGTTTTAATATCACAGGTAGCCATCATGATTCTATTCAAGATGTTACAAATTAAAATTAATATGTGTAGATAAGTTAAACTCGATTAGGTTTAAAAATCTGAATGTTCAGGGTAAGTCTCATTTCAAATTCATAATGTCTGCTACTTCTTTTTCTTCACACATTTATTTACTTTCTATTTTTACAACTTAAATCACATTAAACATTTTATAATATTCGCTCGACGTGTATCACATAATAACAAGAAAATATTAATGAAGTAACTTAGAAATACTTACTTGGCAGTTCAGGAGGTTGAGGAGGAGTGTGTGTTTGTTGTATAGGAACATGTCCTAAAGAACTAGGAGTCACAACACTAGTTCCAGTTGTTCCAATAGTAGAATTTGTTGGGGGTCCAGTTATGGAAGCTGAAAATATGATAGCATAATTTCATCATTTTGATTATTTCCAATATTAGGGGACTGGTCCAAACTTTTTCTTATTTTAGATAATTCGATTCAGAGTGATCTAAATATTGAGCACAGTACATTTCTATAAAATGATTTCATATTTTACATTTTCAAGACCAGCTTCTACTTTTTTTTTTTATCAAAAGCCTATAATTGTTCTCATTTATCTTTTAGCAGGTATAGAGACGAATTAAGCAAGCACAGCAAAATATTTTCTTCCCTATCTAAACTAAAGATGTGGTAGAAAAAGTATTCAAGAGACATACTATGATCCTATCTACTTTCCACTGTTGCTGATTAATAGTGACATTTCACATGAAAAAAGTATTCAAGAGGAACCTGTTACTGCTGTTAAAAAACGCAACTACCCTGAGACTGTATAAGGTAAGTTATTAGTAGTCTTTTACTACTGTTTTTGTACTAACTGTGTACTTTAAATCCCTTTGATCTATGGTACATTCTTTGACAAGACTAGAAATTTAAAAAAAAGAAATAATGCCAAAAATATCTGATCACAAATTGTAGATGCATGTATTTAGTATCCACATTTCTCTTTTTGCATGGTAAATACGTTTCGAAGAAGTACGAAAAAAGATATTGCCTATTATAAAACAAAAATTGTTTTTGTAACTTTCAAGAATCATGAAAAAATTCAAAAAGTACTATTTATAAAGAGAAAAGCTCTAATAAATCATACAAAAAGTGTTTAAGAAAAGTCAAATATTAAATTTTTAACATACACCACTATTGACCAAAAGTTTGAAATCATTAGATAAATTAAGAGAAATAGAATCTTCTTAAAGAAAAATGAAAGCTTTGAAAGTCATTGAGAAAGATTTATTTACCTATCAGAAAAAAATAACAAGCAATATATTTTATATTTTGTACCATTTTTAGCAAAAAGAGTATTTTTTATTTTTTTCTGAAATTGTTCATTCTTCGAAACAACCATGCTTACTTTTAAAAAATGGTTTGATATATTTTGAGCATTTAGCAATGAGTTTGTCACTTGTTTCTATTTTTATATTGTTCTATACTGTTTGTAATATGTAAAATTGCCATTTAAAGCAGCATGCTTCAAAGCTTGATGACAGGCTTTAAAAGCAATATTTAAACAACTTGCAAGTTTGGAAAGGTTAACATTTTTATTTGACAATTGCTGAATCTCTTGTTGCATATTTGGTATGATGTACTTCTCCCTCTGACAATTACTAAATACGATTTTTTAATGATATTATTGTAACAATATTAGAACACGAATATATAATCACAAATTAAATGTGATGCAATTTTTTAAATATTAATATTCACAGTACAGAAACTTCAGAGTGACTAACAATGTAACTATATAATTTAATATTCTTCCAACACATTACATTAATTGTTAGCTCTGATTTTTTTTTTAAATTAATATAATACATAATAGTAGTATAAATACGAAAATGCATGTAGCAGAAAAGCTACATATGAATATCTTTACAAATTAATGCATTAATATTCTTTCAAAATAAAACAAATTACTTTTATTCACAATATTAACAATTGCCGTTAAAATCATTTTTGGATTCTGGCCTTTAATCAAGTTTTGAACTACGAATTGCATAGTTAATGTCACGCGCGAAATATAAATATGTAACAAAAGAAAAACATAAAATTAGGCGCGTACATTCATTTATAAACGTTTGAAACATTCGAATAGCTTGAAGTTTGAGCCGCATAAAACACGTTTTATCGAGCCAAGCACAGTAGGAGAGAAAAAAAAGAACAAGCTACATAGAATAGAAGGAAAGAGTATAGCGGACAGAGAAAAGTATAAGAATCACACGGCCGCATAATTCGTTCTCGTTGATGGGGCTCATGATATTCGTATAATAATATTTTTTATAATTATTTTAAATAAATATCTGCTGTTGAGAACTGGGGGAAATTTTGAAATCTAATAAAATAAAGAATGTAATACTACTAATCTCCTTTATAGACCAATTTTCAAAGAAAGTGATACTTCAAAATTAACCATATAAAAAACAATTAAAGTTAACGCTGTGTTGAATTAGTGATATTAAATCACGATCAAACAGTACACTGAAGATCGTTTAATATTAAATGGCCCCCGCACATTATGATTTCTCGCATTCATAAGTATAATAAATCGTATTTTTTCTCGAACGAGCAATCGTAATGTGTACGACTCCTATTAGAATGATGTTATTTGATCTTAACATATAATAATGCATTGAACATAGTTTTAAAAATAAAAAGTAAATAAATTTTATAAATACGTAATTAATTAAATTCGTAAATTTCGCATAAATTTCTAAAGAATTTCTGAAGTTTTTGCAAAATTTATTTATTTGTATATAAAAAATTTGAAACAGCAAACATTACAGTAATATTATATACACACGACCTGAAATAATTTATATTCTTTATTCATTAATAACATTAATTAGTTGTTCAAAGCATCGTCTAATATAAGTGACCGGAGTATTTAATATTCGACGACAATTTTATTTCATTTTAGAAGTATTTCAATTATAACATCATTTTAACGTAATATTCATCCATGGTAGTTATTATACAACGTATGACGTACGCAGTCATGCTAGCACGGAGGTTCGAACCTTTCTAAATATTTAACCTAGATGCAACTAACCTATGCGAGGCAAATCGCATAAATCATTGTGAAATGAAAATTCCGTGGCATTATTAATTTAACGAACAAAGGATTATTTATTCAATATGTATAATTGCGTTTCGAGAATGAATTTGATTTATATAACATACATTCTGCCTTTGTTTTGCAAAAAATAAAAAATGATACTGAACATCCGCCATGTATCAGCTTGATAAATATTATAATTTAATGTTACTGTTGAACAATATATTTTTATTACATCCCAGTACCGAATATAATATAAAATACTTGAAATTCTTCAATATCGTCGACATTATTCTTACTTCATACAGTAGTGTCTAGGTTACACGTACCGGGATTCGTCTTCAAAATATAGTGATACATATTTAATAAATAACATTGTGTTCATTTGATTGATAATCTATCGCGAATGTTTAACGTCGCTATTAACAAAACTGTTGTTCTTATTTGAGACAATCGAGTCTAAGTTACAGGTATCGAAATTATCGAAATTCATTCTTGAAATTCAACGATACAGGTTTATTAAATAAACTAGAAATTTACAACTTTTGTTCATTTGACTAAGAATCTATCTTTAAATATCGTAGAAATACAAACAGATTATTATTTCGTAGCGATTTATCCAGATTGTCTCATTTGGGTTTAGGAAGGCTCGTCGAGCCGTTCTATGGTACGATCGACGGCAGAATGATTCTGCGTTTACGTCATACGATTGTAGTAACTACATCTAGCGACTAGCGTTACAACCGTGTGACGCTAGAAGTGCACTGTGAAAGAGAAGGGGTAGCGTGAATCGAGTCATGAGCCCCTCAAAAGGGAATGAATGCCGCAAGTTTGTTGGTAAACAGAAGTGTTTATAGTTCACTGTTCTCGGCAGTGCAATGCGTAACACGTCTTACTACCGCGCAACCAATGCGCGAGTCCACCATGTGTACTGCTGGGATTTCGCTCACCCTCCGAGCTGATTCGTCCTGACGCCTTCAACCCTTTCGTCCAGCATGCTGTTACTGACCCTAACCTCCGTCCAGTAGTCCTATCCCCTTCGTCTTTCCCTCTCGTCTTTCCCATGGTACGCACCGCCGTTTCTTCATTCCTTCGTTCGCCAGCTCTCTCGGATGCACTCTCCTCTACTACCTTCCACCTCGCGCGTTGCATCTTTTCTACGGCTTTTCTTTTCAGCGATTCACTCGCACGCCACGTAACTGATTATAAATTCCATGAGGAATGTTGAAAACATTCAAGTCAGAGGCGCAAGCTTTTTGCTATGGGCGCATTTTACGACACAAAATAATGACCGCCGTCTGTATCTGCCCTCTGTTAGCCGCGCAAGGAAGGAAAAGTAATTGCGTTTCGTCCTGGATTTACTAGAGGGCTTCGAGCCAGTGGGCGTGCGCCAGAGAGTCTGAAGTTTGACTTATAAATACAGTAATACCTCACGAAAAGATGGAATTTATATTTGACATTCGAGATCAAAAGTCATGATCACTGTTTGTTTTTTTTTTTCCAGCTCGGTCTCATCTTTTATAATACGACATTTAAACACAATAACGTTATGTAGAAATCCAAACGAGTGTTTCAAAATTTGGCCTCTGCATAAAGTTTTGTTTAAATTAGTCAAATTAAAGGTATTAGATTAAGAGGTGTAGAGGCAAACTTTTATGACATACTATATACATATTTTGTACATTCAGACTCTGATTTCTTACAATCTAATATATCTATGTGATATTATAAAAAATGACATTATAATATTATAATAAAATAAAAATTTAATAACAAAATAAAGTAATTACAACAGTATAACGTAGTTCGTTCCATAAAACAAAGTTGGATATAAACGAATTTTGGCTAAAACATTATTTGCCCCCATTATATCGAAATGATTTTAGTCAGGGATTTACTACAGGCAATGATGCCAAATGGTTGTAATAAAATTATACTTTATCTTACTTACCATCGTATTAATATCAATATAAAGCGAAATGTATTATTTAATGTAATACGACGTAATAAAAATTATGCTTCGTGTGATACGATTATTAAAAATTGGACAATATTGTTGACAATAATCTTGAATTTAATATTACTAATATAAACGAATATAGTTCATATAATTAATTATTAGTTTTCTGTTTTAAGAATATTTTGTATTGTTATTTAATATGTTTCCGTGTTTATAAATATGTTTTTATTTTTGTTACTTTATTTGATATCTTTATATACTTTCTTTCGTTAACATAGCACATGTAGATTTGCGAAATGATTAATTGTTATTTATATACATAAATAATAACTTTTATCAATTTTTTTCTATTTTTATATATCTGGAAATAATCTCTGGTCAAACAGATCTACCGCATTTACGTGGTTTTATTTACATTCATTCTACCGTCCATGGAACATATTTCATACAGAAAGATTCATTTTGTGCCATGCGTCGTATAATCTAGCAGCTCCACCTAACGCTTCGACCATGCAACTACTAGAAGGGAATAACGTGAACCAAAATCATGGGATCCTCGAAAGGAAACGAATAGAGTTGAGTTCGTGCTCGACTTTCAAAATGTCGCTTCCTTTTAGTGGAGCTCATACACGTTCAAAAGGCGTCATAAGTGCAATAGCAAAGCAATTACGTACTTTGTCTTTAAAACCAGTAAAATCAATTCAGATAAAATTCGATCCCTTCCATGAAAATGCTTTACAAACAAGGTTAGTTCATGGAAGTTTCAATTGTTACGAATATTCTTTTGTAATTCAATTAATTCTTATAAACAGAGTTAATTAATTTTATTTTTTGCTTTAATCTATAACTAATGATATACAATGTACTGTTAGTTATAAATACACTTGACACAAAATTTTATGCATGTTACTCTGTCCACATATATTAACCACTTAATGTTCATTTTCCTTGAGGTTGATGGTTAAAAATATTTAACAATATTTAGTTTATTAAAATAATTTGATTTATTTATTTTTTGTAATTTTTATATTGGTTATTTTAAATGCTCGTAGGTTAAAGGAATAATACATTATGCATGTATCCAAATATACTTTATTTAGAGAATTAAGTGGTTAAAATAGATCAAAGTTTCAGTAATTTTATACATACTGTTTATTTGATAAATCATTAAGGTTTATGTTGCAAATAAATGTACTATTATTAAACAAAAATACTCATTTATGTGCATGTTTTTAAATAATTTCATATTCTGCAAAGATATGACTATATTCGATGATATCAATCATCAATTTCAAAGAAATCATTATAAACACAGTTCTAGTTTTTTAGGCTATACTAAAGTTTCTGCTGGCACAATACATTTTTCTTTACTTGTAACAATCTAAAGAATACTTTTTATCATAATGTAATATACACATGTGTTTTATTGTGTAAAGTAATTAATTTTTATTAAATTTTCAATTTGTTCATCAAAACTAATTTTTAAAAACAATTTTAACGATAGTATTTTTTTTATACAATGTAATAACTAAGTAATCATGATCTAATAGGACTTTCAGTGAATACTAATTTCTGCGCTATAAATTATCTACTTGGGAATTTAGTACAAAATATTTATTGAAAACAGCTCATCCTATACTATTGTAATTCTCTTTGGTTACATAATTATGGAAATATTTTAAACTTACCATTACATTGTCCAAATACCTCCCCAAGCATGGAAAGCAGAGTATTATATTTGTCCACTGGAAATGGTTGTAGTTGTTTAGTTTCTCTGAATTGTTTCTTTTGTTTCACTTGTTCCATATTTCCTGAAATATTGCAAAAGTAAAGGGCAGTATAAAGTTATCATATTTTTTAATGTAATAGAATAAACATAAATTTCAAAACTAATATCACTTAATGGATTAAACAAAAACATTTACTATTACCAGTAATGAAAGTTTATTTAATAACAAAGTATATGTGTGATATATATTTGCAGAAATTTCTTTTTTCAAATTACGACACCAAAGATAATTGCAACAAATGCACATTGCATTGTGAAACCACAAATTGTCTCTGACCAATCTGAACCAACAGTTACAATGAAGTTAAGTAAGTATTAAATCATTTTATTGAAAATTATTTTTGCATTAATTAATAATTTTTTTTTTTCACTTTAATGTACATATAAAAGTGTTAAAGGAATATACGTATAAGAATTTAAAAATATATCTAAAGTAAATAAATGAAATAAAATCATACATACAAAATTCAAAAACCTAATATTGTATAAAATAATATTGTTTGAATCAAGAACAGCAAAATCATGATTTTTTTTTGCATTTCTATTTTTCAGTATCAGGCGATAACGTGATATTTAAAGGTGCACACTTGTCATGTCTAAATATGTTGGAACTTTACAACAAACACATTACTCCTTTGGTTGACACTAAGTCCACAAATGAAAGTGACGAAGCAGTTATAGAGAAGAAGAAAAAGAGGGGTAGAGTTAAAATTAAACAATATAGCAAACATAGAGGAGTATTTTTATAAAACTTATCCATAGCTTAATGACATGCTCATACACTAGTAGAGTAGAAAAATGTGGTTAAATCATCCATTTTCTCTGAAGTAAATGCTCGATTTTGTTTTAATTCAGTTGCAGAATATCACAGAAAATTAAACATATATTGTTAGTTCACGAGGGAGATTTAGTAATGAACCATTTATTAATAATTATGTCTTTAATGATTTAACCTTCTTTTTGTGAAATAAAATATAATTAGTTAATTTTTTTTTTATTTTTTATTTTTTATTTACCTAAGAGAAAGTATCCAATTTTTCAACACAAAAAGTGTTACTGAAAAGTGATATTGTTTATATTCAAGAACTGGCCTTTACAGATATGTTTAATGAAGAAACCTGATATGCTTTTATTATTTCCTTTCTACACAAAAATATTTGTATTTTCACATATTTTTTCAAGATGTATTATACCAAAGTTTAATTGGTTATTTTATTTTCATAAGTTTAGTAATCATTAAAAATTTATATTTTTAGTATAATATGAATTATAATATCCAATTATACAACATTAACGAAAAAATTAGTATTATGATATATAGACTACTTATTGTATGCATTTATGGTATATGTGAATATGGAAAATATATTTTAAACATATATAGATTAAATATTAATATTAATATATATGCTGCATTTATTTTTTATGTTTTCTGTATTAACATATTTCATAAATGCATACAGTTTGCAATACCTATTGAACTACCTGCGATAAAAAGTACCTATAATTTAAAATGTTGTTAGACATACCTAAACTTTTATTTTTTAATATTTTAAGAATGACATAGTATAATTACTTATTAAAAGTTTGGATTATTTATTATAACTTTGGTATTTATGAATAATACTATTTTGTATCTATAATTTAGTGCTTCAGCATGCATTAATATTATATCTATTGTATGCAGAATCCTATTAATTATTATTTTATATGTTTTAATATAATAAATCTTTATGATCTTTATGAAAAATAAAACAGGAAGGTAAGTTAAAAAGTTTGAATGTTGGGGTAAGTCTCATTTTAAGTTTACAGTATCTTCTATTAATTTTTTTTTGTATATCTATTTAGTTTCTTTGTTTTTTTTTATGTTTGTCTGACCTCTCGTCGTTCATAAATATTATGCGTATGTATTTCACATAATTATTCTAACATCTGAACAATGAATTAAAATGACAACCACAAAGTATGGTAAGTATGTTTATTTTTTTTTACGATCGAAATTAATAAGAAATTATTGTAAAAAATTGATTATAATACGTTTTATATGTATTTCTTTGTTATTTAGTACCTTCTATTCAACAGACAGTTCTTGTTATAAAAGAATTTGAAACAACATAAATCTATGTCGGTCGTGTGCGTCTTCCATTCTGAGCGACGCACTAAATTGGTAAAGGGTTAATTTTTGTCTTCCCTCACTACGTTACTACTGACCTTGTTCATGCCTATTGAAATTTTTAGCGTAGATAGTTTGTATACATACTCGGAAATCTTGAATTGATATTTGAAAACTTTTTTCGGAATACTTTCTATCAAGTTATAAACGAGTGACAAAAAGTTACAAGTTATAACAATATTTTTGCGATAAATAATGTTTAAATGTAGATATACGTACTATATAAAGACACCTATTTTGTAGATTCAATATTTAAGTAGAATGTGCAATGTTGATAGCCGCACTGTAACTTCGCTTCACGTAAACATTGTCTTTGTATTATAATATACAAACTACTGTAGCGATGTGCTGCGCATCACAATACACCATCATATTCGTCACGCCCTCTAGTTGCATCTAAAACAAGCATAACTCGTTAATCCCAGAGGCACTGGTAGGTGGCGCCTTTGAATGAATGAAATGTTAGAGAGTTGGGTTGCGTTTCTAGAGAACAGAAACGAATTTACGTTGTATTGCTTTCTAAGATATCCGTTTACGTTCAAGCCTTGCTAAAGAAATCGTTGGTAAAGCTAAGTGATATAACAGACTCTGTTTTCGATGGTAAGATATTAAATGGTCAATCAAACAATGCATTTACACATTTGGATAGTTAGCGGATCGGGAGCTTGTGAGAAACAGGGTTTAATTGAACAACCCTCTGGTGACGAATATAGGAGAAGTACCTTACACCAGTTCTGTAACGCAAATGCGAACGAAAGAGACAGAAGAGGGATCAATACAAAGATGTAACTCATTATTAAGAATATACATAAACTTCGCTGAATTAACAAAGGTTTTTGCACGTTTAGCTGAATAACAATTGTACGAAATTTTTTTTCTGTTGTACTATTGTTATACTTGCTTGTGTAACTCTACGACTATGTTTACATGGCTTACATTTACGCCGTAGTTATGATATAAGTGTTCATCCATAGTTGGGATTCGGTTAGGGCGGGTTTCCATTCGCAGCAACCTTCACGTGGTGAGACCTGGGTAATATTATTTACCGTTTAATTAATAATCGTATCACTCTTAGCTGGGTAATGCAATTACTAATTAAAACCTAATAATATTAGCAAATTGGCTGTGATCCGCCTTGCATAGGTTATCATAAATATAGAACTTTTTCAGTAGGTTAGTTTTGATTCTCATTGAGTCATCAAAGATTCTAGAGTATTGTCAGAGACGAGGTATACGAGTAGATCTTTCACCCAATGTATTTTTTCGGCCCATTTTTATGGGGTCTCGAAACCCCATTACCATTTTCGTGTCACTCGCAACGTTACCAACAGATTTAGAAATGAATTTCAATCTCTCCCTATGGGCTTCACGCACACACTACAGCTGCTGCCAATCAATACTAATTCAGTGAATAGTTTCTCAACTGACCGCCATCCATGAGAAGAGGACGCTAAAGTCACCACTGAATTTTCAGGTCGGTATGGCAGTCAGATTCGGCCGCGAAAGTCCATAAGGTGAAATCACCACAGACGAGGTATATCTCTAGTTCTATACAATGATAAATGTATTTTGTACTTTGTCTATGATTGGATATAATTTCTACAGTCATTGCTTTTTAAACAATGAGTTCTCGCTGGATAGCTATTGATGTTTTACTAGGTCGGTATTTCAGTTCACACCAACTCCCATAAGATAAATGGTCTACCCTGTTCCTTGTCGAGGATAATAGGTATACTATCCCTACACCATATGATTAGAATAATTCCTACAGATTTGTATAACAAGTTGTTTCTATGTATTTTAATTTATGTTTGAATTTTCTGCGTAGCTACATCATTATTGAAACTCTTCTAGTTTGCACGGATGGCTGCCAGATGGCTTATTTGTCGATACATGGGAACGATTTGCAATAGTAATTTGTATCGATTTTTATAAATCTTCATTATCATTTACACAAGGAAAGAAAAATACGAGATACACGGGCTTACGCTTATTAATGCATTACGTTTATAAAAGTGTTGAGGTTATCGATATTATCGTAACATCTAATCTTTTCCTCGCTCTAACAAATTCTTTTTTTTCAGTGTCGAATAACGACGAATGGCAATTGGCTACCGGAACGATGGAAGGAAGTAACAGAGTCTGTTGAAAATGATGTCATTAATTGAGTGAATCACTTTCCGTAAAAACAAAATACAGTCGAATTTATTTAACAGAAAAACGCTTTTTCGTTCTGCCCTTAGAATTCGGTATTGACTATCGATACGAGGCAAATGATGGATACGATTTTTCGCTTTGAAGCGAAGAATTAACGTATGAATGAATAAACGTTGAAAAGTGTTGGGCGTAACGTTTCTTGATGAAATCGTTTCGACGGGGCCCGACGAGTGTCCAGTATCGGTGACACATAGCCACGGGGAATATCGATAAGCTTCTCGAAATTCAAAGCCCGTTTACAGACGGTACTGCCGCGACTCGGGAACGGGCTTTCATGTACGTCTCAATTATCGTTATGTAAATTGACTCGGTCTCGCGATGTGTGTTCTGCACGGGATGAGCATGAACGCGGCGAAGCCTTCGGGGGTCTACCGATGTACGCGCAGGGGATTCGAATCGGTCGTGGCCAAGACCGTTCAATTTTCGAATTTCGAAATCGAGCGGGAAATACGATACACGGTATCGAAACGAATTAACGCGACTATCGTTTGTCGTCGACGATATAAAACGCGTTTCGTCGGACAAACTCGAGCGAACTTTAATGAGCAATTTCGATCGGGTCGCGTGGCCCGAACACGTCCATTTTGGGGTTTGCCGCGAAGGGATAAGCGCAAGGCGGATTATCGCAAGTGGTCCTGTCGCATCTGTCATACACAACGCGTTATTATTCCATTTCTATACCCGTCTTGCTGTTTCTCCCTTTCCCATTGCCAGGATCATGGCTCGTCGATCCGAAATTCCCGTGTAATCTCGCAATCGGATTATCTCGCGGACTCCGAACGAAAATCGAATCATCGCCTGTCGAAGGATACGCGCTGGCTCAATAAATGCGCCATCTTATCGTTGATAAAATATAGCGCCCTATAAGGCACGACGATAACAAACTAACCAGGACTAGGACTAGGGGTTGTAGCCATCGCGGGTTGGGGTAACTTTAGACCAACATTTGGTCCTCTTAATGCAATATTTACAAAAAAATTATTTCCTTATTATTGTGACAATGTTTTCGTGTAAACCAGGGATAGAAGACAGATATAAGAATCAAAATGATAGTGTAACAGTTATGAATAGAAAAGATTGATAAAATATAATGCTCTATAAGGTACGACAATAACTGACAAACTAACCAGGACTAGGATTAGGGGTTCTAGCCACCGTGGACTGGGGTAATTTTAGGCCAACATTTGGTCCTCTTTACAAATTTACAAAAAGACTGTTTCTTTATTATTTTGGCAATGTTTTCGTGTAAACCAGGGATTGAAGACAGATATAAGAATCAAAATGATAGTGTAACAGTTATGAATAGAAAAGATTGATAAAATATAATGCTCTATAAGGTATGACGATAATTGACAAACTAACCAGGACTAGGGCTAAGACTAGGGGTTCTAACCACCCATTAGGACTGGGCTTGGGGTAATTTTAGGCCAAAATTTGGTCCTCTTAATACAATATTTACAAAATAACTATTTATTTATGATTTTGACAATATTTTCGTGTAAACCAGGGGCTGAAGACAGATATAAGAACCAATATGATAGTGTAACAGTTATGAATGAAAAAGATTCAGGCGTGTATCGATTATAGTTCACATATCGTCTCGAAAACGATTTCGTATAGACTCTGAGGCGATTCTAAAGCGTTTTTATCGTTTCTAAAATGTTTCTACTTTCTGTACGGTCTTAAAAGTATAAAAATTTTTTCAAAATTTCGTATCTCGCGTGTACTTTGAAATCTTTGTTTTAGATTCGCATTGCCATATTTAAGACATTGCAAAAAACTTTAAATAATTTCGAATAGTTTGTTTAGAAACGTCCAATGAGAAAAATTCAGTTCTGACAGAAATATTCATATGAAATTTGAAAGAAGCAAAATCCATGTTTCGTGGGGGCCTAGAGAAACGGAGGATCGATTTTCGACCGAAAGCATCGATTGGCGCGAGAATTGGGCGTGCAAGATCGATTTTAAAAATCTAAAATATCCTGAAAAAGATCGATCTTTTCGGAAATCGATTCGAAATCGGGCAATCCTGGTCGAGATAGGTACGTTTGTGGTGAATTCTTTAAATACAGTGTCCGATTCCGATCGTCAAGAAGCCGCGCACTCGTCGCGCCGTAAGAAGCATAGCACAACACGTTTTTTCCATTTTCATCTGTCGGAACGGTAAAAAGAGGAGAGGGGGGTGAGCGGGCGGGGGCGGGGGAGGGGGAGAATCGGGGGTGCAATTCATATTTGTCCGTAGGCAGCAGCGGAATTGCACCTTTAATCAAGATTTCTACCAATTTGCGAGCGCCGACGGCGCGAAGACAAAGCCTATTGTTGCCGTAACTGGTTGGGGCTTCAAGTGTTCCAACGCAACGGTGAGAGCCCGATGCGCGTATATACCGGGTGTACGTTCAGACGGGGCCAGTAAACCGTATAGTTGATCGATTAGGGGAGGCAGATTCACGGGCCAGTCCTTTAAAAACCATTAGAAAACGATCGAAGGCTCGAATCCAAGAATTAAACTGCTAGGTACCGTATCATTCAGGATCACTTTGCAAAGTAGGGACAGTCGTGGATTAGAACAAATGACGTTCTCGATTAAGGCAAAGGTATCTGTAGTCTAGAGGCGTTTTCGTTTCATAATTTAAATACTATCGCAAGAATCTGTGCGTGATCCGATCGAGAAACGAGATTTTCATCCGCAGATTTGCAGTGCGCGATCATTCCTTAAGTAGCTGGCCTTAAATTAGCTTTGTCGGGGAACTTGTTGCAGTTAAATGTACCATCAGAGTAGCCCTGAGACCGGTTGAAGTGGATCTTAATTTTTCACCTCCGGTCCTAGAAAAATACGACCAAAGCGATGGCAACTTCGAGACTATAGTTAATCTCTATAATTTCTTCAGGTCTACTGTTACTATTAAGATTAGATATTAATACAAAATTGTAAATTTCGCCTCCAATTGATCTCCGTTTGAGACATCAAATATTACAGATAATTTGACACTAGTGTTAATAAAAAATCATATTTATTCTTTACAGAAAATTTCATACCTAGAATATGTTATTTTCCGCGTGGTCGTAATTATTAATTTTTCAATGAATTATATTCGTCTAATTGGACGTACGCGAATGTACTTTCGATCGACGAGAATGTGAAGCGCGGGCGTACAATTGGTGTCTTCGAAATTACCGGCTCGGTCCGATTGGTTTGGAAGAAATTTGGACGTAAGTGGGTGCAATGGACCGCGCACACCCGTTATCTCCGGAGCATACATGCGCCTTCGCCGGTCTCTGTCGGGCCGGGAGTTGAGAAGAGTATTCTGGAGCGGAGGCTGACGCTCAGGGACTGCCAAGCTAGTCGCTTCGCATCCCAGAAGTCCCTACCCCACCGTTTGCTTCCGGCTAAGCCCGTTGCCACCGCGTCCCAAGCAACTTGAAGCCACTCGTACTTCTGTTTGTGTTTGCTAATTGTGAATTGTCTACTTCTTGCTGGTGGGCCGCGTGCGCGCGGCAAAGTTAGAAAGAGACGACGAGGAAGAAAGGGAGCCAGAGAGGAGAGGGCAGTCTGAACCGGAGCAAAAGAGACCGATTTCTGCGCGTATGGGCACACATGCACGCGTCGCTACGCGATCCACACGCGAACCAAGACGAAGCGAGCCAAGCTGCCAAGCGCGTATCGTCTATGGAATGCTCAGACCGAGGAAAACCCACCTCCTTTCCTACCCCCAGGGCAACATCCCCCGGTCGACTACTATCCCTCCTTCCTTACACCAGCCGGAGCGACGACTACTCCTCGCCCCCGAGCTCTCCGTTCCCCTTTTACCCCCTCAGACACTCGAGTTTACCTCACTAGTCACTGCTTACGTGAGTACTACCCACCAAGAGGCACCCGCGAGCAAGAGGGTACCAATTTTTAGTCATCCTACGTCCCTCCATCCCTTGAGGTAACGCGACGCTCTTGCCTTTGAAACGGGAAGCAGTACTTTTCAGCTGGCATCGACCGTCTCGTTTAACACGAGTAACTAGCAAACGCTATCTGGGCCCTTAAGCGACCACCACCGATACCTCATCACTCAAATTGCACTCTCAGGAGTCGATATTAACAAAATTTATTAGCAATTATAGAATATCTCCGTTGCAAGGGAAAGTATTCCACGACTTTCTTACGAATTAGGCATTCCTCAGTTTTCTGAGTAAAGACCTAGCTCTTCATCCTTGCAAGTTTCAGTTAACTTGAGAATCTCTGATCTTGGTTTTGACAAAACATGAAGCTCACTTTTGGATGGTTCAGTGCATAAACGTTTCAGTTGGTCGTTTCTTTTACGAGGAAACGTGAGCAATTAGCAAACGGTATCTGGGCTCTTAAGCTACTATATCAATCATTAAATTGCAGTCTCAGGAGTCGATATTAGTCTTTATTAGCAATTCTATTCCTTAAACTTCTGTGCTTTTCTCAAAGAATGAAGTTCGCCTTTGGATGATTTTCTCAATAAGGGGTGATTCAATATAGGGTGGTCAATATAGGGTGGTTTCTCGTTCGATAGAGGGCCCCTCATTGGTCCCTGTTTTTTCAAAACGAGCGCGTGACCGTGACCGTGCACTGGCGAACATTATTCTTCAATAATTTCATCTTTTCTCTGGCATAATTTACCTGGAGATGTGATTTCAACAAGATGGCGTCACACGCCGCGCATCTGCCGAAGAAATCGCGATCGAGGCTCAACGATAAGATTATTTGGAGAAACGCAGCTGCAAACTGGCCACTGAAACATTGACTTTTGGTCAATGTTACGCAAAAGCATCGATTTGCGAACGATTCGTAGAGAATTCTGTTCATCCACGCGTAATCTACCCCACCCCAAGAAGACAACCGGGTCCCGTGTAATCGATCCAAGTTAAACCCAACACGTTCGGTCGGTGATAATGAGTCCATTTGCGGATCTTCCCCGCGGCCATATATATCGCCCCCGCCGCGAAATAAACCGGGATCGTGGCTCATTGTAAGGAAAACGTGTTGGCACACCCTCCGTCGGATGCTGCCAGGCTGCTCGGTCGAAATATACGCCGTCTCTCCAGAGACGAGGGACATATTGTTTGGTTCAGTAATTCCTCGCGTTATTTCCCGTGTTTGCTTTTTATCATTGTAAACTGATATATTGTCCGGGGCAGCTCCCCCTCGTAGCCACGTCGGACCCTGGAAAGAGAAAACGGCGAAGGGAACGCGAACGAGACGCGGCGGACACGAGACGGTCGCTACGGCTACCAATTCACGGAGTTTAACTCCGCGAACCGACGGATACGAGATTACTCGCCGACGCTCCACGTCGCCCCGTTCGAACGGGACGCAAATATACGTCGGCGTGCACGAACGTGGCTGGCAAACAATAAAAGTATACTGCCCCGGACGGGAGATTGAAATTTATCGCGCCAAGAAGCGTTTTCGTGGCGATATTCTCCCTTCGGAAGCGCTTCAATTATTTCGTTAACTTATTCAACGATTTTGTTCGCAGGGAAGACAAACGATCGGGGCGAAATTTTACGAAGAGAACCCAGCAAATCGTTTCAAACGATAATTAACCGCCTTGGAATTGTCGAAAGAAGAAACACCTATTTGCAACTCGATAGCAGAATGTCGAAAATGTGAAGAAACGAAGAAAAAGTTTAACCTATCAGAAACTAAACGATGTTAAATAGTGTGTGATGAAATGTTAGAATTTTTGAAAGAATTTTGAATTAAAAAGCTTATGTGACTTGCCAAATAAATAATACACTGTGAATCTTGAGGCACCATTATAGCTAAATCTATACTATTCTCTGTATACTGATACAAATGAACCACACAAATATGATCGAGCGTGAGGCTTGAAATAAATTAATTAAAAAAGATTCTGTACAGTGAATTGACCCTCGAACCTTTGTACAGTCTACTTATTAAGAACCTGGACGCAATAGATCTGTAAAAATTGTTATACAAATCGCAAGTACATTTAAAAACCTAATACACGCTTGTTTAATGATGCACGCAACTACCATCACTGACGATTATATCTTTGCAACGTTTAGGGACATGCTTCTTATTAACTTTTCAGTATATAGCGTGGATTAAGATCTCCATATTTTACGAATTTTGTAAATTAATGTTTCAAGTGACAGATTACGTTGTTCTCGAAGTTTAGGTATATTTAATTACTGACCAAACATTTTCTATTAGGTCAGTCTAACAGATAGATAAAATTGTTGTAACGAGTTTGGTGCTTTGGATTATTATCTTCTTAAAGACTCAATTCTCATCCATCGTTAAACTAAGGTTTTGCAGATTTTAGAAGACCTCTTTCATGCAATTTAATCATTTTTTTTTCATCCAAGTTGTTTGTGAATATTCGAACGTTAAAGCAGCCCCAAATGTACACTTTTTGTACCATTTGCTACACCAAGCCAGTTTAAGAGGAATCATATAACCTTCAAAATTATCCCAGGAAGATTATTATTCGATTTTCATTCACAAAGTTACAATATTCTAAACATTGGAAACGTTTCGAGCAAAAGTAATACTTATGTAGCTTCAATCGTGGTCAAGATTGTCCAGCAATTAAGTAAGGGGACTGAATTTGTATAAAATCAGCACAAATATATCTTCAAGTTTATCATCTAATCTATTAATAGCTAAAATTTAGAAAAACTTGTCAGAGTTAAGAAATTACGGTTATAGAAGTCGAAAATCTACGATAATAACAATGTTATTCGTTATGAATTTATTCTACACGATGTAATTATTACTAGTGGTTATTATTTAGATATTTGAAATGTTTGGGGAGGCTGATTGCTAGCCAAGTCTCTTTACTACGCGATAAAGGGTTAATTCCTAGAAATTCCTGGAAATTTCTCATTTAAGAAACCCACTCTCAAGAATTGCTCACCTTCTGTCTGCTCCATATTTGGCCCCATGTGATTATTTTTATTTTTTTAAATTTAAATTGACCCTAAAAGAGAAATTTTTTCAAAGATACAAGTCGTTCCAATCAAGGATCGATCGTGTCATTTATTGTACTGCTGGTATTTCGAACAAACTAGATTTTAAACACAATTATAACAGATTTTATGAAATAAAATCAACCTCATTAGTCGATTGTCACATTCTGTAGATGCTAGCTGTGACCAGGATATTCTACGAGTAGAATTTTTAGCGTCAACTTGAAAAACTTTGAAGACGCGTTAGCGGTTTGTTTAAAATTTCTCGGCGTTTTGTTTTAAATATAATATAAAAGCATTTCGACAGGGACGGACTCGCGAGACGGTGTTCGAATTTAAATTTTCCTTTGTCTTTCGAGTGCTTGCGTATGACACTGCGTCGCGCACGCTCGTCACATGACACGGCACGTGTACCGACGCCAAACTCGTCGCGAAGCAAACAATGAATTAAGCTTTCATCCTGGCACTTCAGATCAGGATGAAAGCTAGTTCAATATAAGATTTGTAAATAAACGCCCGCATGTCGAGGTCCCTTCGAGAAGTTAATCCCTTCCGGAGCTACGATTAACGCGAGATCTTGTTCAATTTCCAAGGAAATCGCCAACACTCGGAACGCAAACGTTACATTCGGAAATTCACGATAATTCGCTGTAATGGTTACTATATAGCTTCTATTTTGGCAGAGTTTTGTCGTTATTATATTAATATTATTGATCTTTCCGCCATGTTGTAATGATCATTTTCATAAACAATGTAAATACAATAATGTACGAAAGAGATATTATCAGTTCAAAAAAGCTACATTTATAGAAACTGCAAATCAGAAAATTGTACGAAATCAACAAAAAAGACATAGTCTACAACTTACGTGGTGTATGTTCAGCTTAATTACACGAAGTCACCAAAGAACAAAATTACAAGTTACTTTTCAAATGAAATTTTTTATGCATAAGACAAGATCAAACAAGAAAGATTAAGATGTGTATGGATCTAAATACTGTAATTTAAGGTTTGCCGAAGGAGTCTGACGAGTCTACCAGGAACGAAACGCCATTTTCCAAAAACGATGTCCGTTTCGGAACAGATCGATCGATCGTGGCAACTATTTGCATCGTATCGAGGTAACAAAATACTTAACGCGGTCGTTTGGACGTTCCGTCGCTTAAAGTCCAAACTCCCGACGGCGACGGAGAAAAAAATGCGCCCGCGTATTCACCCCCTGACGTCCCTTCGTCCGGACACGAGCTCCGTAATCCGTTAATCACAGTAGACGCGGAAGAGGGTAGGAAACAGGCGCGTAATCTAAGAAAAGGCGTCGGAGCATTGGCGTCAGTGGAAAGTGGTTGTAAGTGAATGAAAGTGGATGCAAAGGTGGAGGTGTGGTTGCTACGAGGTCGTCTGCCTAGCAAAGCTGGCATGATGCGGCACGGAAGACAGAGGTTTGTCTGTCTTTATCAGCCAGCCAGGTAGAGCCCTCGAAGCCGAGCTACGCGTCTCTATCGCCACCCCTCAGGGAAACCCGTAGGGTGACGGACGCCCCCGATTGGCGTGGCTCCCTCGAACGAGGGAGGAAATCCCGCGCCACTATTGGCCACTCGCGAATCCATACTCGTTATTCATTCGTTGCCTCATTCGTCGACCCCTCGATCCTGTACTCTCTTTCTCTCTTTCTCCGTCTCGTTTCGCTTTTAACCCCCGTGGTAGCCCGATGCAACTCACCCCATGCGCGCCACGGGAATCTTTTCAATGCACTTCACCGCCAGCTTTCACCTTTTGCCGGATATTTCTAAGCAAATATTTTTTTAATAAGCACGCGCGTACCGATTCGTCGTTAATGCCATTCTGACGCGACCTCCTCGTTCACTTCCGCCCCCGAGCTTCCCACCTCGCTCCGAATTCGAGTCTGTTGCTATGTTTACGCGCTGGTTCGGACGATTGTGGTCGACGAAAATTTGTAGCAACGTTCGTTACCTGGTCCGAGCCGAGGATCATTTTCCAGCATCGAAGCGACGAAACAGCGATTGGGCAGACCGTCCAAGTTTCTGCGGAGGAGGTGGCGCAGCCAGGGAAGAAGGGATCGATGAAAAGTGTCGAACAAGGAAGCTGGTCGTCGCTCGCCTGCACTTTTAACGTCGCCGCGCTCCGTGTCGCTTTCGTCCCGATGGAACGAGAGGAGAAAAAAAAAAGGGAGTAAAAAGGTGGCCGTGCGGAGGAAAGACGAACACTACGGGAACGGTGCCGGAGGAACAGGGATGGAGCATTCCTTGGGGTGTTGCGGCTTACGAGCGGGCAACGAGATGGGCGTGATTTTAGGTTGCTCATTGCTCCGCCCCTGGCACCGCCCCATTGGTGGTTGCTGCTACCTTCGACTCGTGACCTCCCTTCACCCTTCTGTCTGCAGCTGAAACCTTCGTCGGGTTTCGCCAGCAGCCACCGCACACACGTCAGCAGCGGCAAACGGCGCCTCCAACGGCCAACGGATCGTTCGCGATCTCCGTCGATCATCCGCCAAGGGATCAACGGTGCGAAATCGCGAAGGGATTTTTTTGGGAACCGATCCATTTCCAGTGATCGTGTGTTGGGTGATCGGCTATGACGTTACGCGGGACCTGGTGAGGAGCAAGTTCTGGGCGCTGAACGCGCGGAACCTTTTCGTCTGTGTACAATCCCGACAGTGTTGTTTCACCAGGACACGGTTACGACATGACGCAGACATAGACAAGTGAACAAGTTCCTACAGAATACTCGACCATGTAAGACGGCGTCGATTCGATCAAGGTCTCGGTTTCTCGTTAGAATGACAGATTGGAGTTCGGAGGAGGAGTTTCACGAGTGTTGACGCGATGATCGTGTACCTAGCTGAGAAGGCGGAAGTATCAATTTGCTGAAAGGTTCAGTGTCGAGCGTTCCTGGTCGCAATGGCACACGGTCGAAACTCAAAGCGGAAAGATTGAACCGGTGAACATCGATGATGTCGACGGACGACTCGAGAGACTTTCGGGAACTGGACGCCGACGTATCGAACTCCGTCATCTGTCGTCATGCGGACCGAAGGCTCCTTGAACTGGTGACCCCGACGAAATCGTCCCAGCAACGTCGCTGTTCCCGAATGAACTGCAAGATCAAGGATCGTAACTAATGCCGCTACGTCGTCGAGAGATTTGAACTCTGTTCGTTTTGGAGTCCCGCACGAATCGGGGGTTGGTGATAGTGTTCAGGATTATTGGAGGGTCGAAGCGTGGTCAGATCACGGGGCTGATTGTCCGTGATCGGAGGAGACGCTGCAAAATTTTCAACCGTTTCGTAAGTATTCTCTCTTTGAAAATCGCCTTTCGTAAGCATGGAACGACGAGGTAGACGGGGGGTGGATTACGGGGCGAATGACTTGGCGCAATTAGCCAGATTTTACGAGTGGAGATGAAACGGAGACAGCCGGGATCCGGGCTGGCAACTAAATGGATTAAAACGCCCGTCGCGTTCGAATGCCCGCGCAAGCTGGCGTGACACGAGTGTCTCGTGAAAGACGCGTTTTTTTAAATACCAGAATTCGACAGGGAACTAGTTCCCTTAATCGTATTTCAAAAACAGTTTTTGATTTTTGTTAATGTTTGAAAAAATGCACCGAAGTTCTTGCAAAGATTCGTTTGTTTTATTTGACGAAAAGTTTGTTTATATTTACTGGAAACGTTCGATAACGAGAAAAGGTCATCGTACAAAATGGCGGTTGATAAATTGCAAACTGGAAAGCACCGAAGGAATTGAGTGTCAAAATTAGGTAGATTAGGACCTTTCCATAATTAGCTGTTATGTGTAAATTGCCCTAGTGAAGGAGAATTTGTGTACTTATGGCTATAAAGCGTTCAAAATTGTTAACACTATGTAATATGTACAATATTCCAATTACTAGAGAACTATTATTCGATATTTGGTTCCTCGAGTAAAGTCAGACACATTTGAATTTTCAAAAGGACTTCCAATTCATAGTTCCACAATCTTATTAGAGTAATAACATATAGACGCATACCATAAGAGAATTTACTTTCAATTTCGTAAAAGAATTAGGTAATTAAAGAATTTAAAAATCACAGCACAAATCTGAAACTGCTGACACTTTCGTGACTGTCTCAGTCAGTGTTTCCGTGAAATAGAAACAAATATTGCACGATAAAACGGAAGTTTGCTTATTTGTACCATCGAGCAACAGATTACGTTGAATTATCCACAAGCGACGGCCCCTTTAAAACTTATTTGCATCGGTAATCTAAATACTCCATCGGTTATCTACGATATCGATGTTCAATCGACGATCGGTCCTTGTCATCAACAATTTCACTTTCTCCAGGTCGCTACATTGCTTACAAATTGTCCTGGATTCGGTGATATAGGTATAGTAACCCAACGCTCGTGGACTATTCCGCGCCTAGTGATGTAGGCCAGACATCGCTGGCGGAATATTCCACTTCTTGATGCAAATCAGTTAATTATAATACAAAATATTTATTCATTTATTTCAGTCATGAACGGGAGTAACCCTGCTCTACAACAAAATTATGTACACGTGCAATTTATTGCAATCAATCTATTCGAACGCAGTTCAATGAGTACTTCATCAACAGATTCGGGCATAGATGTTTAATTAATACGAGTTTCACTAATCGATGCACCTTTTAAGCAGTTTTTGGCAGACCATAAGTATACAGTGTAAAACATATTGGGAAATATCATTGAGCGGTTCCATAAATATTCATGCAAAAATATACATGTGTGATTATGTTAATATTGTATATTGGAGAGCTAGAGAGAAGGCTGGAATTCAGATTCGGTAATCAGAAGTTTCGGGAAAGGTTATTTCAGTATTGGATAGGATTTCATATCACGTAAATTAATGAATAATAGCATTGTTATCATGGAAATGTATGTGTTTATTATTCAGAAGTATTCTGTATAGTTCTTTGTAGTATATTATCAGATTATTGACTTTAAAGTTTTCCTAGTTGAAATCAGCTTGATCTATTGGCAATGAACTTGTTTTTTTTACTATAAATGATATATTTTTAACTAGATGTTCAGTGTTAGATGATTATAGAACTGCTGTAAATTATTCTGTAAAGTTATAAATTTGTTTTTCATTTTTTTCGTGAATATAAACATATAACAGCCCATATATTTGCGAATAAGATTCTTCAATTATGGATATGTAAAGCCATAATATTTTAGATTTTAAATTATCTTTTGCATATTTGTTCAACCTTAAAAAGCCAATAAATGACAAGTTACTGTGATAAATCTTCGAATATAATTTTGTAAAACAAATTTCATATTCAGATAAATTGAAATATATTATTTTGATTCTATTTCTATCTAAAACCTGGCCTGCAGAAAATGTTACTTCATTTTCTTTGCTCGTCAAATTAAAAAACAGTGGACCACTGATATAAATAAATATATTTTTGCAATTATTGTTACATGGACATTAAGATAAATTTATTATTAAATCTGCCTAATTTAGAGCCCAAAAATTAGATATTATTTGAGATTCTTTCAACACGCTAGTATCAACATTTCCATGCATAATTATTTATATTTTTTCAGACTGTGGGAATGTTTTTTCAAATAATAATTGATATTGTTGAAACACAGGGGATAATTCTCGTTTTGATAACTACAATTTTCTTCACGAATAACAAATAAAAAATTTAGATTCGTTCGTAAACGAAATTCCATTTCTTAATTTTTAAATCCATTCATAAGTCGTAATCTATTAGTGGATATTTTAACACTACTTCTACTGTGGCTTTATGCATACTTCTTCTGATATTTTTTACATTTGGATGCAAACAACTGTGGAAACAATTATTAATGTGTATTATCTTATTTCTAAAATCATGTTTTCTTTGTTTCTTTTATTTTAACGCAGATTCAACTTCCAATGGAGATTATTCTGCCACGTAATTTACAGTAATGTCTACGTTATATGATACAAAGGTTTCCTACATCGATAGATTACATTCTTTTAGGAAGGAAACATTGATCGATAGTGGGAGAGAAAAGCTCTGTTTTCTCAATTTATCAATTAATTTAATCCTTTGATTATCCATAATACGTGGTTTGCATTTTGATTTTTATTTCCACAACTGCTACTGATGAAATTAGAAAACAATTTCAATTGAGAATTTAAAAAATACTGCCAAAGACGAAAACTTGTTAACGAACGAATGTAAAATAAACGAATAAAACTTTGCTCGTCTGCTAATCGTAGACAAAGCTTCTTGGGTCTCGAAACTGCAATGGTTTCCCATATAGCGAGGTTCCATGTCACGCGAACGCGTATCGGTTCGATTGGACGTCCCCGATTCACGGTTCGATTCCCAGTTAGGGTAGTCGCAGTGACTAACACAGAAGTTCGGTAGAGATCAAAGACGTTTCTCCAAGGACCATCCACAGTGGCCCCTCGATATTGTTCGCGGAGTCATTCCCACCAATTTCTAAAACTGCTTCGACGAGACGAACGTTATCTGTCACTTACTTAACAGAAATAAAAGTTTTATATTTTCCAATTTATATATCTACGAAATTCAATTGAAAATTCTACAAAAGATGGATATATTTGCTCTCACTACTACTACTTTTCATGATAGTGATGTAAATAAGCAGAGAAATATCAATAAAAGTAAGAAAAACGTAGCACTATAATGCAAATATAAAAGATAATAAAGTTCTATTAAAACTTTGAAAGAAACAGTTGAAAACAGAAAATGAGATGAAAAAGTTTACAAACAATAATGCAGACGATATAATAGAGTCTCGCAAGTATGGTTATTAAATGTTCATATATGAGACTAATCAGGCTTCCTCGAAAGTGTTAAAAACGAGGTTTAAAAATGAGGAAGAAGAAACGCGATTCCTGGAATGCACCTTCCTTTGATAACGTTCGCGTCGTGGAAGCCAGTGACCATTAGTATGGTCATTAAATGTTCATATATGACCATTATTAGTATGGTCATTCAATGTTCATATATGAGACAAATCAGGCTTCCTCGAAAGTGTTAAAAACGAGGTTTAAAAATGAGTAAGAAGAACCGCGATTCCCGAAATGGACCCTCCCTCGATAACGTTTACCAGCGACTATTAGCGAGGGATTAGTGTGATCCGTGCAACATGTATCGCGAGAACGACATATGCGAAAAGTTGTCGTCGGTACGAACAGACTCTCCGGTACCCTGGCCTAAGAACAAGCCGTACAAGTGGCACTGGAAATTAGCGAACAATTAGCTCGCCCCGTTTATGTTTTATAAACACGGCTGCCTATCGACGGGCCATTATTTTGAAGCATTCGTGCAACGCGCCTATCAACGCTCTACCTATGGGCCACGGTGTACGCGAGCTACCTAAGTGGCTACGGAGTTCGAGTGTGTCCGAAGTATCCGGAACAGTATTCGAGCGTGGTAGTGCTTAGGCTTTTTGAGTATCGCGGGCACGAACGAGGAACACGTTGGAGGGGCCGTAGAAGGGGTCTTGTAGTGTTTCGTTGCGCTTAAAAGGAGGGGGTTTTACGGAGAGGGTTTCTCGCTGCAAGGCAGCTTTGGTGTTGCAGCCTCTTCAAACCTCGTGCAAACACTCGGGGACAGGGCGTTCGCCTGGTACGACGATTAATATCCCAATAAGGCCTCGTTCACAGGGCTCGCTCGACCGAGCTGCTTCGTTCTTTATTCATTGTATCGTAGCTCCTCCCGCGGGATAAACTGCCCGATACCGGGGTTCCGTCACTTTTATTCTCAGAGGCTTCCTCGGCCTTCCCTTCTCGCGGAGTCTCCTCCTTCAATTGCGGTTCCGTCTTGCGATCGTCGATTACCTCGATCCACAATAAACCGGAGTCTCGTGCAATGACATTCAAATTACATGCATTTTATTAATTTTTTAAATTTAGATCTTTCCACTACTCCAAAGTGGTCTCTTCATCTTGATTTCCATTAATCTTTTTAACCGTATGTCTTGTTGTCACATAAGTTTATTCGACAGTCTAACATTGACTAGGATAAAATTTGTAATTTAGTAGAAAACAAATGAAATTTGTCAGCTCGAAGCAACGAAATTTTCTCGCGTTTTGTAAGTATTGCCAAAATCTGAGCACACTTTTCGGCCGACCCAACATTTCGGGACACATCCAGTGTCTTTATTTATAAACTGGAATCTCCGAAGGAGGGTTTCCGGCGCTATAATCGATATAAATCAATCTTTATCAGGGAATCGTGGCGTACTTATCGTTGGCGAGTTTCGTGAAAATCGTTGGAGGTTGGTGACCGAAGGGGGAACGATCGTCGATCGCGTCAAATTTGTTGCCGATCGTTTCGCGGGCGCAGCTGACGAGTGAATTTTACTGCGTGTATTAGCATAACTATCACGCCCGGTGCGTGTCATTTATTTGCCGAACGGGCCAGGATGAAACGCGACTATACAGCGACGTTAATTGTCGATCCGGCCGCTGAGATGTGGCCGCGTGTATCCACCGTACGCCGAGATATCGCTTTATTAGCCGATCCCGCTGCGTGTACGCTCGTCGCTTTTAAGTGTACCCGAGCTAAACGCTCGGTTTTATCGACGGATAAACCCGTGGAAGGGTTGAACCGGAAAGAAAAAAAAAGAAAATATTTCTTTTTTTGCGACTCCTCGTCGACGAACTCCCGTTAATTAACGAGCTATGAGAGATTAGCGGAAGGAGGAAGCCATTACGGTGGCTACATCGGGGACGATAAACAATGAAATATCCGCGGTTAAATCAACCACGATATGGCTTTCCTAATTGACAGCTTCGCTGGCAAACGTCTTTTGACCGTTTTTTTTTTTTTTTGGTCGAGGAATGAAAACTCGCGTTCGAGAGGCTATCGCGTTCGACGAGACGATGTTTTCCCTCCGTAAATATTTGAAATAAGACAGTCACGGGAGAGAGTAGGGGTACGATCCACGGATACGAGGGTAGCCTGCGCGTTTTCCTCCTTTTTTCTTCCCTTCCGTTTTATTTTCCCTGCTCCGGATCCCGGAGTCTCGGGCATTATTACGCTACTTGATTTCGCATCGTGCCAGCTGTCTCCGATTATTCGCCATAGAAATTTCGGGGGATTGGAGTTCAAAGGGGACCCCGCGGTCCTCCGCTAATATTTGAGGAGGCCCCCGTAGACTTGGGCCTTACCGGACGTTAAGCCACGGGATTCTGTTGTACTGTTCGAAGCTCCTCGCTTTTCCTCTCGAGATTACAAATTTATCGATTGTTGTTACAGGGGTGTAGCACTTAAAACTCTTATCTGAATAAAAATGTTTAAATATATCTAGGATGTCCATTACTTTACTGACCAAATTGGTTTCGCTCTACGAGTGAAGACGGAAAAGAAATGTTAACCCTCAATTGGATTATTGGATCTGCAGGTTTAAACTAATAATTGTTTAATATATGTTAATGTAAGTATTTAAAAATTACATTGACCTTCATTAGTTCATTATTTTTTAAATGTTTTAAAGAAAAGTTGATTTCCAGTTACCAATTTGTTTAGTAAAATAATTCAGTTGAGATCGAAAGTCCATTTAAAGGGTTAAACGAAGTTTGCTTGTAAATACTTTGCGACAAAGTTATGGGCAAATATTGTCTGTGGTTAGAAAATATTATTAAGTCGTTGGAAAATCTTGATATCGCGATGGTATTTATTTTTTTTAGAATTCTGCTGCAACTGAATTAATATCATTGAATCTTAATAATAATTCAATGGTTCATCGATTGTTTGATCAATTATTATTTGAATGGAAACCATTTTTGCTAAATAATAATTAAAGGAACGATGGCTTCAGGAGGATTCATATTGGGAATATGATTAACGATAAAAAAAGATGATATATTTTTCTGGCTCAAAGAAACTCGTCCTTGGCTGTTAAGGTCCGTTGCAGCCCAAACAAAATGCCTTTCATCGCGAGATCCCGCGAGATACGAGCGAAACAATGGAACTCGGGGGAGATCACGCGAACCGGAAGAGCAAACCTAAGTATTCTAAGTATCCAAACGGGGATGGAGCCGTTCATCGAAGAGACTCTGGGCCGATCGAAGTTTTCTACGAGTTGGCTCGACCCTTTTGTTGAACTTTCTGCTCGATGACACTTCGTTTTGTCCGAAGAGTCATGGCAACGCACGATATTCGCTTCCGACTGACGAATGTCTTCCCGTTTCTATTCCACGCGTTCCTCGCGATAAATACGCTAAATACATATACAGGGAGTACATTAAAGCTTCCAAAATATCAGTTGTAATTCTCAACGATTCCGTTAATAGAGATAGAAATTGATAAAACTGTCCATATTAGATTATAATTGGAGATATGGGAATTAAAGGGTTAGAATTAAAAAGTTTCACTCATCTACGTTTGACATACATTGTTCTTTAAAACAATAAACCTTTTGCAATATATTCTAAGGGCCATTTACTTTCGTCGACCTTTAATCGTACTTCCATCTCTTTGATTTGGAATATTCAACAGACAAGTTTGTAATTTAGTAATATAAAGAGGCTAATAATACAGAGTGAAAAGAATAAAACTTGTCTATTTGGTAGAAAACACTGATGGAGATAGACATGCGTTCGTGTTGACACTCCAAACGCTTCGCGCCAAAGAGAGTTGGCATAGAAAGTAGTCCACGAAAATTGATTTTCATAGGTGTCGTTTCTTTCAATTGGTCGATGAATCTGTCGATGATCACCAACTTTTGCTAGTATCAACAATTTTTATTAATAGAGATAGAAACTGAGGAAATTATTCACATTGGATCACGTTTGGTGGTACACGAATCAGAGGGTGAGTATTTCAAAGTTTTGATGGAACTACGGTCAGCACCTATTTTCCTTCGAAACATATTTTATCGAAATAAATTCTTGATACCATTTATATTTCTATCAATAGAGACAGAAATTGATCGAAATATATATTTTGAATCACTACAGGAAGTAAAAGATAAAGATTTCAAAGGTTTTGCGTAACTACGGTCACCAGTTTCTTTTCACGCGCCTTTTCGGTGCCATATATTTTTAAAAACTAAAATTACCCACACATTGGAACGCGATTTTGGGCAGTGGAATTACGAAGGGGTCCTCAAAGGTTTCTCGGCGTCACGGTCGTGGACGTAATGCTCGAGGCACGAGCAAACGTACTCGCGGGAATATTTCACGGATGCGCGAAACGTTGGTTGCCGGTGCCGTTTTAAGTTGTCCGTGACTCGAAGACCACCCCTTCCGCCTGTTTTCCTTGCACCGTTCCCCGTGGGCCCGTCTCGCGCCAAGGATCAGCGATAGTTAGCCAGATAGCACTCGCGGCGTTACAGGCGCTTGCACCGTGGCGGGTGGATGTCGGTTGCACCAGCTCGCGACTTTGCGTGTATCGGTGTTTCTTCCTAGGTGTGGTGTACCGTGCGTGAACACGTACGACGCGTATCCGCCTTCCTGGCGGGTTCACGGTGTACGAAAAGGCGATTGCGAGTGTGCCGCGTTAGTCACTCCGTCGGTGTGCGCGGGCTTTTCGCCTGCGCGAAAGGCGCGTACATTCGTACGAGACGTTATCTACCCTCTTGGCTGTCGTCCCTGTGACTGTACGTGTGGCCGCGAAGTCGAGGATGGGGCTAAAGGTGGTTGGTATCTTGTTGGAGGGCGAGAAATACGAGCCGGCCACGAAGCTCTTCCAGCGGGTTGCGTGCACGATCGAGCTCGCGAGTCGGAAAGAGAGGAACAGAGGTCGACGGGAGGGTACGCGAGGCAGAGGGCGAAACCGTAGCCGGGGGTTGCTCCGCCTGTTCGCACCCCCTTTTCGCTGTGCTCTTTAAAAAATTAGCTCCTCGATGCGAGCGCCGGCCGACACCGGCTCGCGGTTTTTATCTTGTCGCATGGCTTTCTTGTTGCTGCCCGCTGGCGTGACCGCGTTCTTCCACCGGTGATTTACGCGCGATGAAAGAGTCACGGAATTCTATAACCGCGGCGACCGTTAATTAATCTTGTAATCTTGCGCTACGCGACGCAACCGGTCGATACGAACGCATCGCCGATCCGGTGCAACGTTTGTTTTCTTATCAACCCCTTGCCTTTTGACAAGTTGCTAAAGGAACGTGACCTATTCTGTTTATCAACTCCTTCCTTACTTTTAATCTTTCCAATTGTGAACAGTATTTATTTTAAATACTCCATAAACACACCAGGAATTAATAACTCAGGGAAAATATTTAAATCCCTTATTTAATGCTTGGAATATGGGGATTAATAACATGAAAAGTTTCTTAAAATATCAAACTGTAATTAGGTCCTGATAGATATAAAAATACAACAAAAAACAACAAATTTCCTGGTAGAAATAACTATTTAAACAACAGCGTCCATCCTATCGATCAATTCGTGGAGTTCTACAAACGAATACTCGACATTTAAAAAATCATTCGTAGAAAATTTTCTCGACTCTCTGTTTGAACGAAGTAATTGGTATTTATGTTTACGTTTCCAGCAAGCTCGTTCAAATATTGGAATTTGTACTTTTCCAGAAGGTCCAAAGTTTTTACTTCGGTCATAAACAGGTTAATTACAGTGCCCGACGCTGCCCCGAATTCCCCTCCCGTGGGATTGTAATCTTTCTAGCGCTCGTCCTGTTTCAGAATGATAAAGAACGAATCGTCGGCGCGTTTAATCTGGATTTCGTTGAACAGCGAAGGGCCAAGGCGTAGATCGTTCGACGATTTCTCCTCGATGACCGGGCGATTCGCGTTTAATTCATGCGCGTGTAAATACGTCAAAGCGAACAGACTGAACGCGCGCGATTGGCGTTACGAAACGGGCGAGCACCGTGGCGGCAATAAATCAAGATAAAGTTATGATAAACAAATTAGTCGGCGCTGCCGCCCCTCACCGGTGTTATTGTCTATCGTATATCTACCTACAAATTACCAGCCGTCCCGAACACCTCGGGGTAACTGCTACTCGCTAGCCTCGTTTCTACCTGTGTTGGTCACACGTACGGGGGGTTGAAGGAAATTCGAGGGGTAACTCGAAATTAATGCACCACTTCCTCTCGACGTAGCCTCGAATTGCAGCGTACCAGCGTGCCTTTTATTTATTCGATCGGTCGAATTTACTGGCAGAGACTTCTTTACAACCCGGGCCTCCTTTGACTCCCGACGCTTTAACGTTCGATTAATTCGTTTGCTACGCAAACTCCGCACGCAGCTGAGCCCGTCAAACGAAATTCGTTAACCGTACCATCAACAACATTTCTTTCGAATCTCCTGATCCGTTTTATACGAGAATCGAGTCATTAAATCACCGATTCGATACGATAAAATCATATCAATCAACGTCATACATCGTCAAATCACGAGGGAATCGTCCGATCCAACCGTGAATTTAAAATTCGTCTTTCATTTTTAAGCACCACGAAGGTTCATCAAACGAAGATCGATGTATTTTAATACTTTTGTTTGACCAAATCGTTCTACTGGACCATGTTCCTGTTTTTATTGATAAATTAATCGAGCCTCAATATTTTTTTCGTCTTGTTTAAATTAATTCTTTTCGAGCTGTTATTTATATTAAGGGACAATAGTTCCTGACGCCATCTTGTATTTGTAAGAATTTCTCTGGAATATTTTTTGAATAACAAGTTGTTTTGCAACTTTTCTAATTCAAATATTACATTACTTCTCACATATAGTGCAATAAATAAAGGGAGCCTACATTCAAGTAATATTATTTCTGTTACTAGTTGTCTTATCGTAGACTGAAAATTTAAGAAAGGAAAGTTAGAAGAATAGAGACGAATATAAGAACTGCTTGCATCAGTTTGAAAGAAGAGAAGAATCGAAAATATATTTATATATTCTCCGTTTTCAATATTTCACACAAGCTAAATATTTTTTAAATTAAAAACACATCGTATTCGTATAATTCCACTTACACGGAAAGCTTTGGAACGAATTAATCGCGTAAGAGAGAAACCAGCGTGCAGATTTCACGTGTCTGCACATTTTGACCCATTTCACTTGCACAAATATCACTAATTAATATTGTCGCGAACACAGGGGGAAATCTTTCGAATTACAGCGTAGTGCCTTTCATTTATTCGACCGGCTGAACTCAACGTCGGAGGCTTCTTTATAATCGTGGCCCTTTGACTTCTGACATTTCAACGTTTGCTTAATCCATTTGTGACACAAACTCTGTACGTGGGTGAAATTACCAATCGAGAATGTAATTCGTTGATCACTACATAGAAACTCGTTTCGATTTCGTTCGTACGGAAACGTACTCGTTGGAAAAGTTTTTTTTAATTGTCAGCTCTCCTTTTATTTATTTAATCGATCAAATCTGGCAGAGATTTCTTTAGAACCGATCTAATTTAACGTTCGTTCACAACACAAACGTTGTACGTTAAATCAATTTCGTGATGAGATTATGTTAGGCTTGGCGATCTGAAAAATATAAATTGGAAATTTCTATTCAATCTGGTTTTGTAATTTTAATAATTGTTTATCCGTTACCTAAATGAGCGTTTTTATTGAAATGAATCGATTTGTTTCATAGCCAATTAAGTTGAGATAACATTAAATTATCCAAAATGAAAAAAGAATTGAAAGTTTACAGTTTGCATTGGAGTAGCGTTAATTGGAAAGATTTATTTCTGTTTTTATTTTTGTTCTATAGTTTTAGATCGATTTAAAAGGATTTTGTAGGTAAAAGGCGAACATTTGGCAAAATTAAACGTTCGTCTCTAAAAAAAATTCTGATGTTCCCATGTCACGGTATGGAAATTCGTTTCGATTTCGCTGATCAATAGCGATCGCGTTGGAAAATGATCGAAACGGTTCTTCTGCAATTTCAGGCGGAACGTTTCCATCCGAGACGCTGAAAAATTCATCGCGACGGATTTAATCGTATTCCGTGCAGAATGATCGAGATACGGTTCAACGCGCTCGAAAAACGAGGATCGAGGATACGCAGTGGCTTCGCATTGTTCGCTAATCTATGCAAAATTGATCGATTACTTTGCGTTCAGCGGCGTCAAATTTCGATGGGATCATATGCATCCCTGGTGCCCGATTTTTACATAACGTTCTAAAAGATATTTAGAGTCAAATACGATTTAAGTTACGACGAAACGATAATTTGGATAATTTGGTTTTAGTAGAGATAAAAATATGTCAAATATTCTTTCTTACCAGAGTTTCTGACACATTGTTAATACATTCGCTTTGTAACTATACAATATTTAAAATAAACGAATTTAATCGAAAGCTGATATGTTTGATATCTACGTAAAAATTGTTTCAAGATATTTGCTTAAAATTACGTTGCTTGTAATTTTCATGAAAGATCTAGAAATGATAGCGTGTAAATTGAAAAGGCACAAAATATACCACAGGAAGAGCAAAACGAGGCAACAAGCGGAAACGACCGATTAATCGCTTCGAAATAAAGAAAGATGTTTAGAGAGTACAAGCGCGTTCGCGAGGAAGAAACTGGGAAACAATTCGCCCGATGTAATCATTGTTCCTGCTTATGGTTACAGAGTATTGGACTTTGTAATAGATTTCAGTGCCCTTAGCAATTATGTAAAACTGTAAAAACGCGTGGCGGAAGCATTAAATTTCTCGAAAGTAAAGATAATAGTCTCGGTTGGAACCTTGTAGCCTCGTATGCAGAACTAAAACGTATAAATCTTTGTCAGTCCATAGACCACCAAGTAAAATTAACTGTATTTTGTATTAAACATTTTGGTAAAACGATTAACAATAGTGAAACTTTTTTTTAAGGGGTTGTATAGTAAAAGACCCCGTTAAACACATTTCCTAGAAACTATGCCTTTAGTTTAAGTGTCAGTAACAATTAGAATACTATTAAACTTTCATGAAATTTGACAGTAACGTTCTTGATCAAATTTTATATTGTACGTTGTAAATTTTATATTGTACCATGTTTTTAGTTTAAGCGTCAGTAACAATTAGAATACTATATGGTAATATGGTGGTAAAACAGTGAACGTTGAACCGCTCGATGACTCGAATTATTTTCTTTGGAGTGAAAAAGTGGAAGGTATCTTGAGATCGAAAAGGCTCTGGAAAAGGGTAATCGGTGTCAAACCAATTGAGAAACCAGTTGAAGGGAGCAATCAATATGAAAATAAGTGGAAAGAATGGGACGAATGGGATGATAATAATTATGCCGCAAGAACGATAATGATTAATACTATGAGTAAGGCACAATTACTTAAATATAGCCATGAAAAGAGTGCGGACAAATTGTGGAAAATGATCAAACTGGATATGGCTGCGGGAACAGAAGAAATAAAAACTAGAGTTCTTAACGAACTGACAAATTTAAAAATGGGTAAAGACGAAACCGTTGACGCGTTCATAAACAGAGCGGAAGCATTGAGAAACCAATGTAAACAGCTCGGGAAGGACATCGAAGAATACGAATTAAAGATGTATATATTAAGAGGACTCCGTCTCGAATTTGATCCAAATGTACGAGTTCTAGAAACGCAAAGAAATTTATCTATATTTGACATAAGATTTGCTCTAAACCAAGAAATGCAGAGAAGAGAAAGAAGAAAAGAAGAACGGACATCCAGAGATCACGAAGCGGTGCGAAAAGTAAAAGAAGGCCCTAAGAGTGACATTTATTGTTACAATTGCGGATTAAAAGGACATATGGCGGCAGAATGCTATAAAAAGAAACGATGCTTTAATTGTCAACGCTTCGATCATATTGCGTCGGAGTGTCGCGAACCAAGGAGGAATCCACCGCCTGCGAAAAAAGAGAAGGGAAGAAATTTTCAAAGAGGAACTTACGAAAGATACACGAAACATCACTCTGGAAGAAAAGAAGTGGCGCTAAGAACCAATAATGAAGCCGTGATGAGAGTGAAAGAAATTTCGAACATGGACAAACTGTGTGAGGTGAGTGAGTGTACAGAGAGAGAAATGAGTGAGAATGAGAATGATTCCTGTTGTACATGGTTGTTAGACTCTGGAGCGACGAGTCACATGACTAATAATGAATGTATTTTTAAGAATTCAATTCAAGAAAAAAGACAAATAAGTTTAGCGGACAAAGATGGTAAGATATTAACATCGAAAAGTGTTGGCGATGTGATTGTACGACAATCTTCGAGTGAAAATTCTTTGCGATTTAAAGATGTATTATGTGTACCTGAATTGAATTCTAATCTTCTTTCAGTTGCCAAAATAACCGATAGAGGATACAATGTTAACTTCAATAGACTCGGAGCGATCGTATACAAACAGCCGAATAGAATAGAAATGACAGCGGTAAGGGTTGAAGATTCATATTATGTAAAAACTTTTTTAGACCACGAGAGAACTGCAGCAGTAATAGAGCAAAGTGATGTGTGGCACAAGAGGCTAGGTCACGCAAGTAAAGCAATTATCGAAGAAATGAAGAAAGAAAACTTAGTGTTGGGGATGACAAATAACTGGAAAAATGAATGTGAGCCCTGCATCGAAGGAAAGACTTCCCAAAAGTCCCATCGAAGACTTGAAGGAAGAAGGACAAATCGAATAATGGAGCTATGGCATACTGATTTGATAGGTCCCATTAAACCACCTACATTTGGTAATAAAAATTACATATTGACAGTAGTTGATGATTATTCCAGGATGATTTTTATACAGTTATTAAGAGAAAAAAGTGAAGCCGCGGAAGAATTAACAAAATTGATAACCTTGAAAGAAAACCAAACTGAATTGAAATTAAAAAGGATCAGATCAGATAATGGTGGAGAGTATCTGGGTAAAAATTTAAAAAATTGGTTCGAAGCTAAAGGTATAGTACATGAATTAAGTCCTCCTATAACCCCACAATGTAATGGAACTGCAGAAAGAGCAAATCGAACTGTAATTGAGACAACAAGGACAATGTTAGCAGATTCTAAACTCGATTTGAAATTTTGGGGAGAAGCAGCAAATACGGCCGCCTATATAAGAAACAGGGTGAAGTCACGGGTCCATGGAAAAACTCCGTATGAAATTTGGTACAATAAACCTCCGAACATACAACATATGAGAAGATTCGGTTGTACAGCGTACGCGCTAAGGAAAGGAGGGATTAAAAGAAAATTTGAATCGAAAACAATAAGAGGAATTTTCATGGGGTACAATAATAGTGGTACTTATCGTGTGTACATTATTGAAACCGGAAATATCAAAAGCGACTGCGATGTGAAATTTTACGAAGAGAAGAATGGTTCGGACCTGTTGCATTGTGAAGAAAAAGAAAATAATGAAGATGATGAAAATAGTAACTTGATTATTGCTGGGTTAGAGTTAGAGGACGAAGAAGATACAAATGAAGACTCGAGAACAGAAGAAAGAGAAGAGAATGAAGTAGAGTTGAGAGAAGAAGAAAGAATGGGTGGCGAAGATAGTAGTGATTATGATGATGCAAGGGTGGACATTGTAAGCGATGAAAACAATATAGACGAAATCTATGATGATAATCAAATGAGTGATATATCGCTGGAAGAGCCAACAACAAGAGAAAGAGCAGGAAGAAAAAGGGGGACGACAAAAGAAGCGATTCAAGTGAGAGAATATCTACGAAAACGAGAGCAAGAAACACTGGATAAAGAAAGAGATCTGAGGAGGTCAACAAGAATAAGAGGAAAGAGAGTGATGAAATGTACCGATATAAAAATTCCAAAATCTGTCAAGGAAGCGAAGCTGTCGGCGGAATGGGCCCGATGGAAACAAGCAATGAACGATGAAATAACATCGCTGAAACGGCATAAAGTGTGGGATCTAGTTGCACGTCCGATAGGAAAAAGGGTGATAAAATGTAAGTGGATTTTTTCTACTAAAGAAGACTTTGCTGCTGTGTCAGGAATAAGATTTAAGGCACGGTTAGTGGCTATGGGGTGCACGCAAAGGCCAGGCTTTGACTACGAGGAGACTTTTTCACCGACTATTCGGATGGAAGCCATAAGATTGCTATTCAGTATATGTGCCGAGTATGAGAGAAAGTTAAACATTTATGATGTCAAGACAGCCTTTTTACATGGGCAGTTAACTGAGGAAATCTATATGGAACAACCTGAAGGCTTTGAAAACAACACTGGACAAGTGTGTAAATTAAAAAAGAGTATTTACGGTTTGAAACAGGCAAGTAGATGCTGGAACGAATACCTAACAAACATTCTCCTAAAAATTGGATTGAAACAATGCACCCACGATCCTTGCTTATTTTACATCAAACATAAGAATGATTTTTTGTATTGTGGCATACATGTGGACGATATGACAGTGGTGAGCAGTACGGATTCGTTCGAAGCAAAGTATATGGATGAATTGAATAAATATGTAGAATTAAAAATTTTGGGAGCAGCGAAACAGGTACTCGGAATGCAAATAATTCAAGAAAAAGGGAAGATATTCGTCAGTCAGAGGAAATATATAGAGGATCTGTTGGATGCCTATGGAATGAATGAGAGCAATGGAGTCAATTCTCCAATGGACATTAACCAAAAACTAAGCGAAGACGATGGAAGTCCAAAGTGTGATGAAAGGGCATATCAGGAATTGTTAGGACGCTTGATGTATCTCAGCGTTGCTACAAGACCCGATATATCATATTCTCTGAGTTGTCTGTCGCAATTCAGCAAGAGTCCAAAAATGATGCATTTGAGCGCATTGAAACGCATTTTGAGATATTTAAAAGGAACAATTAATTATAAGATAGAATATGGGAAAATGAGTTCGGTGAAAGAAATAATATGCGAGACGGATGCATCATGGGACAGCACGAAAGACGCGAAATCATTTAGTGGTCTACTTTTATATAGAAACGGTGATCTTATTCACTGGAAATGTAAGAAACAAGGAACGGTCGCTTTATCAACAACCGAAAGTGAATTAGATTCGATGTTAGACGGGGTAAAGGAATTGATTTGGTTGAGTGAGACGTTGACTGAAATAGGTATGGGAGATAATATGAGAAAAGAATTGAAATGTGATAATTTAAATGCAGTAAAATTAGCTAATGGCGGTAGTTTTAAAACGAGAACAAAGTTGTTGAACAGGAAATGTCATTTTGTTAAAGAACATGTAAAAGAGTATTCGATAAAAGTGATACACGTTCCGAAGGAGAGTATGATGGCGGATTGTATGACCAAGCCCTTAAGTGGCCCTGCGTTGTTGAGAAATATAAAGAATTTTATGTGCGTTGTGAATCTATGAAACCAAGGGGGGAGATTGTGGTAATATGGTTATCATAGATAAGAAAGTGAACCTTATTTGTATGTCGTGGCCTAGTGTTTATTTTTGTAAGTGAGCATGGCGATGTATCTAGAGAATATGTGTTTCATGGTCGAGAACGTGAGCGACCGAACGTTGTGCCTAACAGGCAGTACGAATCAAGGATCGAGAGAGAGAGAGTGTCAAAACAAATGTGAGCTGGAACACGTGTCTAACCGAGAGAACAAAGAGAAAAATCGTACTCGATTTTATCAGTGGGTTTATCGTTCGTATCTTTTGTATAGTGTCGTCGTTGTTTGAATAAATACAATTTTGTTAATTTTACTCACATACTATTAAACTTTCATGAAATTTGACACTAACGTTCTTGCATATTGTATATCACGTTTTTGATTTTAAAATAAACATTGAAGGCAGCAAAAATTATAGTAGTTGGTATAGTCATCGGATAGGGGATGAAATGCCCTTTAAAATGAGCGTTTGTACGAGTCGATAGCTTTATTAGTTCCGGAGATATAGCGATTTTAGTTTCAAGTCGATGCGGTGGCTAGTTCCGGAGATATGACAGTCCGAAGCGTTTGTTTACGTCAATGAACGAGCAATGAACTCGCGCGCGCGAAAATAGTAAACAGTACTTGGAAATACTACGCCGACACTAGGTCACTCGGTCACGACTCACGTGCGACAAAGAGGTACGACGCGACGCGTCAAATTAAGAAAAATATCCATTTACATAAATTACGATATCTCGAAAACGGAAAGTCCGATCGTCAAAAACCAAAAACCATTTTAAAGGGGAAGCTTCCCCGCTTCTAATAGTTGCACAATTATGAAGAAAACATTAGTAGTTTCGGAACTGCACGTGTGCAAAGTTTAACTATTTTTAATACGTGTTGTTAGACTGTTCTAAGACAGTGGAGATTGAAGATTCTTTGCTTTCATCTTTACTATATATTTCCTATTTACATGTGAAGCTAACCAAGGAATTTGACACCAAATTTTGTTCGGTTTTTTATAAAACAATATATAAATCAGACATATTTTTCTCAAGAAACAAACAATAAGAACAGAATTGAGAAAAGTCGTGAAGTTAAATGGCGCTAAAATAATATTGTATGTTTTTTCCCCCGTGAATAATAATACTATATTTTATCCATAGCGGAAGATTCGTTTGGATGGAAGATCAGTACAGTGTTTTGACGACAAATTTCTGAAGACGAGATCTATTTATAGTGGCCGGTGCGATGCAATCTCTGGATTGGTCACCGAAATGGGACAAACGATTTCGAACGAAAGGTGCGACATATTCGGTATTTTACACAAGATAGATATCGAAACGTTCGCTGTTATACTGTCCCCGATGAAACGACGGCATTAGGTTCGAGCGCCGTTCGAGAGTTTATTGTGAAAATATACCGAGTGGCGAGCAGGTGAGACGACGCCGATGATCCACGTGTCGTTTACCTCGCTGTGCTCGTAAAACACGACGTGGTACGAGTTCCGTGGTGCTCGCCGTGCCGATCTGCGTACCGATTTAACGCGCGTCAGAAACGCAGATCCGCTCTGTTGACGCCTCGCGAACAAAGTCGTGCGTCGAAAATAAGGAAAAATCGTCTAAAAGTGGGAACTCGTTGGGCGGAAACGCGCCCATGTAGCTGGAATTTGCATAAACGCGTCCGAGCATACAGGGGAAGAACCGCGAATTTCCATGTCCGAACGCGTATCGTGGTTATCAATCGGCTTGTAAAACCAAATACGCGACAATTCTTTCCCTGACGGTTCGTGAACGAACAACATTAAAAATATTCGTAGTAATAATTAAAATTACACGTTTTGTTTACACCGTGGATAATATATGCTTTTCAGAATTATAAATGCTCTTGTACTCAGCAAGCGTTATCCTGTATGGATCTACACGCCCCTTTCAGAAATTTGAGAAATTTCTCTGTTTTCTATTTGCATATTAGCTGATGAATTCGATAAGGCTTCTTTGATATTAAAATTCCCTCGTTTAAAAATCAGATTTACATTCTATAATTAAATTAACATCATCCCAATATCAACTCCATTTTGTTCTACGATCTGTGTTGTACATGTAAAATAACAACTGTAAAAATATCATTATATTTTCTCTTGTACAGTGGGGTTTTACCAGTATAATAAATAAATAAATAAAAGGGAGAAAATGGTGTCAGAATTAGGAAAAGAAGTTTCGAGAGATAGATGCCCGACAAATATTCGTTTCAAACAAAAAACTCACCCCGAGAATAATTAATTTTGCTTTTTATATATACCATGTGTTCTTTCGGTAGAAATGTATCCCAAAACTGTTTTATTTCCAACCATTTTAAAGCTCAGTTGCAACTTTGGTTTCCCCAGACCGATTATATTTCTTGTCGCCATTAAGAATGAATATAAGGCAGGTATAAGGCGCAAAAGTGGTTGAAGATTGAAGGGGTGAAAGTCGAAACGTTCGTTGAGCGAACAGTAGCGCCGTAAAACATTATTAACCAGTATTTAATTAGGGAAGAAGCGGTAAGGTGCGAGGAAAGGTGTTCTAAGACGAGCGAAGAAAATAATAAATTCCCATTTATAGGTGTTAACGCGATGTTGGACGGAGGGCACCGGAGGAGTGTCCAGTCACGCTATGGAAATTATGACGTATTACACGATTGCCTTTTCAACGTCGCACGCGGCTTACCCGTGCCGTGACTAATAAGCAGATGTAATGCAATTTAACACGCATCGCGTTAACGCTTGTTCGAGCCTCGACGCTCTGAGAACGGTAACGTTCAAATATTCCAGCGATTTCCTTCGTTTTCTGTTACCGCGTAGTCCATCGAAATCGCAGGAAACGTTTTCCATGCTGAAACGGGTTCGAGGTCGGCATCCAGATCGCATTATCGCGACGGACGCGGCTACTAATTACTCGACTGTTCGGACTATCTCGATTACTTTAATTAACCGGCGGGTTTCTGAATGAACTCGTACACGAATATGCAAAACCGGCGGAATCGTCGTGTTGCCAATTTGCTATTTTAATTTTTATGCTCTCTTCCATTAGCCGATGACCTCGTTCGTCTCGTGCATATCCAATACGGTGGATTAAAGTGGATCGCGGGACCACCATTTTCTTTCGAAGCTGTGATCCCACCGTGAATTAGAGTAGTTTACGGGTGATCGGCCAGCTCGGTTTGCCCCCTCAGATTTTCGAGCGAATCTGGGATTATATTATCTTTATAACTTAAAACTGTCTTCCAAATAACGTAACACGATCTCACTTTGATAGACGAGTTTCACAATTATTAGCATTTTCACTGTTTCTTTCGCTTTTTAAATAAGTTTGGAACCATTCGAAGATTTCGCCCTTCCACGCAAGCAATTACTGAAAATGAAATCAGAACTTTGCAATTTTTAAACTGGAATTGTAGATTCAGTAGCTAACACGAAATCTTGCATCCAAAAAGTGAACACAATATTGCGAAGCAAATGAGTTAATATAATTCCACTGCGAATTTTAATTTTTCTACTGTTCCTATTCAACATTTAAATTGAATCGTAGCAGAATGCCTTCCAAGTTGGACCAAAATCGTAGATATCAAAGCAAATAATATTTTCCCACCTCGCTGCCATTTGTTTCTAGCTTTCTAGTTATTTCTACGTTTTCTGGCACGAGGGTGAACCAACTTGGGTCCGATCGGAGAGCTAGAATGCAACAGAAGTTTACGGTCACCGGAAGTGCATGCTTATTCACTGAGCACCGAAAGGGCGACCGGGTATAATTTACGTATAAATTAAGCGGAATGAATCAACGGCAGACGATTAATCGCAATGGCTTGTCCGTGATAATAACAATGCCCGGCTTGTTTACGAGCGGTAAACGAATATATTAGCTTTTTCATTATTCCGCCACGTGGACGCGTCCGTTTATCGTGCCAGGCTTTCGACCGCGATACCTGGCTTCTCCTGGCACAAACGATCGTCTTTTGTTTTTGGTTCTCTTTTTCCCTCTCCCCTCAATTTTCACCATTCGACGTGTGGCGACGGCGAAAGAGCCGACGGGGACGCTTCGATCCATCGGGATAGCCGCCCGATGAAAAGCGTGAAACGATTCGAGACAATTCGATCGTTCGTTGGAAACAATCCGATTCTCACGGGTTCGTTTCGCAGTACGAGAGTCCTGCACGTAAGAAGGGGTAGAGAGACAGAGAGAGAGAGTAAAAAACCAGCCGTGGCGTAGAGGGTGGATCGTACGAAGTAAACAGGCCGTGAAATTACCTTTTAAATATTAGATTATGATTAAATGTGTACCTACCTCGGAGGCACTAAATGTTCAGCGCCGCCCTTCCGCCCCCGTTGCCAGTTCATAAAGCTGACGATGGGGGTGGTTTATGGTGGATGAGACTCGAACCTCCCTCTCGAGGCTATATCGCGATATCAATCAGCTCTCGGCATCAGATAAGATTGGCTGCTCAGGAGCTGAGTGCTTTTCAAAACGCGGATGAGGTTTTTCGTATCCTCGCGGACCATCAGCGGGACGAGGATCGTTATGTGCTTTGCCCTACGAAAAGGCGGCTGATCATTTTTTTCACCAAAGAATTCCGGTCCAATTGAATGTCGGATCCGACCTGTCCCAGACGATCAGGATCATTTTATATGCAACGTTCGGTAAAATTCTCCGGAGCGCAACTTGGGGCGTGGAGAATTCGGTTTCGAGAAAGTAAGGTTTAAAGAATTCAGATTAATAATATTTAAACGTAACCCATACTTGTTAGAATGCACGTTCTAGCTTCAGTTTTAATTTGGGAAACCGTAACCGTAATGTTAAGACATGGATATATGTATATACTTCAATTATAGTTTTGTATCATGTATCCAAAATTTGCGATAATCGGTACGATAAATTTTAAATTATTTAACGTGTTATAAAATTTATCTATACCTCAATTTGTATTTTCCACCATGGACGTACAAAATATCCGTTGACTTGCGGACGATAGCGTACACAATTTTTTTCAGTGAATTCTCCGAACAATAATGGAACTATAAAATCAAGAAAAGTTTGAAAAGAATTGCCAAGCTACGGTCTTAAAAAGTATCAAGCAACTCGGTTTGGAGTTTGAATACTCGTACAGAGGTAACCCGTTGGACGCTGTAATCATCATCAGGTGCAAGATAGCGCAACAATGTCGACTTTTTGTCCGTGGCTAATTGGTATCGTTAATTCTCCGAGGATCATAAACGCTCGCGGTACCACCTTTGGCAATAAATATCCGGCCCTCCCCCGTTAGAATTTAAAGGGCCCTTCACACGTGGACGGTGGCTGGCCGTAAACGCGAGCATGATGGGCAGGTGTTTATATCCGGCCGGTGCTGCGTGAGTGTGCATACATATGCATGGATATGCATAAAAAAAAAATGAACGTTGCCCAGTGGGCATTGTACGCCCACGCTCACGCTTGTCGAAAACTTTCCGTCGCCATAAGCATATGCATTGCTCACTTAGCAAGATTGATATAACCCGATATATATCTGCTGCTCGGCGATAAACGCGCACGTTGGTCGACGTTGCACGGTCACCGTTCACCGTATGGGTGTGCGTGTTCGCGCGTATGTAATTGCGTGTGGGTGAACGCGTGGTGCTCGAGCGTGCGTGTGCATCCGCAATTACGCGCAAGACGGAGTACGCGAAGGATAATTAATGCAAACGAGGCCGCCGGAGCCAGGGAAATTTCGGTTCGACGGCGAAGGTACCCGCTGCGAAGGTGAGAAGTGGAATGCTTGGAAATAAAAAAACGAAAAAGGAGAGGAAAAAATATATTTACGGGGGCTCATAATGCCCGACCCTGCAGATAAGGGAATTATTCGTGGACAAGTTGCTACGGTCATGTAAGCAGACGATATCGATCAGCCGATGCCCGGTAACAGAAAAAATATCCTCTGCGACGGAGGTTCGGCCTCTCGTGATTCTCTATCTGGGAAACGAAGGGTGGCGTTTGCATCTGTTAAACCGAGCTCTGTCCTTTGTTCCCGGCCGTTTCTCGCTTTTTGCGCGAGATTTCGCGTAATTTAAGGCCCGGATGTATTTATCGTTATGAACGGTACCGGCGAAACTAACGCTTTCTGGGAAGTATACCGCGCGATTACGCAATAATCGTGGTACGATCTCGCGAGACTAAGTCGAAAATGTAGAGTAGGGGTTTTTCGAACGGGGCTCCGGTTTCGAGAGGAAGTACGTTGCTTCGTTTTATAATTTCCGATTAAACGCGGTAACCGGAGAAATTATTTTCGATTCTCGAGGAAGCGTTGAAGCGGTTTAACGAGTTTTCTTCGACATTAGACCATATTCCAGGGCACCGAAACGTCGCCGTAACTTTCGACAATGTCTTCTTGGTATTGGCCAACAAGTAGCTTTCGCTCGAATCCCCATGTCACCGTCCCGTTTAACGGCAACGAGAACTTGGAAGTCTCCGGGGAGAGTTTGCCGGCTAAAACCAACCCCTGCCGACGATTTGAGGGGTTGCGCCACAATACAAGCAATAACACGTACCGCCTTCCACCCTCCTCCCCTCGAGTCCCGTTGCACGCACCCTCTCTTACCTTAATCGACGAAGGATGATTTGGTCTTAAATAAACTTCTCACCTCCATCGACGGCGACCGCATCCCCCTTCTTCGACCCTACGCCGTTTATCACATAAATTGTCGAGTGGTCACTTTGATTATGGGCTCACCTCCCTCGTATTTCTTTATTTGCTTCCTCTCTTCTCCGACCCCTCCATTCCTTGCGAATTTTGAATTGAATTCGATTCCCGGGGAAAGAGCATTTGGGTTCCTCGAGAACTCGTCTTATTACTGGTGGCTGACGTTATTTCGTCTCGCTATTCTCCAAGTATTTCCATTACGAATTTGTTACGGAACAAAGGCCGTAGGGGAAGTTCGCGATTTATAAACAACCACTCGGTTAAGATTGTTTCACACCCCTTGTAATAATCGTTTGGAACTTGTTAAGCTCGAGGTACAGCTTCAGAGAATTCTTAATACATGTATTGATCACAGTTATTTTAGTTGCAGTTAATGAAGTACTTAATAACGTAATCGATTGTAAGTGTAACTCATTATGTTCAACAAAAGGACACATTTCAACAGTGTTTTAAATGAAACAATAAAGAAGCAACCTCAGTATTTAGAATTCCGATTATTTAAAAATTGAATTGTACCCCTCGCTCCAAATAAATTCATTACTCGAAACAACCATCGTTGTACACTTTAACATTATTTCTTTTGGATTCAATATAATTTTAGCCTGAAACGCTCGTTCCAGCGTAATACTCGTATTCCGCGAATGAATTAGAGCGATCTCGAGTTCCGTGCGCACACCTTGGCGGCGAAGGAAGACCGAATCGCAAAAGCGAACAAAAGATCGATCGAAAGACGAGCGTTGCGGTACGAGGCGAGACGGTATTATTCACTGTCGAGCGGAAACGCATGGAAGGTAACCCGACATCCGGCCACGTGTCCCCCGGACGAGATGGACCAATGAGATTCGCGCTACGGAGGAAAGAGACCAATCTCGTGGCTGATCTAGCCGAAGGTCCAGGCGTAGCGTCGGCACGCGCCGGGACGACCGAATTATTCAAATGGAATGCACGAAACGAGCCAGCTGCTTCGGGGGCTGGATCAAAATTGGGGGAGTGGGCCGTACGCGACGCATGAACGACACTTTTTGTGTCGTATGCCTCTGTTCATTTGATTCCCTTCCGCCGTTGCTCGGCTCTATTATGTGGCGTGGATTTCTGTCCGGACGGGAGTCAAACCTTTACCCTTTCGCTGCTAGATTGTTTTGTGGGAGAAATTAATCGCGACACGAATTGACGGTCACTCGGACGGTTAAATATCTCCATATAAGGAAATTATTACGAGAACGCTACCATTTTGAACAAAAGTGGAATTTTGATGGTGTAATTACAAAAATAGAAAGCAGAGCCAAGTATTGCGGATTTCACTGATAGATGTTGTCCGAAACATTGTATCGATCGATTGTGTAGTTTTTTTTTGGCGTTGGTTGAACAATGGAAATTCGAAACGAGCATTTTCGTCATACTTTGTTGTATTACTTCCACAATGGAAAAAACGCATCGGAAGCTCGCAAAAAGTTATTTGCTGTGTATGGTGACGAAGCCTTAAAAGAGCGGCAGTGTCAAAATTGGTTCGCTAAATTTCGTTCCGGTGATTTTTCGCTCAAAGGTAAACAACGTACAGGCCGTCCAGTTGAAGTTGATGACGACCAAATCAAAGCATTAATCGATTCGAATCGTCATAGTACAACACGCGGGATTGCAGAGAAGCTCGATGTATCGCATACGTGCATTGAAAAGGTTTTAAAACAAGTTGCCCAGACCTAACCCAGTTGTATGTAATAAAACTCCACAATAAATTTTCTGTCGAAGGAACTCGAGGGCCACTTGGGGGGTGATAAATTCTGTCATTGAAACAAAATAGAAAAGCAGACGAAGATATGTGTACAAAGAAAATTCGGTTAAAATAAAGTTGAATGGTTCATAGCAAAGGCTTTGAACGATAAGTGAAGAAAAATAGTTGTACGCGAGACGAAGAGCTAATAAATCACCGGGAACACAGTGATAGCAAGTCCCGATCGAAGCAGAGAACGTCTTTGTCTTAAAGATTCGCGGCTAGATTGGTTTTCAACCAGCCATGCATGGAAAGCGTTTTTCATTTCGTTCGGCGAAACGAGTTCCCCTTCGAGGAGCGAAGAAAAGTCAAGGATCGTTTCGCGAGTAAATATATAGGACCGTTCGACGCTGTGTGTCTTTTCCAATTTTTCTGAGTAAACCATTTCCGCTGGGGGTTTTCCGGTCCTTCCTCCCGGGGTTCGTGTTTGAACGAATTCGAAGGAGAGAACCGCCGTCAAGAGAAGGAGGGGGTAGAAAGCGAATTGCGACATTTAATGCGTAATATCCTATATAATCTTGTATGAAAAGCCTCGCGCAATGGTTCACGGTAGAATAAAGACGGGTTTGGGGGACGAAAGGAGACAGAGAGTGTGGTTTCTCGAGGGTGGCCAAGAGACGGTTAAAGGCATTGAGCCGTCCGAGCCACTCGCGAAAATTCTGAGCTCTCTGCTTCTGCGTCCGTCGGTAGAAACCCCCGAGGGTTGGGGGTGGCAGATGGCAGCCGTCGGACTAGTTCTTTCCAACACTTTAACCCGTCAGAATCGGTAGACGTTTAACTTTGGAAAAAGGGGAATACGCGGGGATCAATGATCGCGACAGGGCGACTTCAAAGTATTCGATCTTAAAAAGATCATTGGCATCTTGGGAAAGATTGTTTATTTCTCTTGTTTTATAATCTACATTAATAACTTCTGCTTATTTTTCCACAAATGTAGAAGATTTCGTCGTTTTCGCTTAATCAAAGATTTTCAAGTTATACTGCAGAATCATTTTGAATAATTGTCTCAAATGGCTTATTTGGAACTAGCTTTTTCCACATCTTTGTTCCGTTTATGTAAAATTCAATGTTAATACCGTTATAGTAGCCATTTTCGATGGGAAATACATTTTGTGCCTTTGGTAGCCACAAATATCTAAAATGAATTACTACCATACTAGCTTTATATTTTTATAACGTTTTTAACGTATAAATTAGAAAACTATGGCGATTAATTATATAATTGCACGAAGGTAAGGTAACTTTGGAACCTATTCTCGATGATGTTATGAGGATATAAAGAAACTGTATCATGAAGTACTAAAAATCAAATTTATGAAGCCAATAATTTAATGAGATCGAAGACCACATTTTATATCATACGTAAGAGAAAATATTCAAGGTACTTTTTCAAATCAATCAATTTTGTGATGCAGTGTAAATGAGTATCAGCGCGTTTTTGACGACATAAGGTTTCATCAGGGTTGGAGTAATTCTCGTTTCATAATTTTCCGTTCGAAAAGGGGTCGAAGAGAATCGGGGGACGAGTGATTGAGACGCGCCGTAAGACAGGTTGAATCGAAGCTACTCCAATATCGGAAGGTCTCAGTAATCGATTCGAGTAGCGAGGAAGTGCGGTTTCGAGGGGCCACCGAATGGCGGTTTCGCCCGGCTAGGAGTGTGTTGTTGGCGGATTTGACGTGCTTATCAATGGATCACAAATGTAATAGGCTGCACGCACCCCAAATCGAGCACATAACTGATATCTGATAAGGAACCAATAGCCGTGACGGGATTTGCGTGTGACTATTCATGCCTATATCCCCTTTGCGCCGTTCGTGCCGTAAGAAATCTATTTCACCATTTCCAGAAACACGTCACGGGACGGTGAACTCCGGTCGTTGAACAATATTGGAAAACGCGAGTTTATTCTACTCGTTCGGAGCACGAACTATAGTCGGGAACAGGGGACGGGGGACCCGCGATCTTATAAATTTCCAGCCGCGCCATTTTGCGTTGTCGCTGGCAGACACCGAACCAAGCTTTTCATTATTTGTCGGCGCAGTTACTTCATTATTATAATCTTTATTTAACTAAAATTGCTCGGAAGTATTTCAAATACATACTGTCTTACATACGTACTGTAGCAAGAGGCTGCTCGAAAAGAAACCAAACACCGAATAGTGAACTAAATTGCAGTATAACTGTTCGATGTGCGAATTATAATCAATTTACATTATTAAAATTTCTATTTTTTCCAACAGTTATAGTAAGAATGTCTTCGGTTATGAGAAGTTGTATTTTTGTAAATACCAAACGTTTGTTTGTACGTGAATTTTATTTATGAAAGATTTGCAATACTTTTCTTATTTCAGGGGTAGTAATGGGAATCTTGAGTATGCTGTGATCGGAGTTGCCCTAATTCGCCGTACGTGAAAAGCGATATCGATACGCGATCGAAACAACAGCGTCTCGGTGGAAAGGTTTGACGCGAGCTGGCGTCTCGAACGAGGGCCCCCGTCATCCGGCGTTCCTTTTCACCCCCCGTAGAAATAAAACACGATCCCCGGAGGCTGATCATTTTAAAGGTAGAGCACAGACTGGCCGTCCGTAGGCGGCCGGGCACGCGCCGCTCGAGGAGATCCCTCATTCATCGTCCGATGATTCTTGAAGACGCGTATAAGTATGTCGTACGAGGCAAATGGCACGCAAGACTTCCGGTGCCACCCCTATACATCCCCGCAGTGTCCCCCGTTGGTGTCGAGTTTGGTCCATTATTCCGTCGAGAATCGAGATCGCGATTGAATAGCGCGAGCGGAAGCGGTGGAAGGGCGCTCGCAGACGCACGCCTCGACGAGAAACCTCTTTTGTAATGTGCATTGTCTATAACGGGTGGGAGGAGACGGCTGGGCAACAGGAAAACGCGCCTACGGTACGCTGGAACCGTTATAATTTACTATTTTAATTAACGGGAGACGAATACATTAATTTTTATGCTCCTTCAAGGCCCTTCAGGCTTACCTTCACATTTATCTCGAAACACATCTCGTTTCTTAATTCGTACATTATTATTCGCATAAATACTCCGTGTCTGTTGACTTTTTTTAAGTATCTTTTAAGGAATTTTTAGATGGGATAAACAATCTTTTGTAATTTTGCAATTTACGCACGATGAATGGTCTTCTGTTTATCGTGCGTGATACTTATAAACTTATTATTATTATTCATTTATTAACGGAAAAAAACTCTTTAGCACAAAAGATGTAATATGTAAAGAACTACGAATGTGGATTTTACATAGTCAAACGTTATCGCTTATAAAATTTCAACTAAATAAATAATTTACAATACGTTGCAAGGATAATTTTAGACCTTCTAATGATTATAATAAGTAAATCCACTTCTCTCGTTTATATTTGAACAACGATTAAGAAAACAACTTCAACGGGTTAAAATGACCCTGCAAAAATTTTCAGATTCCACTGTATCCCATTTTTTTTATCAAAATGGCCCCCGAATCGTTCCTCAGCCTCAACACTGTCCACGTTCCATTAATCAACGTTCCCCTTAATCGGGGATTAATGAAACGGGCCTTTCTTCTTTCTCCCTACAATGCTCTCTCTGAAAATATTTTCAGTCCACCCGGTAGGGGCGAAAACTACCCCGTAGTTCTTGAAAGAGTCCTCAAGACGTGCGTCCGCGACCTCGAGGGCACGTCGGGCGATTATTACCTCAATCGAGCCGATAATAATTTGATTCCGACCCATTGTGCGGGTCGAACGATTCCCATCGCGTCCGTGGAGTTTCTCGACAAAACGGGCGCAACGCAAACAGGCTTGTGGGGTGGCTGAATGGGCCGCGAAGTGACAATGGCGGCGCAATTGTTTTCCTGACTTTTATCCCACTTATTATTCCGCGAGACTATTATGATCGTCGTTGGCGATCGTCATTATGTTTGACGAAGGCCGGTGATCTCGAGTTACGCGACCATTGTCAGGGGAAGGAGGGGCACCAACGACGCCGAAAATGCGAAATGAACGCGCACAGACGGCGGGTCGAGGCGCCCGCTGTGGCGATTTCGTTCCAAGGGGCACGTGTGCACTTTTATATTTAATTTACAGCTCGGTTTGTGCGGGTTTCTTAACCTTTTGAAGCTCACGACTAATGTGGGAAATCGATCTTTACCGCAGGGTGGCCCTGACAATGTGACAATAATATGCGACTGAACATATTTTAAATTAATACGTTGTTTATTCTTCTCTAAGATCTAAGGACCTTTGACACCGCACAATGTAAATATGTAAATAAAATAATTATTTTTTTCTGACTTGGTGGCTCTGAAGGGATTGAAACGATTTCGACAATATTGTTTCGGTCAGAAAGTAACTGTGTTTTTTCCCCAAAAAATCCCGTTTCTCGACAAGACGCGTACAAACGAGGGTGCAAAGTGTCAAATTAACACCTCGGACGATTTACGTTTTATAAAATTCCAAAGACGCCCCTTTCCCTGCGCTTTCACGAGCACGGCCCCGCGAGGGCAGAAACGAAAAGGACGAATCGGTGATAACGAGGTGTTCCGTCGTAGGTCGAAACGTCACGGGGTGAAACCCCCCGTAGACTGCGCAGCTGTGAACCCCCCGCCAATTCCGTTCGACACGACGATACGTCGTGGTACGTGAATTCGAGATGCATCGAGCCCAGCGGGATTCGTTGCCATTTTGGAAAGCCGCCCGTATTCACATGAGCACGCACGTGGGCACCGATTTTTTTTCCAACCCTTGCACGCTTGCTCATACGCAGGGCTCGTTAAACTCGAGTCGTTTTCGTTTTAAACAATGCGCCTCTCGTCGAGGACTCTCTTCCTCCGATTGAACTTCGTAACTTTATTTCTTGAGTATGTTGACGCATACAGTGCCGTGCAAAAGTCTTGCACAAGGCGGTACCCTAATCGAAATCACCGACTTTGTATCAGGGAGGGGCACAATACATTTAAGAAAACATTCAAACCATTGATGCTCGTTTATAATCTGTTCGTGATTGAACGCTTGAAAGTACTCAGAATATATAGATCATCTTGTCATTTACTGGTTAGTAAATACAGAATACATTAGCATCTGGTATTCAAAATACTTTATTTAGTATCAATATTCTATATTAGCCACGAATAAATTTTGATGGAAACAGATAAATATGTGAACAAAAAATTTGTGTACAAACATATGCAAACATACGTCGACATATGCAAAAAAATATGAGAGTATTTGTACGTAATAATAATGGAAATTTTATTTTCTACCGATCTCGTAATTTAAATTACAATAAACTTCAATCCTTTTTTTCTCGATTAACTATAGTTGTTGATATTTATTAAAATTAATTTATAAGCAGAATATGACTGCTCGAGCATATTTAAATCTACCCCAAAATCAGTTTCCAGTTATCGGAATCGACGATCGTCTCTTTGCACGGTAGTTTGTTAGATCATTAAAACGCTTTCATTGGAGCGGAAGTGCAGCTTAAACCATTTGTTTTGCAATGTGTACCGTTTGCATTGCTGGTTTATCTTTTGAAAAAATACTCCATTATATGGCGTACCATTGCACTCATGAAGTGTGCAGAGCAATGTGCTTCGTGTTTCGGGTGAAAATTAAATTGGCATTTTTATTTTCGTTATTTTCGAAATCCGATATTACCTAACCCCTCCAAGTAGAACAGGGCAAAATAATAAATCGTTTCGAATAAAAATGATTAGGGAACATTTCAAGGTTTCAAGGTCTTTCAAGGTAATTACAAGCTCTTGATACTGTGTGCATAATATTATTGTAAATTAGGATACCAGTGAGCCTAATCAAGCAATTTATTTTCTATATTTCTAAATAAATTGACGTCGACGTTTGTTCAAAGAAAATTAATCGGAAAAAATATTTTCTGTTCGTTTGTTAAAAATATCGTAATTTAAAAAAATGTCGAATGTGGTTCGATTTATTTTCTTCGATGTTTGTTATGACATTAATATGGAATAAAATTATTCACGCGAGACTACGTTTTTAGGAAAATCCATTTTGAAAAATTAAAAATCTTTTCCAAATAAAAGATACAATTATTCAAAAATGTTTAAAATTAAAAATGAAAATACATGGTTGCGTGTGACAACAGAGGAAATATTTTCAGTAATTTCTAGCACAATAAAAAATATTTATTTATGGTATTCGTATAACAGTATCTGATAATTCTGATTGATTAAATAAAATTGATGGTTCCATGAGCAGAATCAACAAGGAAAGCGAGAATTGAAAATGAATTTGACAATATATTTTATATATTCCATCTTAGCTAAATATAATAAAATGTATATACAGTGTTAATCCATTATTATTGCATTAACAACAGAAAGAATAGACTCGAATTTTCAGACTCGATTTTCTTCAAAACGAAGTCTCCAAAAAACTTTTATCGCGTATTTTCGACCTATTTGCGACCTTCCACGATTTCTGCCGCGCCCTTATAGGCAGACCAAGCTTCTCGCGCATTGCAGTAAATTAACGTGCGAGTTTTCGATGTCTATCATTGCAAGTTAAGCCAATGAGTAGATTAAAGGACTCGAAACGAGTTTCCTTCGAGGATTAGCAAGCGTTCGAGTGATTCAATTAATTTCCACGCTTGCATTAACCGGCGCTCGTAGCCCGGCTCGCCAGGAGCGTAGCAAATGTAAAACAATCCGATGGGCGTAACGCACGAAGAGCTATGTTCCAAGTCGTCGCGCCTTGGACATGTTCAACACACGGTATAACATTGTTCGGGGGATGAAATTAAACTTTGCCCACCGACCGGAAAGTTCCTTAAAATTAAGCCGTTTCCCCGAACGATTCGAGAGCAGCCGAGGAGCAAAGTAAACGGCGCACAACTGAGCGACTTAATTCAGAATACACCAGCCGAATATACCCGACTCTCTCGCTTCCACCCCCATCCCCTGCTCGCGATTCGTGCGAGGCGACTTGCAATTTATTCCTGTTCGCCTCTGCCACCACCACTCTCCAATTAACTTTAAATCACCCTCCTCCGCGAATCCTCCTTATAACGCGAAACTTCGAAATAGAGTAATGGCGGGCGTTTAAACTCCCGGGGAAAAAATACCCGGCGACGTCGTTTCCGCTCCACTGCCGTCCCGACGCCCCTAAACGTCCAATTCTAACCGCGTCGTCCCACGTTTCGATCAGTTTGCAAAAAACCATAAGGCTTGTCGATCGTTGAGAGTAGTTATCATTTTTCTCGATTCTTAAAAGGGTCTTTTTGTGCACCAAATTTTGTCGATTTCTTATCGAAAAAGTGCACATTTCTATTTCAAAGATTTGGACTTTGTTCCTTTAAAAATCAATATTGGAAAAGCCAGTTTTAGAGCGTTACTAATCAAAAAGATCAACATCCCCTTTATAAGAAATACTATACTATGCAGACTATAAATTAAATAGCCACCGAAATCTTTAGCCCCGAGTCTGGTTTGGCTGATTTTTTAAAGCGATTCGAAATCCTTAAAATTCGCTGAGAAAGCCGTCGAAACCCCTTCAGGCGATTAAGTCGGCTAATTTCGAATCGGCTTAGGGCTCGTCGCGGCGAACGGGGCAGAAAGGGCGGGTTTGTGGCCGAGTTATGGGACACAGGATAACCGAGGGGGTGTGCATTGTGTCTGCTGTCATCCTCAGTCGAGCTTTCGTTACCCCAAATGCTAATTATATGTCAACCGTTCACGCGCCATATCACGTCGAGGCGGAGCGCCAGGGATGGAACAATGAAGGGAGGCTCGTCTAATGGGCCTCTTCTACACCAAAGACGCCGTCCAGGCCTTGAGACCCGTCCTAATAAAAATTACAGAATGTCTGGCAGCTGCAGCGTGTCGGGGCTGCGAAGCGTCGCCTCGCCCGTGGAAACAGCTTTTAATTCGAGCGTAAATGAACTCGTTCGAGTTTTCCTGAAACGCCTTTTCATTTTCTACGCGTGTATGTTTTAGGAAGAAACCGGGCCGTAGGGGGGTGGCTACGGGGTGTTTCGGGCGGTATCTCACGGTCGGTGCGCGATCGTAATAAAGTTAAGCAATAGAATTCGTTCGGGCCAGCTTATTTCCTTATCGCCACTTAAGGGCAAAGAGCGATAGGCGTCTGACCTCATGAGCAGGTATATTCGCAGAAGGAGTAGGTGATTGATGCACTCTGTACACGCAAAACCCCTATCCGCCCACTTTTACCCTCTTGATCCGGAATGTTCATATTGGGGAGTCTCACTGATTCGAATCATCGTTGCTTACCGTTTCGGGGTTAACCGTCTTATCTTGATGAGCGTGTCAACCTGTACCCTTACAACGTTGCAGCGTGCAACGTTCGCCCGCCCCCTCAGTTTAATCGTGAAAACAACCGACGCCCGAATTACTGGAAACTCGTGGAATCGAGCGAGACCGTGAGTCGAGATTCGGCGATTCTTACCGTCGCGGCGGAAACAATGAAAAAGTAACTAGAGCAAGGAAACGAAAGGCCGATCGTTCGTTGGGGCAGGGGAGGAGATAATTAATGGCCCGACAACGAGGCGGGTAAATTTGCAAAGCCATTTCAAGTTCCTTCGAGCTCCTTCAACTTTCTTTAGGTTCCAACCGCCCGCTCATCGTCGCTAATAGTTTACTGGAGGTGATTGGATTCTTCGGACCATTTGTAACCGCATCGGTAAACTTTGCACATTTAATGCCAGCCTCACCTGCGGTGTTCCTGCGATCGAGGGCCCCTGTTCGTCGAGTGGGTCACGAAACCCGGATTTTGTTTTGTCCGCGTCGCGTATCGAGCGACCCGAAACGCTTCCCGCGCGTAATAGAAACGAATAACGCAAACACGAGGGCGTCTTTGATCGAGTGAGGGATTTCGATAGATTAGTAGCCGTGCCCAAGAAAACAAAATGGTCCCAGATTGCGCGTCGGCCATACTTCAGCCGAGATTGAAGCAAATTGGCGGAATTGCCGGCCGCCGCAAGGAGCGATACTGATTACCTCGGCCGCTCGTTAAGTACTGTAACAATACCGACTCCCACCACGTCCTTCACGGCTATCCCCCTCCCTCCCCCTCCGCGTCACTTTTCCGAGGGTGATAAAACCGGCGGCCAATCGCGTCCCGCTCGTCCCCACCACTCTTATCTCGCGTTTCGCGTCTCGTTCGCTCTCGTTCGAAGCGACGACAAACGAGAAGGAGGGAGACGACGAGAGGGAGAGTGACAACGAAGAGGAGTCGCGAGGGACGGATGAAGAGAGGGGAGGGGGCAGGAGGGGAACGAGTGAGGGCAAAACGAAAGAGACATTTGAATCGTAAAAGAGAGGAGAACGCGGAATAAGCAGAAGGGCGGGAAAGTGATGAAAAGGGCGAGAAGGGGAGTGAAAAAGACAAGCAGAGGCTCGGTCGTTGTAGCAGGGAAATAAAGTGCGAGAGGGAAAAGTGCAAACGCGAGACAGGAGAGACCTGTCCATTAAGGAGACGTTGAAAGGGACCGGGTGGAAAAGAAGATACTCCGCGACGGGTAGCGGATCGAAACGTGGAGGGGGGTGGGCAAAGTCGAAATCGTACGTTTCGAGGAACACTCGAAGGCGCATAATCATCGCGGCCTTTGTCGTTTTCTATCGACGACAGTTGCGCCGTTCCGTGACGATCAAGCCCCGACGTCTACGCGGAACGTTTTCTATAGGTCATAGGGGCGTTTCGGGGGTGCGCGAGGAGATCGTTTCCCTTCTCGAGTCTCGCTTCTCACACCGGGGTTGCTTTTCCGCTCCTTGTTCCCTGGTTATTAGGGCTGCCTTTGGCTGCGGGACAATCGAAAGGTACCGGGTAATGGGCGGGGCTTTAGGCAGGACCACTGCCGTCATAATTCCACCCTGCGCCGAGGGGTTCGGTATTTCCATCGTTCCTGGAACCGTACATTTTTCATCGCTTTAAATACCGTCCGTACGCGAGATATTTTCGCCGTTTCGCACGAAATTCTCGTGCGTACCGATTTTTTGAACTTTTGGGGATATATGGTGGATGTTCGAAGAATATTGCCTGGCGACCTTGGAGCCCGTTTCTCGTCGAACCCGAATATTGCCTGGCTCAGCCTTTGGAGCTTTTGGTTTTATCGACGGGGCTGCCTTGGGGATTTTAGGCATTCTAACACAGTTAAATCTCTGTATTATGCTTTGATTCGTTCCGAATTAGATTACTAGATTAGCTCAAATTAGATTCAATTGTGGCAATTATATACTGGGAAAGTTCAGCGTGGGTTTTTACGATTAGCTGCTCGTCATATGGCATTATTCAACCATGACTATATGTTTAAAATGTCTGTCACAATTTTCCGAAACAAGCAAACCAGGAATTAACAGTGAAATGGTATCCGAAAGGCGAATCGTACAGTGAAATCACAGAACTTGCAAACAATGAACTTGCATTAGAAAGCAACGATACTATGTATTTCTTCGTTTTTGCCAAGTCGTAAGTTCTATTGTTGTAAATCGAGAACTATTGTGCCACGCACCGGTTGTTCGGAGCGTGGACGGGGGGTAAATTAAAATTCGATTCCCCCTTCGGCGGTCAGGAATTCGCGGACTTCGACGAACCAGAAACGAGTATTTCAGTAGGCTACCAGCAACGTCCTATCCAATTCCAACCGTCATTCCAAGTCCAAACATAACGCCATTCTACGGAGCAAACATTTCTACTTTTCGACGTGCAAACTTTCTGTGATACCTCAGGGAAGCTTGCTCTTCAACTGTGCTGACCATTTCGCGTCTCATTCAGTCCTGCCATTCATCCCCCTTTTCCATGTTGCACATGCTTAATGGCTACCTGTATATTCATGCCGTTTTGCGCGCGAATCAACATTCAAATTGCGCGCGCATACGTAATTAGATTGGAACGGTAGCCCCGAAGCTCGAAACCAGTACGAATAAAACGACGAGTCTCGATATCCGAAACGAAACTCTATTGTCTATCATGATTTTGTTTTAAGCAAGATCTTCGAGAAAAAAGGGAATACCGTATCTAAACCGAGATCTTGGATCGTCCGAGGTGATCAGGCTTTCGTGATTACAGTATATAAATTGAGATTCCGAATAAATGTGAAAGATAAACAACTGTTAATAACCATCATGATCGATTACGAGTAAAAGGTAAACGAGCCTTTATCCAGTTACTATGTATATAATAGCGAATGAAAGTGTTGATAATAGTGACTGGTAGGGAATATTAGAAGATAACCTCGAAACATTCGAGATCTCGATAGACCCGAGATCCTGCTTGACAATCCTTTTTTTCGAGATTTTCCGAGATCCTGGACATTTCTAATTCGCTGATAGAGATAAGGTCGAACGATGTTTCGGCGTGTTTAGCTTCGAGACGAAGTGCGAAATAGAGCGCGGCGTTCCCTCGTCGATGTTCGACGTTTACCAGCCCCCATCGTTCAATGCGGACCGTACTCGTTTTTTATGTCAACACGAGGGCCAATTGAGTGGATATAATAGCCGGTACCACATGTTTCACTCGGATTCGCCGACATGTGGGTTCCGTCCGAGTCACTGTGTACGTGCACTAAAACATTAACGGAGTTCCACGAAGGGAGGATCGCGCGGGCACTAACGACGGTCCTCGAAGTCATCAAATTGATCGCCATGATTTGGGTACTCCCCCATTATTCGACCGCTATAGCCTCGCGTACACTGCGCGCCGTGCCAGGAATTACACGGGTCGATCCAATTACTTCTCTAAAAATCATCTTTCCCAACGGTACGTTCCAATCATCCATAAGTCACTGGATAGTTTGTTCGTCCATCTTTGGAAAGTGCAGTTTAAGGTACGGATACAATTTTCTGAAGCGACCTTATTATTTCGTTTTTTCACACTTATTCAGTTTGACTTGCTACTCTACTGGAACTTTTACGACGCGTATATTGTAATTAAAATAAATATATAATAATTTGAAGATAGTTTGAAATTAAAGGACTCGTGGAAAATATCATGGGAAAAATTTTATGACGAGACCTTCATATTCTCAACATGGGCTTTTGGTCCTGACAAGTTTTACTTTAAAGTTCCATTATAAATATAGACAACAACTTTAACAGAAAATACACACGTAATGTTATAATCACAGTGTATATGCTCGACATTGCCTATATTTAAAGCGAACGTGGGCTTTCCTTGTTATATCAAAGTCGCAGACATAATTTAGAGGATGGTATATCTTCGAGAGTATCGTAAAACGGCGTTAATTAGCGTCACCGAATCGCGAATGGGCGGCGTTAAATACAAAGGCGCGTTGCTGGTCATTCGCCTCTCCCCACCGTGAAAACAAACGGAGCCTGTTCAGGGGAAGACAAACTGACCCAGGCCGTTTCCGTTTCAGGTCTACCATGCAACCGTTCTCCACCGGCAGCACAATGGCGACCGAGACACCGACCAGCCTCCCACCAGAGAGGGTTGCCTCGCCGACGCCGTGCAGAAACTTGACCTTCTCCATCGCGAAGATCATGGAACCGGATAAACGTCTAACCGAGCAGAGCAACCAGCAGACGACGTCGCCGCAGGCCCCGCCGCCGACCACGACGTCCAGCATCCTTCAACAGCCGCCCACGATCTCGTCGCTGACGTATTCCGCGCACCTGGAGTCGGCGTTCAAGAAGTACGTGCCGACGCTGAGGCATCAGAATCTCTTGCAACACTATCCTCTCCTGTACTATCATCCGAACCCGTTGCTGAGGGCGTTTCCAGCGCCGCCGCCCGCGGCTCCGGCAGTGCCTCAGAGCTCGCCGCCGCCCACGGCGATCCAGGAGGCCTCATCGAGGGTGAGCTTGACCGCGATCTCACCGGAGAGTCAGCGCGGCAAGAAGAGTCCCGGTCCAAGGGGCAACGAGCTCACCGCCACGAACAAACAGAAAACCTTCACCTGCTCGGAATGCGGTAAGGTGTTCAACGCCCACTACAACCTGACCAGACACATGCCTGTGCACACCGGAGCCCGACCGTTCATCTGCAAGATCTGCGGGAAGGGATTCCGTCAGGCGAGCACGCTGTGCAGGCACAAGATCATCCACACGGCGGAGAAGCCCCACAAATGCTCGACCTGCGGCAAGGCGTTCAACAGAAGCTCGACCCTGAACACCCATCGTCGCATACACGCCAACTTCAAGCCGTTCGTGTGCGAGTACTGCGGCAAAGGGTTCCACCAGAAGGGCAACTACAAGAACCACAAGCTCACGCACAGCGGCGAGAAGGCGTACAAGTGCAGCATTTGCAACAAGGCGTTCCACCAGATCTACAACCTGACCTTTCACATGCACACGCACAACGACAAGAAACCGTTCTCGTGCAAGATCTGCGGCAAAGGGTTCTGCAGGAACTTCGACCTGAAGAAGCACATGAGGAAGCTGCACGACACCGGCTCGCCGGTACTCAGCGGCCTGGCCACCTCCGCGCAGAGCCACAATCAACAGTCCGGCTACGCGTCCGTTCACCACGGACCCGGTGGCCACTCTTTCGTCTCTCCTTTCCTGCTACCGCCGCCCGGGTCCACCAATTACCTCAGCAAGATGTTGTGACAGGGCGAGAACATCCATTTCCCGAGGAAGGCGCAGTGCCCTCTGATCCTCGGCCAGCCTTGTTACACCGGGGACATCGGTCAGTTGACGCAACCCTCGAAATGAGGGAACGCGGTTCGCGATAGAGAATCTTTAAACGAGGTTCGATCGGCTTCGAGGCTCGGGAATGGATGCTCCGGAACGGGGATCGTCGTGTTTCTCGAATAAAACGAGGAGGAGATAACTGCTTCGGCTTCGGGACCGAGAAGAGATACCAAAGACGTAAACAAAGAGAGAACAATGGGGAACGCCGTGTATAATACGCTACTGCATGGTTTCGAGACAACCAACTACCTCATCCACGGCAACCAAACGGCGCGGGGGCGACGATTCGTTTCTGTTTCTAGGATTAGTCTCGGACTTTCCGTCGAGTCTCGTGATCGCGAAGCACCGACGAAGAAAGCCAGCTATCGACGCGATCGATATTTTCATCGTCCGGGGGGATAGCTTCTTTTCGTCGAGCTGTACAAAGCGAGCATTACACTGTATTTCGGATACCATGGTACGTTTCGAGTCTGTTCGAGCGCGCGAGTTCAGTGAGAATCGGCGCACCTGTATCGGATCAAGCCTGCGGTTATTCTTTAACCTAGCATTTTGGACCACTAGACGAGCTAGATACGCGATTACGCGTGGAAACGTCTGCAGTGGGTCAGGACTCGAATTGGTCGACTTCTGATTTGAAAATTACGATGTAAAGGACTGCTTGTAAAAACAGGTGAAATTTATGTGTGTTTCGTTGAGGTAACTATCAAGTATGAGATCTTTTCAGTTCTCGTTAAGCAACATCTTAATTTTATCCTTGTGTCAGATTTATTAATTTAATTTATAAAATAGTGGAGATACAGATATGTTTGGTAGAATCTTATCAACTGGCATCCAACGGGTCTTGACAGTCAATGTGTTAATGTTCTTGGCAAATATGAAAGAAGTTGAATAGCAAGTCTGATTGGCTATAGTATAATCTCCTATTATGGTGAGTCGACAGGAAGGAGATTATACCATACATAGTCAGACAACTTTTCTCATCTCTGTAAAGTACTTGCATTTTCCACTTTAATTTATTACAGAACGTTTGAATCGATCTTTTTATTTTATAATTTATCCTATATATGTACTATACATATATGTCATATCTCTAACTCACTGCGAGTTAAGCAAATTCTATTCACCATATAAAAATTGTAAATTCGTTCGTAAAATACAGATTTTGCTCGTTTAAATTTCGGTTTGAAAAATTTATTCAATTTACGAACGAATGCAAAAGTTTTATTCGTTACTCGTGCATCGAATTCACAAAAATTTCACTGCAAAACGATGGCAAAAATTTGCGAACCGCACCCCGCAGAGTCGAACGTAAAATTTGCGGATTTATCGTGGAAGAATATTTCCAGGAAGGACGATACAGGTACGCTCATTTCGCAGAGAGATTATTCTTAATTTCGAAATCAGCCGTGCAACAGAGAAAAACACCGAGCAAACAGATAATCGAATTAGACGACACAACGCGTCGCGGACAATTCTGCCTCGACAATGATATTTCAACCGAGCCGAGCAGTTGCGAGGTGCAAAACACCGAGCGTGCATATTCGAGAACGCAAATAATCGGTCGTAGTATCAGCGAAATAAACCGCGCTGGGAGTTAAATCAACATGGAGCAGATAGCGTGTATTGGTTCGATCGTTATTGGAAACCGGCCCCCATGATATCGGTTTAATCGTCGCATGAAAGCTCAATCGATGGTGTCCTGCGAGACGATTACTTATTTGTGTAAATACTTGTAAATATTTGTACCTGCCGCAGAGACGCGTTGCGCGCGTAACGAATAATCGTCGACGAAAACAAGGGAAACGTATATTCGAGGATACGTGGGTGGAATATTAGGTTGTAACATATGAAAAGTCCGTTTCTTTCGCTACGGGTAAACATGTTTTCCCTTTCGAACGTGACGATTAATTAAACTACGTATCGTTCGAGTCCAGGCATTTTTGCCATCGAGTTACGATGTTTGCAATGGCGTTTACGTAAATTGTCGGGATTTTGAGTTCGAAGAACTCAGAAGCACGTACGTTTTATTGACTTGGAAACGCGTTGTACAGCTTTTTTAATTTTAATCCGTCAAACACGTGGCCCTGCGTTTTCGGGCGAGAATCTTTTGCTACTTGTCAATGTAATTCCCTTAATTTCGAAACTTTCGATAATTGCCACCTTTTCGCTATACGAATTTTATTCTGGAAACGATTGGGTTGTTCTGTTAGTTGTTATTCAATTCATCGTTTATCCGACGTTATGTTCAGAGGAAAAAATTAAACGACACTAAAAACAATTTACTAAGAAAATAAAATTGAATGGGACAATGCATTGATACGTTTAATTTATTTTGGAAGGTTAGTTCAAGAACAAACAAGAAGCAAAATGGCTGAAGTGTTTAATATTTTGACCATAGACTTTATTATATTGAAAGTAACATTTACGTTTCTTCAAACAACTGCCACACTAGTGATGCAATTACTTTAAATGAATGTTTAGGCGACGTCGATCCTTGGGTATCTATAATATCGCATTTAAATAACACTTTACAATTCATACGATACAAAAAATACGTTTAATTGTAATAGATTTTGTGGAGACATTTGAAAAATAAAATTTCTTGCCCATTTTTTTTTGTATTTACACCCAAGTGGAAAATGAAACAATTGCAGAGATATTCGCCAATATGACGGCCACTGATCCGTTCGATATGTTACAACGTAATATCCAGAGGGTACTGAACACACAAAATGGAAAACTTGCTAGAATTACGTCCATGAGAGCAGTTCGCAGGAGCGTGTTTCGCGCGTAAATTCCGTGAACGTACGGATTAACACGCTCACTGCGAGATCGATACACGTATCCAGGAGAAGATCGAGATCTCGCGGAACTATTGGCTCGATCGTAAATACAGTAGTCCCTGACTTCGATTCTTTGTAAGGAATAGATCGAATGTCTTAGCCAAAGTCTTTCTTTTTCTTACTAAGCTCGAAGGACATCGACTGTTCGTAATCGTGACAAATTTGGTGTTATTTTCCCCCAGAATGCTATAAACATTGCGTAAAATTTCTCGCCTCGGTTCCTTCGGTGCGTTGGAAGCTCGTTACGAGGCGAAGCGACATCAAAGCGGGGAGAAACGCGGGCAGCAAAGCGGGGACTACTGTACGTCGCGTCAGCACGGATCCGGCGAAACTTGTGCGACAATTTAACTTGTTCCGGGTGTGTCGCAATGAACGTGTTACACGTCGACCGCATATCTATGTATTCTTTAGGCGAAAAATGTATAAATCGGTGTGATAGTAGCTTTAAGCGGCGCGTAGATAGCGAACGAAATGTTGGTCATTATTATTACCATTGTAATTATTCTAGTTGGATCGCGCGAACGATCGTCTCAGAGCTTTGCAATAGAAGACGTTTTATCACTATTCTTTGTTTTCGCGTGTATATCTGTTCTCATTTTATACGGTTTCGTTTCGCGTGGGCAAATTTTTCGCGCCTATCGCTTTCCACGGGTAACATTTGTGATTCGCGATCGTTACTTTGTACGAGAGGACCGACGGACTCCTTGGCGAAGACTTAAGTAAAATTCGTATCTCACGTTTCTACCGTACGGATTAGGTAAGCTGCAAGCGACGACGGTGAATAAAGTAAGCATGATTAAAGGCGAAAATAAAGAAAAGTTATATATGTAGATAATCGGTAGAGTAGACGAAAATGCATATGTATGTGTCCCCCTGTTGTAAATATGAGTCAATCCAATGCAATAAAATCATCGATACCAATGAATTGTCTCTGGGTACGTTCAAAAATCTTCCGTTCCTCCTTTCGAGCTGATAAAATCGCTGTGCCTCAAAGTAGACCGCTTTGTATTCGCAACATCTAATACAGCGTAACAGAAACGTCAGCATAACCGTGACCAATCTAGAGTTAACCTGAGCCTAACTTATGCTTAACCCAGTTACTACGCTCGACTTGTTTAGCACTGAACTAGATAGTCCAACTTAGGGTAACCTAGATACATGGTCGTTCGTTCGAACCTCTTATTTAGCTAAAAATTAGATTGATTCGATGATTTGCTGTTTGATAAGAATTATGCAGCTATGCTTTTTTTTTCAACGAGTATATCGAAAGTTAAAAACTAATGGCTTTGAAAAAGATTTTTATTGGTTTCATTACAAACTCAGCAAAACCTTTATTGAATGTTCCAAATTTGGAAAGAATCGAGCAATTTAAATGAAGCTGAAGTTCTTAACACCAATACTAATTTCCTAGGAGTCGAAAATATCGTTTTTAGACAATTAGAAACTGAACGATCTAAAATTTGCTATTAGTACTTAGTTTTGTAATCCTATCGAGATTCATCAATCACATTTATAGGAAAAGTCAATTGAATAGTTAGAATTGAATATGCAAATAGTTCTAGACATTCTTAATTATTGATTATTATTATTATACCAAAGTTAGTTTCGTCGATCGTGAATAAAAATTTGACCTTCCCCAAAAATGTGAAAATTACCTAACAACCAACGACTACGTTTTCTGTAAAAATGAGAATAAAATTTGCTACGACTCTGCCCAATCTTGGCGTATCGATTGCATAGGAAAAAAAGAGATATAATCCCTGGTGTAACGTACGTATCGAGGGTAGGAGCGTCCTAATCTCTCGGCAGCATCGTTCGTTCGATCCCTAATCTCGCGAGGTATCGTCGAAAGAACCGACCCTTAAGCACATCGTCTGCTCCTCGACCCTGGCTTTCGAGATGGACAGAGAAAGAATAGTGTTGGCATTATCGAGTCGCTGGGTGGAACGTCGTGAAAGAGACAACGGGTGTCGCGTCGGCTGCCATTAGACGCGATGCGATCTTCCGCGTTGGAGAAAGAAACGACGAGTCCAAGTGTCGATGCACGCGAGCGAGAGGGGCCAAAAGTTAGTCAAAGGTGGAAAAAGAGACGGGGGATCGATACGGGGTGGGTGGTCGGAGAGCATCGAGGGTCGGAGGATACCAATCGGAGCGATAGAGAGAGAAGACGACGTGCTTCTGTTCCGATTTGCGCTGGAGATACCGCGCCGGCCTTCTGATGTATCTGCAGAATCTGTCCTCTATCCATTAAATCGGGACTCATCCGACCGCCATCGCGCTCCGAGTTCCCGTCCCTTATCAAATGCTGGTCGTTACAGTGCACAGCCTCTATAGCAACCTCCCACGTACGTGTCAGCAAGGAATTTCGCGTTTCCGGGGTTTGCTGCTCATCACATAAAATTAGTTCATCGAAGCGTATCCTCCAGCTGTTCCACTTATCGAATACACCAAACATTTACGAGGATTATTAGTAGAGGAGAAGGATAAGGTAGGAGATAGGGTAAAAATATGAGACACTAAGGTTTCGAGCTATATGCAATACTGACATAAGGGTGTTCGGCTACGTCATTAAAAAATTTTAATGGGAGATAAGACGAAAATCGAGAATATCAATTTCTTGATTGAGGCTTCGTTAAAAAGTTACTCAAAAATTAAATTAAGAATGGATAGTTGCCTAAATTTTTCGGTGAAATTAAAAAGTTTCAAATCGTTCTGGAAAAATTATTTTCGATTGCGGGGGTCAATTATAAGTATTTTTGGTGAATAGACATACCCCTGAATTCCTACGTACTTTCGAGAAAAAAATTAGAATATGTGGATTAGACTTGTATATTACTAAAATTTTTCTATAAATCTAGGTTAAAAAATAGAAAAGATATCTCACATTCCTACCAATTCCTATATAATTTCTATAATGAGAGTTTGCTTGCCGTGAAATGATAGTTGCTTGAAGAGGCTAAGTAATTGGAATCTTCATTACAAATAGAAATTCGTCTGAATCGCTCTTAACACTTCGACTTTTCACTAGAGAATTAAATCAATTAATTCTCAACTTGAAATGTAAAAAAAAATAAATTTGAATAAGATTCGTGAATTTTCGCGACGATATAAAAATAAATAGACAAATTTTAATTTATCTAATTTACGATTGTCTAGGATTGAAGTTTTGATCTCGTAAACAATTTTACAGTAACACGATGAAATACAAAAATTAGGGTATACGTCAATTGATGTATTGAATTCGGTATGAAGATGAGTTCGTTTTGTAAGAAATAGTGGATGCATGTGTGTGTGTGTGTGTGTGTGTCCGGAGAGAACGGAAATGTCCGAAGGCGGTCGAGAGGAGCCGAGCAGAGAAATGACGAGCGGGAAAAACAGAAGAAGTGCGGAAAGAACGGGAAAGGAAAAAGGGAAGCGTGCACGCGTGGAGAGAAGGATATATTTGATAAGTGATTAATAAAGATATTAGGAAAGTGTTGGTGTTTTATTTGATGCGCGTCGTTTTATTAACCATCCTGGTCCAAGAATTACAGTTTGTCTCTAAAATGTAGAAGAAAATGTAAAGTGAAAAATGGACAGAGCCCCTGTTATTGCGTCGTCGAGTGACGTCTGAAGCACTTAGTGTTTATTATTGTAGATCGTTATGAGAATGCACGCCCCTTTGAAGCGTCAATAGCCGCCTCGCAACGACAACCATACGATCGCGTTCGAATTGTACGCTTAGAAAACCGGCAGGATGTCCGTTACTTTTCAAGAAAGGTGTAAAAGAGTTTCCGCGACCAGCAGGAGTTGTATACAAACAAGTATTTAGCGGCGTTTAATGGGAATTACCCGGGGCGAAGTGTGACAATTAGGGGAGGATTATTAACACCTGGAGTCGGCATCACGCTGTTCCTTGAGTCGTTGCACGGAAACTTTCTTCTCGTCGATCGAGATGCCACAAAGTAATCGTCCACCGCCCTATCCTTAGGGCAGACTCGTTCTACCGCGATTCCGGTTTTCTGAATTCGGCCCTTCGGGAGAAAGAAAACCGCCGCGCCAAATCCGTGGAACCGTGAAATCGTTTGGGAAAACTACCCCGGGATACCTGAACTCCTCGCGCAACGCGTCCAGCAATTCGAAATTAATCGTTACACGCAGGGAAATTCCTATTTCCGGGAAGAAAATGCAACCCTCCTCACCATAATTTTTTACAGAATTTATTCAGAGTTGCACAGTTTTTTCTTAACGATTTATTCATAATCGCAAGAATTACATATATGAGAAGTACTAGTCTGATCAAAACAGTAATGACAATGGTAAAAATACTTTGTCTTTTACGAGTTTCATTGAAATAAAATTGCAATTGGAAGAACGTTCACGTCAAATGGATTTGAGAGCTTGTATAGCTCATTGTAAAGAATGATTAAAACAACAAGTAAAATGGATGTCAAAATTAATACAATTATTTCAAAATTGAAATTTATTTTTCAGATTCAACAGTCTCAGAAGCAATAGAAAATTGTGTTACATAAATTTTTCATATTAATAGAGCCATCTCGTGTGTCGATTATCGCAATTGTATATTATATAACCGGTGGTACGCGTCGATAGACACCGAACGCTGCTGAAGGTTGGTCCACGGGGAAGCTTTGGGTGGCATTAAACGAGCCGGTGAAACAAAGTACCAACAGAGTTGTCGGAAACAAACAAATACTTCCAACGGGGGACAGAGGAAAACACAACGCAGCAGGACGCAACGAAATCCTCCCGGACGATATCACAGCAACCGTGTTATAAACGAGACCCGTCCCCCGTGTGTCTCGTGTTTTGGGACACAGGATCGTACAACGTGTGTAGCTACCCCCCCAACGAACCTCCCCATTAATATCCTCGTAATTGGTTAAAACCCGTAACTGATGAGCGAACTGTAAGTTATTATGCGAAGAGACCCTCGGTTCTCGCGACGATAGGGGTTTATGGGATACGGTTCAACACCTCTTCATTACCCTCTTCATCCCTCGACAGATCGTGGTGTATCGGTGTGCACAACGGTATTACACCGTCCCCGGCATTGTCATTGCGCCGCGGATCGCCCTGTGCACGCCTGGCTCGTTACGGGATTTATGAAAGAATTCAGTCGACTGAATTTACACGCCCCGAAATACCGGGCGTTGAGCAGCCAGAACTCTCGCACGACGTGGAAAGAAGCGTCGCAAATCTCGCCATTTTTACTGTTAAACTTTTCTGAATCAACCTGGTGATTGGTTCGCACCTGGAACCATTGGGTGAAATCGAGAATCGTGAATGGATCGATACCTAACACCGGGATGGGTGCGTTTTCGTGGACGATTTGATTTGGGAGCCATTTTTTCATGGATAATTGGAATGATTTATTTTATGATTAATATCAGGAGCCATTAGGATGGTTGTCATGGATAAATAAATGTATGGTTAGAATCTCCCATTAAAATTTCTCCCAGGGGTGATCGAACACCCTGTATAACAGAAAAGTCCGAATAGTGTTAATGAAAACAATATTAAAAAATAATTGTTAATAAAATTCTGCCATTAATTTCAATATAAATTTTGAATTGTTTGCTTATGGACTTATGGACCGAAGTGCACGTGCAAAGGAAATAAATAAAATATTGCAACGTAACACGATCGTTTTCTGGGAACAGGATCGCCAGATTCGAACCGTTTCGATTGAGATTCGAGACGTTGTACGGCGATTGGAGAAAATTCGCCGGGGAAAACGTGTCCAACCGAATAGAAAAGGGACCGCGAAAAGTGGTCGGGTAATGATACAGTCCGTCTATCCGACTCTTGAGTTACATTTTGATCCGTTGAACTTTCAACCCCCTAAACCCGCGCCCCATCTAATTACGCGGTATCAGGTGTCACCGTCGGAGAATCGAACCTTCTCCCTTCTCTCGATCATTGTGCTCCGGTCGATCGTTATACACGGTTCGACGCCTACGTAAAACGCGAAGGGGACGAGCAGCTAGTCGACGTCGATTCATCCCCGAATCGTTCGACTTGCAGCCGAGTCAGTCGACTAAACGGAATACTTAGCGATCCTCGGATGGCCGGGGGCGAAGAAAGGAGGAAAAAGCGAACGGCGTATCTATTTTAGGGAAGGGGGGGCTGACACCGTTTCCTATTGTTATCGCGCGACGGTACCCCGATCCCCCTTTTTCTCGCGATAACAAAGCGATCGCGTGTCCATTCCACCGATACGCTAAACGGGACGCGGACGCATTAACGGTGAATTCTTAATTAAACAGTCCGCTCGAGCATTCGATTAATTTACTCTGGCCGCGTAATCCCCGGGATTGGAGAGTCTGCGCGAAAAAAGGGACGCTCGAAAAAAGAGAAAACGTGAAACAAAAAAGTATTCGCCGCGTCGAACGCGAAAATGCGTTTCAATCTCGGTTTCTGTTTCCGCTTCTGGCCCGACGTCGCGACCCGTCGTGTTCGAGCTAATGGAAAAATTCCGTCCGGAGTAATCGTGGGAGATCGTCGGGTAAAAAGCTCGTCTGTCGAGCTAACGAGGAACCGAGCACATTATAATGATGTGCTCCTGCTGGCTGGAATCAGAAACGAGCCGGATATCATGATAATCAAAGTTTATTGTGTCATAACGGAGGAGGGTGGGGGGTGGTGGTGGAGCAAATTGGATTGCAAGCTGCACAGAAGTGTCGAAAGCCGTCGCCGTTCCCGCGGAGGAAGCTCAAAGATGTAAAGGAAGTAGCGAAGAAAGTGGTCGAGTGCGAATTCTTGCGTGCGCACCGCCTAACGAGCGATGAACCGAAGAGGAGAGAAGAGGAAAGCGACGTTCGGTATTATAATGACGGCCCTCTTCGAGCCACGGCAGCAAATGTGAAGGGCTCCATTTCTCGCTCCTACGATACCTCCATTCTCGATTCTTGCTCGCGGAGTGCCATCGATTCGCCCCGACCTACCTCCTGCTTCCGCCATCGTTCTCCTCCTACCCCTCTGTTGTCGTTGTGGTTCACCTCCTCGACCAGCTATCATCCTCGTTACGCGTCTACCTTCGGCGCACCCCGACGCAAAATCAAAGAGACGCGATTATGGGGTTCGAGGAACCGCCATCCGCGCTCAACGACGTCGAAATTACTGATTTCGACGCGAGTTTGCTACACTTTTGGCTGTATCTCTCTCTTAATCGAAAATAGGATATTACTAAAGCCGCCATTAGTTTAAAAAGACCTACTAATGGATTTCAATTTACGAGATTTCCAATGAAAGTTAGTTATGGCAATTATGAGTAAAATTTGTTTGACTCCGAAGAAGTAGAAATGCAAATTAAATTTTGGATTAAATTACTTTCTTGATGCACCAAAAAGAAATATATTGTTTTTAACCGAAACTCACGTAATAAATTTCTAAAGTTATTCTGAATTCAGCACTGGGCTTTGATTCTATTAGGATTCCTCAAATTCCATTTGCTGATCTTTTCGAACATTTTAAATCACTGGCTATAGTGCAAACTAATAACCTCGTCAAAGAGCAGGGTCAGTTTAAGGGTAAGAAATATTTCCAATTCTTTTACAAAGATAGTGTATGTAGTCTCGAAAAAGTCTAAAGAGGGATTTATTGTTACTCCCAACAGAGTCTAATCATTACCATTTGACTTCTTCATTTCTGTTAAAATTATTAAAGACCCTGAATGTAAATGTGATAGCGATTTTGAAAATTTAAATCACATTTTTTTGCCAGTTTAATCTATATCATACACAAAGAGTTCGATTAATCAACTCTCTGATAGCTTTAGCTTTCCAATTACCAATGAGCATTGATCTGTTTATCTACAAACCCAACACGAAAGCTGGTAAAATGATTTTCTTCCGCCTCAAAGAATGTAAATTATAAATTCAAAAACTTCGTCGTAAAACACAACCCTGTACGTATCAACGTACAAAGCGAGTCTGGTGCGTGCATTTATCGTGTTTTATATGCCTTTTAGATTGCCCAAACGTACTCCCGGATTAAATAACATTTTCAAAGTGAACGTTATTTAGAATACATATTGCTATCGCGAGAATATTTCAATATTATATTTCCGTTAAATCACACATACCAGTTTAATAAATCGAGTTTAATACATCGGTCCAACGTAGAACCGGGCAAATTTTATTTCCAAACGACAAATAGAAATTTTTGCTCGATAAAAAGAGGAAACTCGACGCAAACGAGCAGTGAACGGCGATAAAATTACGTTATCAGCGAGGCGCGATCGTTTTCGGGAGGGTCGTTCAATAAGTCCTTAGAAAACGATAGAAAAACAAATTATTTTAATTATTTATTATTCAAATTATTTCTCGGTGCAAGAGGAAGTTCCTTGCTTCAATCGACAATAAAAATGAAACCATGTGGTGGATACAACTGAAACTTTGTTAGTTGTCTACTGAATCATGATGCTTACTAAAAACAAACCATTTTCGATGCTACGAGCGCCAGGTCTTGGATTTTCTAAGGACTTATTGAACGACCCTCGTAATTAAACGTAGATGTAGGTCAAGTTTGAGCGAGTGAAAAATTGTGAGCACCGTGCGTCGGTGCACGCACGTCTGCAAGGGTTGGGAAGCATCGTCGACGAGAGGGTTGCGTCGACAGGAGGTCGCCGAGGGTGCCGGAGACATTTTCGAATCTGTTTAATCTTGGTCCGCGGTGCGTAAATGAAAGCTATCTCCGTGAATGCAAAATCAAACAAAGCGACAAACAATCTGCTCGTCTTTGTCGATGGCGCCCCGTCGCCCTCTATCCGTCTCCTTTTCACCCCTGGTCTAGCATCGAGAGCAGCCAAAGTCGCTACGAGCTGGCGTGAGATTGCGCCCCTTGCACTCGGCCGCTTTGATGTGTGCACTCGACACCATCGTGTCACACTCCAAGTGTTTATGAGGCGAATCTTTCTCTCCTTTCTCACTTTCTGAACCCCCCCTCTTTTTCCACCCCCGCGTCGCCCACGCGAACCCCTCTGTCCTCTTTCCTCTCCATTTTTCCCGGCGCGCTGATCGCTGCTTGAATGCGACCCGCGTCCCTCTCTCTCTCTTTCGTCCACTTTCGTTGGATAATTAACCAGCTACCCCTTTGCGAGCCGAGCCGTGGCCCAACCGCCGACAACGCGGTAAGGTCATCGAACCGGAAATAGCCTAGCGTACCGACATCGGCTGGAGAAGAGAACGCTGTCGAGGCGAGAGGATGGAGTGCCGCCCTGTAATTAATCGCCCCCGCGTTGCGCGTACAATGGCGCGATCCTTCAATCGGTTTCGCGTTTTCTTTATCGGTCGCTTTTTTTTTCGGTGCCTGAACGGGGCTTCCGCCCGTCGATACACGTTTGCCCAACTAAACGCCCCTCGCGATTCGAGATACATACGTACAACCATTTTTCCCCCGATTATTGGCTCTCGTACTCGAACTCGAAAGAACTAAATTATCGCGAGAAAACGAGGCACGTTTTGTAGAATGATTTAGAAAAGTGGTGGACAAGATACTCGTTGGAGGAAAAGTGTTAGTTTTGCGATACATTAAGGGGCCTAGGCAATCAGATCGAGCCTTTCCGTAAAAGCTTATTAAAAAAAAACCGGTTAGATATAAATAATTGTTCTTTTAGACGATGTTTTGGTAGCTTAAAATATATACGAATAAAAAGTTTTTATTGGAAAATCATGCCAAACATCCATATAGCGAGCACTTAAACAAATACAAATTATTTTCGTTTTGCAGTGATTTCTTTTCACCAGATGAAACGAATTGAATGTACTGAACGAAAAAATACTCGGAATAACCCCTGCTTTGCATTGAACTTATTTAATATTAAGAAAATATTAAAAAAATATTTAAATGATGTGTAGTATGATTAAAGGAATGAATATATATATTTTTTGTTTTAATCGATTTTTAATATTTGTAAGAATATACCTACTATATTTTTTTCATACAAAAGCTGAAATTTCGCTTGACAGTCAACGCGTTAAAAAATAATCTTCAAGTCCGTGTATGCAATGAATTCTGATGGCTATAATAATTCGTGGGACAGTACGAAGGACGCTCTAAATACAGATTTTCCATGCACGAAAATTAGTCGCGTCGCGAACCGTCCCATTACCGCGTTACTTCAGTTTTTTCGTGCCCCGTCCCGGCAGCCGCCATTGCACGATTCAATTATTGCCCCGACATGGAAATTACGTATTTACGAGCCACACGGTCGTTTCATCCTTTCATCCTCTTTTTTTCCTTTGACGGGCGGAGGCGGCGCGTTCGAGCCGGCGAATGAATGACGAACGAATGTGTTTCTGAAACTTGTTTCGACAGTGGCGATAATAAGGGCCCATTGAGATGTTACGAGAACAGGGCAACAGTCGCCATTGTGTCTGGTCGGCTTCGTACCTGCCTCCAGCTCGAGCGAACATCCTGAAAATCTTCAATGGACCGGACACGGACCGGCGATTCAGGAAGCGGAACTCCAGAAGCAAATATGCTCTGTTTGACTCTCGTACACGCCGCTGTTACTTTTATTCTTTTTACAAATTTGAACGCTGGCAACGATCGTACACGCGCCATTCTCTAGCTATATTTAAAGTAAATATTCCGGTGATTGTTCATTTGAGAAATTATATATTCTAGTTCTTGCGAAATGATCGAATAAAATTTTGTGGAACATGCTAACTGTTGCTTATTTCATAGATGGAAGGAAGTAGGTAATATTGAAAGAATCAAGAAACAAATTGCTTGTTTCAATGGATAAAGAAACGTAGAAGTAAGTAAAATAGGTATAGTGCCTCGCTTCTTGCCATCTACCTTAGGGATACTTGCAATCGCCTACTATTTATATTTTTACTGGAGTGACTGGTAGATATGAGATTACAAATCTATTTCATGGAACAAGTTTTGATCAAATTGCATGAAGAAAGACACTACTGTGTAATTAAGTATTTTTTAATAGATCTTCGGGTTGATCAGCACTGTAGGAAGTTTAATTTCTAACTATCAGGACAATGATCCAAAACATAAAAAATTGTGTAAGAATGCTCGATCTATCATTCCCAAAACTTATTGCAATCGCCTACCCACTTTGCAGGTTTAAATCTAAATATTTGAAATGAATTAAACTAACAAACAAAAGACTGAAAAGATAATTGAAAGAATGTCTCCACGTTTGAAAGAAGTTATGATTTAAATATAGTACAAATAAAATACATTTTCCCTCCACGTTAGGGTTGACGTCAGCCAATGGAATATTGTTTTTTTATTCTATTTTACAACACGGTTACGTAACGATCGACGTTTCTCATCCCTATTGCACCACAGTTGCGTAACACGGAGTTGTGTAATTTTCCATAAGATCGTTATGCGAAGTGCAACGATATCGCAAGCGCGGGTTCGAGCCTCGAGTATTTCGTTCGAAGAAACACGAACGAAACTCTTTCGGATCGAAAGGGAGATTTAGAGCCAAGTAAAGGAGTAAAGCTCGCCATTGTGGAGGACAGATCCTCGGGATTTCAGCGTCAATTAAAGCAAGCAAGCGTACTCGTTGCCCGGCAAGTATCAATGGCGAGATCCGGTGCGTGTTTAGGCGAAGACCAACGAAACCCAGGAAAACGATCGCCACGTCGACGGACTTGACGCTAAAGGATACCGACATCCTTCGAGTAGACTTTCGTACCGGCCAGGATTAAAGGACCCCGACTGACGACGGCAATCGTAACAACAAGGCGGAGCGACGACAATGGAGGCGTAGCCGAGATTATGACCAATAAATTGGACTACGGTTCATTTCACTAATTCCCATAATAATCTAATAGATTAACGATTATCTGTTTAGTGCGGCTCGTTTACGTTCCACCTACCATCCACCGCGAGGCTGGGCTCATTCAAAATTCTGAATGAACCGGCAGTCCCGTCCAGAACCGGATTATTGTGAATGGCGGAAGAAACGCGTCGTGTGAACAAACTTTTTTCGCTCTTGAAACATCTTTCGGGAACCAAGAAATATATATTCCTTTCAACAGTTAAATCATGACTCCCTGTAGAGACAGTTTTCTTAATCGCAACACATACTAAATAGTAAACTGAGGTACTTATTTAAATATAAATTTCTTCGATATTACGTCTCAACTCTATCCACCGTTAAATCAATCATACCTATTTAAAAAATGTATGCAGAATGGTTTACTTCTTTCCTCTTTTTAATTTGAAACCTTACTTATTTCTGACTTTAAATTAAACTTGGTTTGAATGTATGTAATTTGCAGGACCGAGGTTCGTACGAATCATAGCGTTTTTAGCGGCGAGTTTATAAACACGACGACACTGGCGCGACGGTACTATTTCAATTAATCGAACGGGACGATGACGGTAAAGAGAAAAGTGGGAATACGCGCTGTTCGATGGCTGTTGTCCAATCAAAATAACAGGTGCTTATTTGCGGGGGATGAATCAATGATACGAAAAATGGTGGAGAGCGCCAGTCTCTTTGTCACGGGGAAGAGGCGGCAATTTTAGGGTCCAATTTAATTTAATAACAGCAAGGGGGTGAAACGGGGGATCCGTCGGCGGGTCGAGAGGCAGGGGTGGCGGGTCGAAACGAGCAAAGACCGTCGATCGGTATTTAATGCCTTCTGCTATTGACACGTAAGAGTTAACCGGCTCCCTTGTCGTATTTTGGATAATCCAACGAGGGCGAAAAAGCTGGCCAAAAGCGTTATATTTCTACCTTCTTCTTTCTATATCTAATATCTTCCCAACCAAAGTAAGAAGCATATATCAGAACTAATTCTATCTGAATTATCAAATAACATTAAGATTTCATTGTAAATGGATTTGTGTTTGCCAGCATCTATAGTTCTTTAATGTAGGAGAATACTTTATGAGTATGACAATTTTAATAAGATGAAGAAAACAGTCAATAATAAGTTCACTGACTGACGACTGGTAAGGAATTGGGCTGAACACTCCCTCTAGTATTGATTCTATATTTACAGTCGTATTGTAAGTTTCAATGGTATTACTAGATATACGAATCCTAATAGTAGCTTTAGTAGTACGAAACTTAGTAGTAACTCTAGTTGTAGTTCTAGACTTAATACTTGCTCTAGCAGTGTTAATCCTAATACCAGCTCTAACACTACCTACGGTGCTCATACTAATAGTACCTCCAGTAGTGTATCTTCTAACACTAGTTTTAGTAGCATGATCCTTAATATTATTTTTGGTAATATGAACTGCCTAATACTAGTTTCCACTGGTATACTAGCAGTACTAATTCTAACACTATCGACTATAACACTTTCTTTAATAGTACAAGTCCTAATGATAGCACTAGTAATAGTCTCAATACTAGCTCTAGCCAGTATGAGTCTTAAAATAGTAATTGAATTAGTAGTTATAGCCCCCAGTCTCGATAATATTTCAAGCAGTATCAGTCCCTGTACTACAACTCCAATACTACCTGTCTTACCAATCCTAGTATAATAAAAACTAGTAATCTATACATAATAAAATCTAAAAATTTAATCATAATTCTACGGTTTTAATTCGCTTGACTCTAGTACCCCAGCAGATGGAACCGCGAAAACAGCATATCGAGGCGCCCCTGTACGCGTAATAAATAATAAATCGCGAGAGTAGCATTTAGCCGAGATCGGGGGTATTGCGTCGCGGCGAACACTTAGGGAAATTGCGTTTCCATTGGAAAGTTGCCGTAGCGATCCGCGGGCGTCGTCGTCGCGATGCGTCACCTGCGTTCGCGCAAAAAAAGCGACCTTTCAAAAGAACTCGTGGTTTCCTGCAAATGGAAAAAAAGAGAAGGAGCAGAAAGACAAAAAGGAAGAAAGAGAACAAACAGAATGAAAGGAGAACGAAGGGGTTTGGAGGGGGATGGAGAGAGCGGAGCATCAGCCGCGACGATCGGGAAACGAAAACCGAGGGAAACAAAACGAGCGCAAGCGACGTCGCGCGGTTCGACGGTGCCGATTGCGGGTTGCACGCCAAAAGAACAAAAAAAGTGCTTTCCGTGGCGGGAAGGGTGGGCCATATTCTTGAAATCAAGCAGCGCCGCGTGTCTCTGTGTGTACGCGGGATGTGCGTGACGTGGGTGGACAGGTTAACGCGCACGAGGGACTTCTGTGTCCCTGTGAAACGCTTAGCGAGATTGCGCCCGACAATACAACAATACAACGTGCATGACACGCCCGACGGGGATTTCGTGGGGTGAAGAGGAGCCGTAGCCAGGAGGAGGAAGAGCGGAGACCAGAAGGAGGAACACGGGGGAACCAGAAGGGGTGGATTTCGTGCAGACACTGAAATCTCGCCAATTCCAGAGGGATGGTTCGCCACACCCCTGTGCGGTGTTCGCGTGTGTGCGACGGGAGGGGGGTAACGTTTTCATCTCGCGAGCTACCCCCGTCTTCCGTCGATCGCGATTTTCACCCTTGTTTCCCTACTCGGAGATCCCCGCCTTCTTGCACGACGATTCCTCACTACGGGCCATCGGCTAATCACTGTGATGTCCTTAATTTCTAAGCAGCGGATGGGCAAAATTTAAAAAAAAGGCCTTACAAGTTAGTACCTCTCGATGGCTATTAACACATTTTTCTGTTAAATAATTTCCTACTGTTTCTGTTTTATCGACTGGTACGTTATCTTATATTTTTAGAAATAAATTCAGAGGGGTATATAAAGAGACCAAAACGGGTGCAGATTTTCAGTTTTTTCGCTACATCACATACAATGGAGTATTTGCCTAGAATTATAGTTAAAAATAACACAGTGTGTAATTGTGTGATATTATTTAATTAGCAAATGAATAGGAAGACAAAAATATTAGAAATAATTTTTCTATTCTCAACATAAGTCAAAGTTTTTAAAATTCGTCTGTATCACCTATTTCTGTTGTTTCTTCACTTGAATCATCTATATTATCTACATCTGGAGGAGACTGAAGCTAAAAGTTTCGATTTTGGGAAATGTAGTTACTGTTTCCACTCCTGACTAATTTATTGTTAAATTTATTATATTTTAAGATCCTCAGCTCAAAAATATATTGCAATAAATTTTTTATAGGAAGTCATTTTTTTGTGGTTAGTCAAATATATGCAAAGCCATCTAAGAAAGTCGACCCTCGAACTTTTGCCCTTGCAATTTATTTTCACGATAGTACTAAATCATTGAATGTGTGAAAGCATGTTCGTTCAATTTGCTACAATTTTACGTCTCGAAGTTCGACACCTATCGTCGATCTAATTTGTAGCGAAATAACTTTTCGATTTTTTTTTTGTTTCGCTAAACAGGGGCGGAAGTTACGACGCGACATTGAAATTTCAGTTATAACCGGCCATTGAAAATTAACAAACTGTTACGGACAATGAGCCCAGCCCCGATTTAGAAGCAAAGTGGCAAGCTGCTGGCACAAAAAAGTGGTCCCGCGTGTACCAAATGGTATTCTAGACCATCCTCACCCTTCGACGGGATGCGTGCTCGAGTATGTTTCTCTGTGTACCCATCCATATGTATCTAGCCCATAAAGCAACGCACAATGCTGGCATTATAACGCTCGGAAACTGCGCAAGTACACGGCCTCTTGAGCTTCAGCCGAAGATTTTGTGTCTTTGTGCCGTCGCTGGGGCTCAAATGGGCAATCGACGTGAGTCCCAAAAAGATTTCTTTGTTGCTACTTTATCGTTGTCCAAGAATTTTTCATCGTTAACTTTATTCAGTCAATGTTCGGTTTATTGAACCGTCGCTGGGCTCCTATTATCTGAACTATCATCGAGCGATGATACGAACATCTTGAATGCACAAAAATGTAAACATATTTTTATACGAGTCTGATGAAACAGAGAAATAGTTGAAAGTTGATCTAATTTAATGATTTTTATATTAAGGAAAGAATTGCTGTCCTCGTTAGTGATTTCTGAGCTTGTAGAGATTGAAATATTAATATAATCCGAAGAGTGAACTAAACGTAGGGTTACAGCCACTTATCCGAACAGGAACTTCGATTATATGAATGAAAAGCATCCTAGTGTCCTAGTGTATTTAATTTTAAAAGTATGACAGAATTAAAAATCATGTTTCGTCTACATTTTAATTGCTTTTAAAGTGACTTCCCCTTAATATTTAAATAACGATGAATTTATACACGATTGGAACCTGGAAAAATGTTGTTTCATCGATATTTTAGGTTCCAGGGCGATATAAAATTTGGCTATCTTTTAACACCCTTCTTTCTGTCATCGTCGGTTCGTTTTCTTCGTTTCGAGACGGAAATTTTTTACGGTTAAGTATGATGACCCACTTCTTCGGTATTAAAAATCAATATTACGTCGCCCGAAGAACGAATCGCTATACGTCAAAGCGAGATCAAACTTTTTCAATCTCGATTAATTCCGTCGCGGTGGTATTGCCGTGACAGGACGATTGTCCGCTGTTAAAGAGCGCGGAAAACTGCGGTTGAGTGACACGAGCGCTTGAAATTTTAAAAAAAGAACCCTATGAAAATAAATAGAACGCGATCTCTCCGCGTGACAGGTACCTACCATCGTTTCATACGTACCGCAGCCGCGGCAATCGGTCTTTGTCACAGACTCCTCTACAGCAAGAGGAATTTGGAAAATAAATTCCGAAAAACCGTGGAAATTCTTGATACCACTGAAACTCGATTCAAATCGAATATTCGCTTTATTGCGCGTTTATTAATATCATAATTTTGTACACGGTGTACGTCTTAACGGTTCAATTGTCCAGCCATTCGTTAATTTACCTCTGCTTCAAAATGTTAATCTTTTTGCGAGAAATTTATATTAGTAGATATCAACGTTTGCTCCCTCTTGCTTCGTAAATTTGAAAATTTTGGTTACGTTTAAATAATTTAACGTAAACACGTTGAGTTATTTAGATTGTCGCCATCTTTAGAACACTAATTACGAATGAAAATGTAAGAACGTATAAAAATAAACAGGCAATAGAGGCGATTAGAGATAGAATCTCTATTCTATTCTGTTTCGCATTTACACATTCGTACATTCCCACTGCTGCCTGAAACGTATGTGGCATCGCGCCAATGGGGCGTAAGAACGGTCTACAAAAGTGAACAATTTATAATAAAAAAAAATATTAGTGTTATTATTAATGGAGAACACTTCTGGGAAAAGAAGAAATTCAAGTTTTCTTTAGTAAATTCAAATCTTGTTTAATACATTCGACGCAGAGTCAACGGTTGCATTTGATTAGCCTTGGTACCGATATTTGCATTAATTTTCTATAGAATTTTCCAAACGCATGATCTCGCTGGAAAGTGTAGAGCGCAACGTTCCCATTGCTGCTTGAAAAGTCCGTGGCATCGCACCAATGGGGCGTAAGAACGGTCTATAAATGGTTAAGCCGGGCTTAGTATGTATCCGCCACTGGGGATAAAGGTTATAGGCCAATGATTCGGTGCGGTTCTTGGATACGCGTATACACGCACGCACACGGTACACGTGTATCCGGCTGGAAGCTGGAGCTCGTGAAATCTTCATGTAAGAGGCCTGGACCTTACGCTCCTGTAATGCCCCCGGTGGCAGTCGAGGGAGAATCCCTACAGCGCGGATCCTCGATGACGATGACAAGGGCCGACAGCCTTTCCAAACAGCCAGTTGTGAATGTCTGCTCCCGTTTCATGGCAACTCGTCACGGACAGGGGCGACGATCCCGAACGCACCTCGTACAACCGCGAATCACCGTAATTAATCGGATAAGATAACACCGTGTCTCGTCAGGTGGACATTCCCAGACGATGATACGTATCGTTCTTTATCGCCCAACACAGACGACAATGTGTCAAGTTGACGACTATGACCCCAAGAAAAATTATTTATCGAGTCCCGTTGAATCTTACAATTTATTTTGATAATTTCAGCAAGCATAAAATTAATCTTGCCCGGTCAATTGGGTATTTTTTAACTCTTTGATATCAGATCTTTTGTTGTTTTTTCTATATTTTTTACACTGATCCTGTATTTTAAAATTTGATTAGGAGTCAGGGGAGATATTTGAATATAATCTATCTCCCAAATTTTCCTTTTCGTTTCTTCATCGAACTTGTATTCCAATACATTTAACCCAGATCTGTTTCTAATAATGATAACATTCGTCAAGTATCGAAACATGTACTTGTACCGCTTAGCACGTGCGCGGGGAATTTTTTCGCACGAAGGGGGATGCAACGAGCGTCATTATCGAAGATCATAATCACCCTCAACCGTACGAGAAGTATTCGTGGATCGAAATGCGTGGATTAAAGTGATTACATTTTTTTATCAATTAACCAAGGATTATTTTTACGATCTCTCGAGGACACTAGAGGAGCTCTTTAAAGGTTCGTAATAATCCTGTAATCCTTTCGAATGGTCAGGAATTTTAGAAATGTCGGTTCGAGTATCGTGTCGTATCGTTATCGGTACAAATAGCATTCTTTTAATCGATCGATCAGGAATTAAAGATGTCTCGAGATTTTGACGAACCAGACAGAGGTTGCGTAAATTGTTCTTCGAAAATATCTTTATCGATTATCGTTCTGTAACTTCATTAGAATGTTTGTGTTGCTTTTCGTTTCGACATAATTTTTTAAATGTATTCAGTGATTACATTTTCTGTCGGTATATTAATGAAGGATTACGCTTGCGATTTGTGGAGTTCCTTTAAGATGCTACAAGAATCCACGAAATAATCCTTTCTGTGGTCGGAGAGATTTAAAAAATTTCATTGCAAGTACCGTGTTCGACAAAGAAGCTCTTTTAAAATTCTGGAAAGGGTATCCCGGTCCGTGCCAGCGCGCTTCATCGATTTCAGCTACTAAGTATTACAGGATCGTGTTCGTCGACACGATTCCGTTCGTTTCGTCGTCGCAACCCTTTACAGGCTCCATTTCGTGAAGCAGCGACACTAAAGCGACGACAACAACAACAACAAGCAGATTTAGCCCGGCTGCCTTGACGCTGCTTAAGGGACACGCGGCTTATCTGCCTAATGCTGGTAATACTTTGGCTTTGCCTAGGCATTAAAAGCAAATACACTTACGTCGAACGACCCCATTTCCATGACGCTGCTACATAGAACCACTGTGGTATTAGAGCATAAAACCGATCCTCCTGACCCCGTTTACGTTTTTCAGAACTATTGTGCCCACGACACAAATACCGTTTGCCTAAAATCCTCTGCGACCGGCGACAGTACATATAGGGCTTTCCAATGAGAGCCATAGTACTCTGAACTGAAACGAAACGAATACTGCAAAATATAGTCCGGGGCTCGTTGTTTTATTTTTGTGTAATGATTTACAATATCGTTTTATCGGTGGAGAAATTCAATTTTCGATTACTGTTATTTCACCAATAACACGAATGATATTTGATGTGTCTGGCCTAATTCCTAAGTTGGTTCGCGTCAAGACTTGAGTGTTCTTATGCGTGAAAGACGAAAGACAATTTATAGGAACAAACTGAATTATCAAAGATCAAGAAAATTGTTTTTTGCAATAGGAATAGTATGATTGGAGAAAACAGAAAAGGGGATTACATTGTTCAGCAGGTTAACGAGATTGTGTTAATTAATAAATAATAGAAAGAATCAACGTAAGACAATTGTTTTCTGTAATTTAAATGTATTCTTGTGCTCTCAGAAAAAGTTCAGTTTAATAGATTCTTAAAACGAAATTCATAAATATGAGTTATAAAATATTTAATACTGTTCCTTTTGGTAATGATAATTTCAACAAGATGTTTCCTTTCATAATTACATTGTTCTTATTTAGGACTCGGTTACTTTGATACTATAATTATAAAATTGTTCTCAAAGTGTTTTATGGCGAGACCAGAACAGGATTACGAAAAAAGTTAAGGTGATTTCGAAAGGGGGAGTGTTGTGTTTGCGCGGGAGGGCATCGATTCGAGTTTCGCGGTTAGGTTTAACGCGGACATATGTCAATGTTTGCCCTCCGGTAACACGCGTTTTACGCTCATCTGGTTACTTCGCCCGGTCGGACCCTTCTTTTCGTTCAGATGACCGTGGATCGACGAAAGCGTTCGTACCCTTCGCGTTTCGGCCCGACAGGCGACAGAAACTGAACGCGTAAGGGAACGAGCGATTTCCATATAGGGGAGGTTTGACAAAATCCTGCTGCTTAAGATATTTTATCATGTATTTCCTATTTGGTACTAATTTATATGCAAATTAATTTTGGAAGTCTCTAAGATTGACAAAATGCATACCAAAGAATATAACAACTATTAACTCACTAGAACGTGTATAGTCCAAGAACCTAAGAACCTTAAAATTTAAAAAATGAAACACCTGAAAGTATTTTGTAACTCAAAAAATCGTAAACAAAGAGGTCCCCAAGACATTGACAAAATACCAAAGAATGTAACAATTAACGAGTGGCGAATGGTAACGATTTAGGTGAGGGATACGTATCAGACAACTCTAGACAGTCGCTTCGAATTCAATTGGAAATTAGATGATAGCGGTGTGGGATCGGGAAGATAATGACTCCGCTCTGTTCCGTTCCGCACAATTGTATTGTTGCTGTCGTACAACGACGTGACTCGTGGTGCGGGTTACGCTCGACTCTCTGGTACGATCATCGCCACCGTACCAAGAGGCCTTCAAAAACAAAAGACGGTCAGAGACGACGACAACGGCTTTTCGGCTCACGCGGCTCTGGTCGTCTCGTGTGCAACCATCGTCTCGTGTGCAACCATCGTCTCGTGTGCAACCATACATTGTAGCGGCTTCGAACGGCTAAGGCGTATGTGGTGCCTTGGCCGCCACACTACCCCCCTGCCAGTAATTGGCACAATTACGAAAAATTGACCGACTACATTACCACTACCATTTACTCTATTATATAAAATACGTTATCCTAACTAAGATTTACATTACAGTATTTGAACAGAGTTGAAAAAAAAAGGAATTTACATGGAGTTTAATATATAATACGTAATACCTAAAAATACATGAAAGTACATAAAAGTGATGGATAAAAATAAATGGTATATGATACTTATTATAATAATGCGCAAGCCTTAAGTACTACCGCGTAATTTGAAATCGCTCGGGAAAACGTACGCGTCTACCTGAACGCGTGACACGTTGCTGTATAACCGGCGCATTGTCAGGTACGTTTGTTTGTGTGACCGGCTGATTTTCTATGCTCACGGGATCCGGTCTGTTTTCTGCTAGCATATAAGCAGGCTTTAGCCTTTCAATTGATATATTTATTTCCTTACCTCTAATGTTTATTGTAAATGTTTTTTCGCCTCGGCGCACTACGGCGTATGGACCTTCATAAGCGGGTTGTAAAATAGTTTTGGCTGAATCTGTTCGGATGAAAACATGTGTTGAACTGCTAAGATCTTTGAAAACGAATGTACGATTAACGGAATGGCGTGATGCATTAGAGGGACTCAATTTAGAAAAATGGTTGCGTAGTCTATTAGTAAAATCGGAAGCATTTTCTGTGCCTTCCGCTGAATGCGAAGACAAGAACTCTCCCGGTAATCTTAATGGCTCGCCATAAACTAATTCCGCTGAGGTAGCGCCGAGGTCTTCTTTCCAGGCGGAACGAATACCGAGTAGAACCGTCGGAAGTATTTCTGTCCACTTGTCGGATCCGTGGCACCTTATAGCCGACTTGAGCTGTCGGTGAAAACGCTCTACCATCCCATTGGCCGCTGGGTGATACGCCGTTGTGCGAAGGCGTGTGGATCCAATTAAATTGTTCAGCGCAAAAAATAATTTGGATTCGAATTGCCTACCCTGATCGGTGGTAATCCGTACGGGAGCACCAAACCGCGCTACCCAACCGTCATAAAAGGTTCGAGCTACGGTTTGGGCCTCCTGATCGACCATGGGGAAGGCTTCCGGCCACCGCGTATATCTGTCTACACAGGTCAGACAATACCTGAAACCTTCGGACACCGGTAAAATTACTATGTCTAAATGAATGTGTTCGAATCGCGCAGAAGGTTTAACAAATGTAGCCAATGGTGCAGTCACATGACGGGAAATTTTTGATCTTTGGCACGGTATACAGCAACGTGTCCACGTGCGAACATCTCTTTTAATCGACGGCCAAACATAACGTTGCGTTATGAGCTTGATCGTCGCGTTAATACCTGGATGTGATAATACATGTAACATATTAAAAACTGCACGTCGGAAAGGAGGGGTGACATAAGGTCTTACATTCTTAGTCGAAATATCGCAAAAAATTTCGGAAGACGTGCCAGGCAACGAGACTTTGCGTAATCGCAGGCTAGATTCGCTATTCAACAACCGCTGCAACTCCTCATCCTGGGCTTGCGATTTTGCCAATTCTTCGAAATTAATCGAGTGGTTAACCGTTTCCACTCTGGACAGTGCATCGGCAACGACGTTGTCTTTACCGGAAATATGTTGAATATCTGTAGAGAATTGCGCAATGTAATCTAGGTATCGGAATTGTCGAGGAGAGCATTTATCTAATTTCTGTTTGAAAGCGAAAGTTATGGGTTTATGGTCTGTAAAAATCGTGAAATGTCTGCCTTCGAGCATATGTTTGAAATGTTTTATTGCTAAATAGATAGAAAGTAGTTCCCGGTCGTAAGCTGAATACTTCTTTTCGGCAGATCCTAATTTCTTAGAAAAGAATGCTAATGGTTGTCGTTCGTTGCCGACGCACTGATGTAAAACAGCTCCTACGGTGTAATCAGAAGCATCGCAGGTAACCGACAATGGAGCGTTGACCGCAGGATGAGAAAGCAGGGTTGCGTTTGCTAAACTATTTTTGGTATTTTCGAAAGCCTGACGCGCTTCCGAAGTCCAGGCTATCGGGGTCTTGCCCTTAAAATTGCCGGCTAGAAGGTCGTTCAAGGGTGCTTGAAAGCGAGCGGCATCTGGGATAAAACGGCGGTAAAAATTAAGCATTCCCAAGTACTGCCTCAAATCCTTCGCGTTTTTCGGAAGGGGAAATGACTTTATGGCTTGTACCTTGCCGGGCAAAGGTTGAGTGCCGCTTTCATTTACCCGATAGCCTAGAAATTTAACTTCTTCCTGTCCGAACGTGCATTTATTCGGATTAACAACAATGCCATAATCTTTTAATCGTTTAAATAATAATTCTAAATGGCGCAGGTGATCGGCTTGGGATTCTGAGGCGACCAAAATGTCGTCTATATACGCGTAACAAAAATCGAAACCGCGTAAAATTTCGTCGATAAAGCGCTGAAATGTTTGCGCGGCATTTCGTAACCCGAACGACATGTACGGGAATTCAAAAAGCCCGAACGGCGTTGTAATGGCCGTTTTTCCGACGTCTTCCGACGCAACCGGAATCTGATTATAAGCTCGGACGAGATCTATTGTGGAAAATACCTTTTTGCCACTCAGTTGTTGCGCAAAATCCTCAATGTGACGCACGGGGTATCGGTCGGGAATTGTCCGTGCGTTTAACGCTCTATAGTCACCGCAAGGCCTCCAAGCTTCTTCGCCCTTCTTCGGAACCATATGAAGGGGTGCTGACCACGCGCTCTTCGAAGGACAAGCGATGCCCATCTTCACCATCGCGTCGAACTCCTTCTGGGCAGCCCTGAGCCGGTCCGGTGCAAGCCGCCGCGGCTTGCTGGAAACGGGTGGTCCAGGGGTTGTCTCGATGTAATGCACCGTTTGGTGCGTAGTCCTCATCGGGGTGCCGCTAGGCCGTGTAAGTTCCGGCATCTGCATCAGGAGCTGGTGGTAAACGGTAGTCCCTGCTACTGTCTTCACCGACGGCGTTTCATCCTCGGCTCGTGTTCCGCGGACCGTTAACGACGTGGTCCGATCGACGAGGCGACGATTGCGGATGTCCACCATAAGATCGAAGTGATCGAGAAAGTCTACCCCGATTATGGGTTTTGTAACATCCGCAACCACGAATCGCCACACGAAATCCCGTCGTAGGCCGAGGTGCAGGTTTAACGACACTGTCCCGTAGGTGTTAATTACACTCCCATTCGCCGCCGCCAGCTGGTACTCCGATCTTTCTCGCAATCCGCCTAGCAGGCGGCGCGGAAAAACGCACAAATCGGCCCCGGTATCCACTAAAAATTCCGTCTTCGAGCTGTTGTCTAAGATGAAGAGGCGGCGTGATGCTGGATTTGTGTCGCTGGCCGCCATCAACGACTCCCCAGGTCGTTTCCCTGATCCGTGGCGTTCCAATTGCACGGTGCAACGCACCTCTGCGCGGCCGGACCGAACCGCCAATGGTACCAGCATTTCCCTTGATGGTCCATTTGTCCTCCCGCGGGCCGCTCTCGCGATCGCGATAGAGATCGTCTGCGGTAGCGCGAGTTTGGATGATTTCGGTGGGTCCACCTGCGACGGGAAGATTGCCCCTGGTCCACCAAGGATTCACGGATGGCAGAAATTTCCTGCCTCAAGGAAAGAGCCAATTGTGACATCTTAATGTTTAACATGGCCTCGATGTTCGGGCCCGGCGGGGGTATTTGGCAGGATGCAGATACGCCCGTAATCGCTGCCTCCGTGACGTGTACCCGCGGTGTCATCGTATCCGCAACAGCGTCTGCCAACTCTGCCACCTTATCCAGCGGGGTGTCCCGCTGCGTGGCTAAAATCACCTGCATATTAGCAGGTAGTCGGCCCATCCAAAGCGTCCGCAATACACCGTCCGAAAAAGCCGTACCGGCCAATCCGCGCAGGTGACGAAGAAATTGGGACGGTTTTCTGTCCCCGATTTCCTCGTGTTCCAATAACCGCCGCGTTTTCTGTTCCTGCGACGCACTAAGCCGGCGAATGAACTCATTTTTTAGCGTCGTGTACGGATCCGTGGCCGGGGGATTCATGATAATGTCTCTTACTTCCGCGGCGTGTCGCGCACTTAACGCGCCGAGAATGTACCCGAATTTCGTGGTCTCCGACGTTACATTGGATACCTCAAAACTTCTCTCTACCATTGAAAACCACATCTCCGGGTCTCCCGGACAAAACTCGGGTATCCGTACAGCGACGCGATCAACTGCCAACGGCACACCCGCGGATGTCCCTGCGTTAACGTTAGGGTCAGTCATTTTACCAGTCTTAGTCACAAAAAAAAATAGTTTCACCGCACACACACACCGCGCTTACTATTTGTCAGACCGTGTCCTTTTCTTATGTCCTTAACACTATACACTTATTTCTCTACACTAACTAATATTGTCCGTATACAAAAAATGTCCAAATTTTCTTAAAAAAACTTTACTTGCGCGGCGAGATCACGTCGGGGTCACCAATGTGGGATCGGGAAGATAATGACTCCGCTCTGTTCCGTTCCGCACAATTGTATTGTTGCTGTCGTACAACGACGTGACTCGTGGTGCGGGTTACGCTCGACTCTCTGGTACGATCATCGCCACCGTACCAAGAGGCCTTCAAAAACAAAAGACGGTCAGAGACGACGACAACGGCTTTTCGGCTCACGCGGCTCTGGTCGTCTCGTGTGCAACCATCGTCTCGTGTGCAACCATCGTCTCGTGTGCAACCATACATTGTAGCGGCTTCGAACGGCTAAGGCGTATGTGGTGCCTTGGCCGCCACAGCGGTAAAAGGATGAAACATCGAAGTTTAAGCTGTCGCGCCGTAGTCTTCTGCTTGGCACCGACACCACCTAACGTGAAGAACTTTGACAGTACACATTACTTGGCTCTAAACTATTTGCACTCGACATTTGCGCTGCCTTAAGTTTCGGCTTCCTCGAGGCGAAGGCCTCCGTACATTGTACCGCCTTCGAGTGCTGTACGAAGCGCACAGTACGCCAGGGAACGCGGTTCTGTTCGCCAGACAGACGAGAGAGGCATTGTGTGAAATGGTATGTACGTTCGGTGGAGTTAGTACGCCGAGGAACCGAATTTCCCTGTCAGCAATGGCTGCGACTTTCCGCCGGAAGTCGAGCCACACGCCCGAACTACCCGAGATGAATCTTGAACTCGACTCTTTCGGCGCTATAGCGAATCGAACTTTCCACGATAGGAAATCCTAAGAAGGTACCGAAATTATACGGTATTCCCGACCTACGAAGCTCTCGATCGTTTTAGATTCTTTCACGAGAAGGCTTGAAAATCGTAGTCTAGCCGCAGAATTACGAGAACGAAGAAAAAAGGAATGTCGAAGAGTACGAGATTCGAAAGGAATACTTGACATTGAGGGTAACTCGAGCACTTTAACAGAGAAGATTAAATTTACATCTGTGAAATAATTTTTATAGTAATCTTGGACTAATGTACTTCGAAATCAATTGCTTTATTTTAGAAAGAATTGGTTTTAACATTAGAACTACCAAGTTCAAAATTACGGTTTCCAATTATTTTTAAGATGGCACGACTGTTGTATTTCTGTCAAACATTTTAATTATCTGCCTGATGTATAGATTTGTCAAATACCCATTAATTTCACCGAATATACTTTAAATTCAAAGATACATATATCTATTTAACGCTAAATTTACAGAAAATGTCAGATACCCTATTTAAAATTACAAAACTCCTAAATATTATTCTTCAACAATGTGGAATTATGTGGATGCAACGATACAAAAATTTTAATGTAACATTCAATCAACGTTTGTAGATCCAGCGTTAAGTTTAAATATCTGTCACCCTTAACGAAAGACCGTTCATTAGCGAGTAACTTCTCATTACGAGGACACTTTAAAAAAAAGTGACTCTTTTCCGGTTTTATTAGAACAAATGTCCCAGCGAGCGTCGTTCGTAGACATCCGTAGACCCCGAGAGAAGGTGTGAATAGAGCGTTCTCGGTAATGAGGAACCCACTGGCTAAGCAGCCAACCATCCAGTCGCCCATCTATCTAGCCAACCCCGTGTTTCAACCCCCCATATCCATTCTCCATCCATTCCTATCCCTCGGCGTTCCTTCTTCACACCCAACCCCCGAACCGGCCTCTGGCACTGGTGTGTTGCCTCCGCTGCTGCGGACCCTCTTCTACGCCTCGGGTTTGTTTGCATCGCAGCCTCCATTTTAACCTCTGTTGGCTGAACGATGGTCTTCGTACGCGAGTGGATAGCGGTGGCGTCGAAAACGCGTCGCTGTCGAGGAAATTGCGGACGTTAAAGCGGAGCGAAGTGAACAATCGTATTTTCAGTGACTTAAATAAGAAAGTCGGCGGATATAATATTTTTACGACGTCCTGCTCGCGTTCGTGCTTGTGTTCCGTCGATTCCCCGGTTCCTCCCAGTAATTTCCATGACACTGGTTAATACATCCCGGCCAAGTTGTTCGCCGCGAGCGGAATGGAATAAATCGCGGGCGGCGGCGGAAAGATAAAGAAGAGAAGCCCGGGGAGAGACGATCGGAGCATGGAACAGAGACAGGAAGGCAGATCCTCGCGGGACGTAGCGGTACGGGGGTGTAGGAGGCGGAGGAATCCTTTAGTTAGGTTGGAGAAGCGTAGACACGGCTGAAAGTTGAAAGGATTCCCCGGATTAAGACGCGATAACGAGCTTCGCTCGCTCTCGACAAGCCGCCCTTAAGAGGATCACGAACGACGCCGATTCCGTGATTGGCTGATTATCCGGTAAAGTAATACGGCGGTTTATTGTTTTCCCGATCTGACACTTCAACCCCGCTGGAGAAGAGATTCTCCACTCGGTAACACCCTTCGCGAACATAAGAGAGACGAAAGATACTGCCGGAGGGACGGACAAAAGTAACTCCGGCGCATAGAAAACGATAGCAATTAGATAAATTGTCGTGGAAGAGGGACAATCGAGTCCCTCTTTTTTTTATTTCTACCTGTCACGCGGAAGAATCGTTCGTCGATAAATATTAGCCAATTGGTTACGGGCGGGACCGTTCGTCCAGAAATAGTCCCCAGTCTGTTCGTTAACGATGGAAAACACGATACCAGCGAGAACACGGCTTGGACGTTTCGCGTACTGCGGGGAATTGGCAGAAGTGATGGTGGAAAAGGACACCAGATCGAAAGACAATGAACTTCAACCCCCGAGGGGAGACCCTCGTACACACGTCACGTCACCTATTATTGCGATAACAGCTAATCAGCCAGCGTCCCTTGTTCCAGCCTGTTATGACGCCCGACGAGATCAAGCCGAGAAGAAGAGGAAGGCTGCGTGTTCAGAATTTCCCAAAAATTCCACCTTATTTCGTCCTTGGCTCCCTATATTAGGCTACGATTGTAATTCGAATAATTCTAAAAGTAAGTGATATTTACAAATTTTTGTAGAAGAAACTATCGTTAATTGGGACTGAACTTTTTCGGGAGTGCTCGGAAGACATTTTTAAATTATAGAAAACAATATTGTTACATCGATTTCTTTCGTTATTTATTAATTAAAGCAGTCATTTCAACCTCGACGATTTTTATTAGCATATAGCAGAAAATGCAAACAGTTTGCTTAGAGTCAAATAGTTTATGCTAAAATGGAAATTTTACAAAGTTATAAATTACTTTTTTCTTTAGATAAATTAACTTCACATCGATGGAAAAGGAGATTATGTATAAAACCAGAAATTAAAAGGTCTCTGGAGATATGTATAACAAATAAAATGAGCTGTGTTTGAAATTGATCAGTGAATTAATTTTTTAGTTATCCTAAACGTAAATTTTAAAATAGCAAGTCTTAGATACAGTATATTTAATATAGACACATCTTAAAAATAGCCTGTAATATCAATATGTTCACGAATTCTATTTTAAAGCTTTGGGCGCTTATTTTTGAGTTACGAAAAAAGATGAATCGATTTTTTGAACTTGTTATACGAGAATTCCCAATTGAGGCATGTTATAGATCAGTACTGTAGATAAATACAGTTAAAGAGCAAATAATAGGAATAATTTGCTGTTTCGTTTTTTGAATCACCATTATTTGAGATAAGATACAAATTATTATATTTAGGGGTTGAGACAATGCTTTACAAAGCTCCCATTTCATTAACCCTATTAATAAAAATATGAATTTGCAGAAAGATCCACAATCTACTTATAATATAAGTGAGTTACAATATTAATTGTCAAGAATTGAACAAAGAACGAATAAATGAATACATGAATACATGTGTACATGAATGAATAAAACATTCTTCTATGCTTTCAGTGGGCTTCTGTTGGAATCTCGTAACTTTTAAAACAACAATACAATCAAAAACAAAAACAATTTGGAATTTTCGTTCAAATAATAAGGATTCAGAAAGATTTGACGAAATTTTGATTTTTGTCTAACAAGTACCGCTCTCGAAGCCGCGAATTAATAGTAAAAAATGGATAACAGAGAAAGTGTTATAACCATCCCTTACTCTGGGGCGATTCTAACACTTTTATCCTCAAAGAAATCAAATTACTTATTAAAAATTAAATTATAGTATTCAATAAAGATAAAATCTATGAAACAAAGCATTAGGAGCTTGTAATAAGAGTGAAACAGATTTCCAAATTATTGCCATCCAGACAAAAGAGTGATATAAAATAGAAAACAGAGCAGAGATTAATCGAATGCGGTTCATTTTATAATTACCATAAACTTGGTGGTCGTAAAAGATCTATAAATTTTGATACATCAGTTCTTAATAGCGTTCTTTACTATCCCAGAATAATAATAAACGTACTATCTACACATTTTCAAACTTAATTTTCTCGTAAACGAAGCTAGAAATGAACAACTCCCTTTTTTCGACTTAGAATCGCACGTAGAATCACCCCCTGCTCGATGGTGCTAGTCGTCCGATAACACCCTGTACAGTAATCGACACGGTTTCGATACAAGATCAACCGCGTTCTAGGAGGCCCAGCGATCGTCGCTGGATCGAAATTCGGTCCAACGGGAGGAGTCTGAAGTCGTTTGGTCAGTCGGTCGACGACGGCAGCGCATGTAAATTGAAAAGGAGACCGAGAAGGAGGAAAGAGGGTCTCCCCGATGGGGCGAGACAGATTGTTATACCTAAACAAATCGGAGGGGGATTGTTTGCAGTGGCATCGTTTTACGCATGAGGCCGCGACCGTTCTTTATTCCTTTCTCGATTCTCGAGAGCCGATGCCACTTGAATCTCGCAGGCGAATGCGAAAGAGGGAGCGGGACAAGACGCCTAGAAATAAAGCCCGGCCACGAGAGAGCAACAGAGAGTAAGAGAGAGGGAGCTCGCGAGTCGGTATTCTCGGTAGGTCGTCGGTCACCCCCGCAGGTTAGCTTTGATCTATGCCGGCCTCCAGGACTACCCTGATACACCCCGCCGGTCCCCACTGTTATTTTATCCACTTGGAGGATGCTTCAGAGAGTCGAAGGCACTCTTAACCGTGCATGCTCTCGTCCTCGTAGTCATCGTTGGTAAAGGAATGACGCCTGTGCAATTGTTTTTTCGTATTCGGTCCCCAGCGAAGAGTGGGGCGGTACTCGAGGACCTCGCGACACTGCCGTCGGATCGTCGCGTTCTTTTTTTCGGTTGCTGCTTATCAAACGAGCTCGTTGCAACGGCGGTCCTGTATCCGAGTCACTGGACCAAAATGGCGAGCGTCCATCGCGAGAGCCGCCGACGCGACGCGCGGAAAAACAAACGTTTCGAGCGGTAGAAGCTAGCAAAGTCATCGTTTCGCGTCGAGGGGGATCGTTTGCTCTACCAGGTTCGAATTTTCGAAGCACCAAGATGCAAATTATTCTGACAATTCATTGAAACGGATTCCGTTCGTTGGTACGTCGCGACTACGGTGTTCACCGAGCAGCCCCGAGCCACCGACGTCGGGCGTCGCGCCTAAAACCGGCTTAAAAGACGACAATTAGATGACGTGGTCGGTAGTCGGTGTAACCTCGGCTGCCGGATTCTCCATATTCATGGGAGATCAGCGCGCGTTTAGTCGAGGGGAGGAAACGCCGGTAAGTTGATCAAAGGCTCGACTGCGATGTCGAGGCCCTCACAGCCCCTGCGAACCTTTCGCTCTTTATTACTCAAACAACTCCCGGGCACCCGAAGCTCAACTGTACTTTTCAAATAATGACCCCGTCATATTGTATACCTTTGCATTTTTGCATTAACAACCGCGCGCTTTCTTTAATGTTTCGAGTTCTTCGCGAGGGGGCCGCATCGTTTTTGCTCGCGGAGGTGAGGACAGGGGCGCGGGGGGACGAAGGGCGAGCTTTCATCGCTTCGACGCGACGCACCGTGTCACGGACCGCCAATCTACCTGGACGAAAGTCAATCACCGTCATTTTTATTAACAATAATAAATTTATGCACCCTTTAGTGTGCAAATAATGTTTTCAGTCATTGGTAGGCACACATTGTCCTGTAGTTAAATTATTATCGTTAGACTGCGGATGTTTATGCATTCATGGAAAATTTTAATTCTTAAAAAACTATAGAATGCACTTAAGATGTAAAAATATAAGGAACACGTACGATACGAATTATTATATTTAGGGGTTGAGACCATTCTCTACAAAGCTCTCATTTCACTAATCTTATTAATAAAAGCATGAATTTGCATACATCTCATGTTTTTAAAAATATTGAGGTATACATTTTCGTCCATTATGTTATCGATAAAAACTAATCCACCCGTTCCAAACGTCGAAACACATCCCCATACAAGTACATTTCCACCTTAATACTCGGCTTCGTATATTTAATTTTGAATTCTTCATTCTTCTTTCGCCCAATCTTCCAATCCAGAACAGATGAATTTACTCTCATCATTAAAAACAACACCGTTCCACGACGTATCATCTTCTAATTATTCCTGTTGGAACGTATTTATCATCGTCTGCGAGATCTGATAAATTTCAGCCGTCGATCCATAGTTTCACAAAGCAGACGGACGAACGGTTTCATCATAGATCGTATTTGAAACCGTTTGAGGGCAGTCGGAGCGCACGGCAAACAGGTGTGAGGTTGCCAGGTTAATCTCGAGCGAGGTCCCGTTTGAACGAGTTCGACGTAGCCGGGTGTCGTTTCTCGTTGTTTCAGCGAGAAAGAGGAGGACCGGGGATCTTACATATCCGTCGATTCTCCAGTGAACGCGAGACCACACGGCCGACACTCCGGGAACGGATTCAAATGGAATTAAACGCACTTTTCCCAGCCGTGGCACGTTCCTCTGCACGTTTACACGCAGACAGACGAGCACACTCGCGAAAAGGTCGCGCAGCGGCACGCCGCCATTTAATTACGCCTTGAAAAGGTTGGTAGGCAGAGAGAGGTCGGGAGGTCTGTAGGTTGATACAGCGGTAAAGGCCGAATGTATACTTACTTCCGTCCTTGCGGACTCCCGGACCGTACCTCCTGGCTGCTTCGCCCAGTGCAAACATGGATATGAAAGGTTAAGCTTGCCCCTTTGGCAAAGCCTTCCAGGACTTTCGTCCCCGGTCGTCTTTCCGTCTGACTGCGACTACCCGGAATGGCTGCGATAAAATTTGCTCTTCTCTCGTGACGTCGTGGCACGGAGTGAGGCAGACCGATTACAGTGATCCTGGCAAAGCCACACCGCCATCATGCAAATTGAAACTGTTCTCTCTGTGCACTCCGCCCTCTACCTGCTCTCCTTTCATCCGCCTCTCTCTCCGTAAATATGTAAATATCTTTCCTCGCGTCGTCGTACCCTCTCTCCCCTCCATGGTATCTCCATTCCACTTTGTTTATTGTGACGCGCTTAAAGTCGCAATTAATTTTCGGGGGCCTCGAATGTCACCTGTCTCTCGTGTCCCTTTTCTGGTCGTTCGACGAGAGAACTCGGTTCTTTTCCTACCCTAGGTCCGTCGATTCTGGACAAGTTTATTCCTGAGTTTATTCCGGTGCATCTTCTTCCTAACGTTCTCTCAAGGCGATTCTAGACGTTTTATTTATTTGTTTAATATAGAGGTGAATTTGTCGAAGTTCTTCTTCCATTTTTTAACAAACTTTTTACAACGTGTCAGCATCATTATAATTAAAGTAGTATGCTGTATCTCAATGGGGTTTGCTCTCTTGTTTAATCGGTTCCCACAACAACCCCAATGCTACACCAACTTAATAAAACAGTAAATGTGTTGTAGCACAAAGAAAAATGTTAAAAACCATTGCCCCAAGCTGTTTCAATAGAGTATAATACACATGATGCAAGTGATAATATCTGATACAGTATAAGGATCAGAGATCATAAATCGTGGAATGTTCCTGAAAAACATTTTCATAATGTAAAATTCCACTATATATTTAAATTCAATTGCATAACTATTTAATCCAGTGAAAGTTTATTAAGCTTTCGACAAAAATGAGGTAATAGATGCCGTGAGAAAGAAATATGTCTACCGTATAACACGAAATCTCTATTAAATATGACTTTACCGTGTATTCAAATAACAAACTAACCAAAACGGTGGTTTTTATGATAGCAAATTCCGTTGATGATTCCACGTGCACGAAGAAGTATCTCGATACCAGGGTGCTCGATGCCGGTTCACCGAACAGGGGCACAAAATTACATCGACCTACGGGTCTGGAAGTGGTCGTCGTATCTCGAGGACGCGCAAGACGTATGAATTTTTACGAGGCTCGCATACTTCCACGCGTATATTTGTATTCGATATTTTTACTCGAATTCCGTCTCACAATGGCATACCTTGCGTCACAGACACGTACCCAGAGCAAGCTAGACGATCGATTCAATGGGAAATATGATTTCGATGCACGCGAAGCGGAAGATATTCGACGTTTGTCGGACCCGGCCCACTTGGGCCGGATCCTTGCATTATGGGATTATCATTACGTGTGCCAAATACCTATTATGGGGTCGTGAACGTTTCTGGTACAGGCATTCAAAAATATCGGCTAAGGCGATTACTTTCGGGGCTACCTGTGCTCGATGTTTCCTTTTGTTACGCGCGTTCGACGAAACCGCGGTTTCGTCATCGGGTCCACGAGAAATATCGATTCCGAAAATATAAACTTTCAAATAATTTTAATTCGTCGTGCAGACAAAAATAGTATCTCTCTAAATTCCAAGTAAATTCTAAATAATGCAGTAACGATTCTTAAAATGAACTCCAGGCGTGATTCGTAAGTTGAATATTTCTATCTCTCTCAATTGGTTGGTTTCTTTTGGTTTTAATACTTTGATATTTGGTTTGGCAATGAAGTGAATCTATCGTAGGCGAAGATCTTTTAAAAAATATATTCTATAAGAGTGAAAGAGTGGACGTTGGCAGAATAGATAGAGAATATCCATATATATATATATATATTACCTAATGTTCTAGGTTTAGATATTCAGTTTTTTTTTAAGAATAAAATGAAAAAAATACTTTGGCTCAGCCTTTTGGAATTATTAGCTTAATTGCTTCATCTATCAAACATTTCCTATTTTCATACCCTGACAGATGCTGACATCTGCATGTCCCGGATGTAGGTTGGTTCGTACCACCAGTTAGAGGGGTGAAATCCACCCAGTAACCTAGGAAGACCATGTATCCACGAATATACTTTCCAGAAAAAGTTAGTAGCGAATGGTAAATTCCAACAGAAGGAAACCTTCACCTTATGGACTTTCGCGACCGAATCTGACTGCCATACCGACCTGAAAATTCGGAGGTGATTTTAGCGTCCTCTTCTCATGGATGGCGGTCAGTTGACAAACTGAAGGGATTAAAATTCATGTTTGAATCTGTTGGTAAAGTTGCGAATGACATAAAAATAGTAATGGGGTTTCGAGATCCCACAAAAATGGATCGAAAAAGAAATTAGGTAAAAGGTATACCGGCAGACGTTGAATCCAATGTATTTTTTTGGAGCTCTACAGCCACATTACCACATTTGTGCCAGTTGCAAAGTTACCAACAGGCTATAGAAATGAACACAGGAGAAAATGAGCAATCCAAAATTAGTTCGTATACGCAACACTACCCTGAAAAAAACGCGAAAAATTTCCATCGTTCGCAACTCTAAAGTTATCTATAAAACTAATTATTTGCAAAGATAACTAGGCAAGCAACGCGAATAATTTGTATTTCGTAACGCTAATAGCAAACCGGTATTAATTCTTACTCGCGACACTACTCTGAAAGCAAACGCGAAAATATTCATCGTCCGCAACGCTAAAAGTAATCGCGATAAATTCAAATTATGCGCAACGCTATTTTTAAAACAAACGCGATCATTTGAATTTCACAACACTAACGCAAACCACGATCTGCCCCGAAATACTGGCTGTTGATCTGAAAAACTAGAAATACTACAAATACAGGCGAATATAGTGACGCAGTAGGTACATGGAATGACTCTCCATCCTCATCCGAAGATGAAGATGAACAGCCATTTGTTGCAGCCCACTCTTGAAACAATTTGTCAGGGCCTCTTCGACTCCAAAGAGTCTCTTCTTTCTTCGGCGGTCCTGCCAAAGCCTGAAACTTAAACCTAGGCTCGAGATTCCGTGCAATACGTCGTCGGAACAAGCGTGGAGAAACTCGAGCGGGACGAGCGTTTCGGGGAACCTACCGCGAAGGAACGCGACCGCGAAAAGCGACTGTGAAGCCGCGTGATTCCAGGAATCGAAAGTAAAATCAAAACAAACGGAACAATCCGTTTGAATCGGCTAACGTTTCGACTCCTCAAATCGAACTACAGACACAGGACCTGTACAGTCCTGCCCTGACCCCACCTACTTACATCTAACACACATACCAGAAACCAAGTTACCTACCTACCTAACCCTATATTTAAAAAATTGCAAAACTCATTCTCGCAAACATACGCTCCACGGTTCTCACACATAATGTCCGGACGCAAAAGCCTACACTAGAGAGGACGCCCCGGGGTTCCTCCGACACCCGAACATTTCACACAACTTTCATACTCTAAGGTACGTACCAAATCCTGAAATCAACTGACAAAGGCTAGTGATCATTGCGTATCTTTATTATATTTATATATACTATGTTATTTTAATGTAATCGAATCATAGATAAAGTATGTTATTGCACGAATTAAATAAATTATTATATTATTGCATGAATGATCGTGATCGAATTTCTTCAGTTTATTTCTCAATATCAAAAAGTTAATCGTCATTTATATTTCATTAAATGTTTTGTACTATGATGTACGTGTATGCAACAAATATGTATAAGGTCAAGTAAAATTATCTTTGTAAATTATAATGGATTTTTTAAACGACGTAATTCCACAGCCTAACCACAAACACACACATGTGGCAATTACGTCGCGCACGATACACTAGCGCAATGTTAGTCGCATATTTATATTATTAGATATTTTTATAAACTAAGTCATCGTGCCCATTGCTTTCACTCGCGCAAGTAGCACCTGGGCACTTGGGTGAGATTAGGCAATGAACACGGAAAGGTATCCTGAAAATCCTGAACTAGAAAGAGTGGTTAATAAATAATAGAGACGGCATTTTTCAATTCATTTCCAGTTAGAATAACTCAACTTTTTGTTTGAATGTTTTAAAAACAAAACACGTTAATATTAAAATATGAAAAATGTTGTTATTAAAGAAAATTACTATAATTATAATTTAATTATGTAAAAGGAAACACTTTCATTAAGTAGTAATATTATTTATTTAGTATTTGTTTAAATAATTTTATTGAACTATTAATTCAAATATTCAAATAGTCTCGGTCGATTCTGTCGTCAAAGTAAATTTAAAGGAAAATGGAAATAGTATACAATGCTTGTTACTTTGACTCAAAAATCTACTATTCGCGAATTGTCTTTTTGTACATAAATTGAAACATTAAATTTTTCAATACGTAAGACTTTGGTATCTTTCATACAAAGCCATCAAGTTACATTTGAATGTGAGACATGAAGAATTTAAAAAACAATCAGTATTCAACTTAAATAATCATCATTGAATATATGATGTAATTAGAATTCAAAGAATTTCCATATTCAATTTATATTATATTATAACTAATTGATATTATAACCATTAGCTACTCTATGTTATATTTTCATGTCATATTAAAAATCGCGAAGTACAAAAAGACCCTAGCCTAAACTACAAAATAAAACAATGTACATATGTATGTATGTTCCTATGCACGGGTATAAAAAAATACCCGCGATCACTATATTCGCCAAAAATACCAAGTATACAACCAGTCACCCGTGTTGATTCGGACCTTTCGTCCTACAACATGATTAGGGACCGGAGGAACAAAAATCACATGCGACTCACCAATTGTAGAATGCAAGTACCCGGGGCGACGATGTTGGCTAGTAGAAGTCATCAGCAAAGTCATCAGTGAAGTCAGCAACGAAGTCAGCATCAATGTCAGCAGAGAAATCATCGTCGAGTTTCTCTGGATCCACAAGTACGATGATGAGATGTCAAGATCCTGTAGAAAGAAAGAGTAAATGTTTTAACGAAAAGGTTTCTACCATATTTGAAAACTTGATGCAGGAAAATTTGAATCAAACAATTTTTTTTTAAGCGTACTCGGAACAAAATACGAAGGATACTTACATTTTTTTCGCACGTGGGCATCGCCAAATACTCCTTTTCGCATAGATACAGGTTTCCTGTCGAAACGTGTTCACAAACTCTCAAAGCATTATGGCGTCGCGTCGGTTGCGTGACCGTAGTTTCACCGTAGTTTGACGGTACTTGAGCGTCTCATGTCTTTGAACTGTAATTTTGACTGTAACAGAAATAAAACACAAATTTGTTAACAGACACTTATTAATATTGTATAATGCATCGATGGAGAATGACGAAGAGAATAGAAACGCTTAAAAATGAAAAATGCGTTTGACTGTAATGAAGCGTCCCACGCGTTTGAATTGCAATTACGGGCTCTAACAGAAATAAAACACAAATTTGTTAACAGACACTTATTAATATTGTATAAATGCATCGATGGAGAATGACGAAGAGAACAGAAACAGTTAAAAATTAAAAATGTATACCTAATTAGCCACGAAGCTGTCAACGTACTTATCACGCCACTTTCCAGGCGAAGAATGACGAACAGGATCGGACACGCTCCCGCGCGAGGAGTGGGGAGTGGGCTGAGGGAGTCACGTAGTCCGTCTTGACTCTCGATGTGTATCTTCGAAAGAAAGGTTAAACCTTATATCTCGAAGAATTAAAAATAATTAAAATAAATACACGAAACAAATAAAATTAATATAAAAAGATACCAAACAAACAATTAATTACTGATTTATAATCTTTATACTACTGTGACGCCACAATGAGAAGCTGTCATTGGCTCATCTAATATCGATCTGTTATTGGTTGCATATGTAACTAGATCAATTAAAATATATTAATTCTAACCATATAATGTGTAAGTATTAACTTTCAATCTAAATTTCAATCAGTTTTTCATATAAAAGTTTCTTTTGTTTCTACTAAATTTTCTAAAGATATTTGTTTTAATTCTCACTAGATTACCAACCTTCTTTGACGCGGTGTCGATAACATTGAACTCCACACTGTTTTGGTAAGAAGTTTTCTACAGGCATAAACGAAGTGTGACGTAGAAGTAGAAGTGCACGCAATTTGTTTGTCGTAACACACGGATTAAAGGCACAGACAATGCTTAGTATAGACGCATAAAGCAACTGTGTTTGTGTCACGCAGCCAGGAATTCATGAGCCCATCTCCAAGGTGAAGTCGAAAGGCCGGCGTCCGAGAATATAAACACAGCCTGACCGAGCTTTCAAGAGATAAGAAACGTCTCGCATCATTGTCCTTGGCTTAGGAATGCTAACAACGGTAAGAATAAAATTACGTTTAAAGAATATTATAGAATACACAAGAAATAGGTACAGACGAGTAACAGACAGGAACAGTATTTAGTGGGAGTCCTATGACGCAAAAGAAAAACATCGTGAAAAATGAATATTTTGTATATTTTATACATATTATTTGTCTATTGTTTTATTCACACAATTTGTATGAAAAGCTTTTATTAAAATAATGATAATTAATATATTTCAATCGATCTAGCTATTTATGCGTCGATTAACAGATCGATATTCGATATTCAAGCAGCGCCTGTGATTGGCTGTTACTCAGTGTGACGTCACAAGAATATAAAGACAATAAATAATTAATTAATTGTTTGTCTGATATCTTTTTGTATTTATTTTATGTAGTTACTTTATTTCTTTTCAGTTATTCGAGATATAAGATTTAACCTTTTCTTCCGAAGTGCAGATTGAGAGTCGAGACGTTGGACTACGTGACCATCTCACCCCGTTCCCGCCCGCATTGCCCCGCGCGGTAGACGTGTTCGTTCCTGTCCGTCATTCGTCCTCTGGAAATTCGTGTGATGCGGTGCAATGACACGCTGCGTCCAATGAGATACGTAATTTTTAATTTTTGTCATTTTAATGTTCCAAATCGCTCATAATACTTTCCTTTACTATCTGTCGGTGCTTTCATTTAATATTAATACGTTTTTGACGTTCAAGTCAATCGGAATCGCGAAAAATGTTTGATCTGTTTCGTGCGTGCTCTTCCTATACGTAATCGTCGTCAATTATGATGTCTGTAAACGTAATTAACGATTCATGGACCATATTTCGGGTTCAGTCAATGTTTAATTAAATTATAGGTACATTTATTTTAACGCATTGGATCGTAATATGTGTTTTATTTCTGTTGCAGATTCTGATTGTTCGAGTTCGACTGGAAGGGACGCTACCGGCACGCAATCGACGCCATGTTTGGAAATGGCAAATAGAAGGAATTGAAAATAAAATATTGGGAAAATCAACTTCGTTATAACAAGTGAGTATGCATTTATATATGATTACATATTTTTGTGTTTTTATCGGTAAAATTTAATACTAAATATATAAATAGACAGGACTGTGTGATTACTTAATTATTTTTAAATTTCTAATTTCAGGTTTTTTTTCCAGAAATTTTGATGACCGCGCGCAATGCGGTCGGTAGAAGCACAGTTTGTTGCGTAGATTAGTTGATTGTTTTTCGAAGCACAGTTGCTTCGAGTAGAGTTTCGTTCATTCTTTAGACAAACGCGAAGGTCGACTCAGTGTATATTGCGTATTTGTATGTTTTTTCCAAAGCATCGTGGCTCTTAGCTTTCGAAATCGCGACAGCTCTCTTGTTCGTCGACTTTGATTTTCGGTCGCGTTAGTTTACCATTTTCTTTAATATTTTTTTTCCATTATTCTTTTGAAAAGTAGAGTAACTCGTTACCGGTATTAGAATCAGTGCATCACCGAAGAGGAGTTTTGGGCGATGCTCCACGAGTAAAAAATGTAAGTATTGCTCAGTTTTGAGCATGTAGATACTTTTATATTAAATTACGAATTGTTTTTAATTTTTACGGTAGATTATAATTGTTTCCTTATTCTTTATAGTTTCTAGATTTCATCCTTACATCCTGGCAACCAGCAGGACCATGCAGACGATTTCGTTGATGACTACACTGGGAAGCAGCATTGCAGAGGTCTACCTAGAGGTTCATCGTAGTCAACGGTTGGTGAGTCGCATGTGTTTTCGTTCCTCTGGTCCCCAATCATGTTGTAGGACGAAAGGTCCAAATCAACACGGGTGATCGGTTGTATACGTAGTATGTTTGGCGAATATAGTGATCGCGGGTATTTTTTGTACCCGTGAACAGAAACATATTTACATTATTTTAATTTGTAGTTCAGGTTAGTGTCTTCTTGTGCTGTAGGTTTTTTAGATATCATCAATAAATATTTTACAGAATAATAAATAGTTTTTATTAAGAACATTTATAAATGAAAATATATTAAATATTTTCTTCACTCATTTTTTACTTTTATTTTAAAATGACGATTCTAATAATAGTATAGGTATATGGAATATATATTATTGAATATTAATTGTTTCCTTAATTACTACAAAATATAATGTATTTCACGTACAAGAAGACAATTCGCGACTGGTAGATTTTTGAGTCAAAGTAACAAGCATTGTATACTATTTCCATTTTCCTTTAAATTTACTTTGACGACAGAATCGACCGAGACTATTTGAATATTTGAATTAATAGTTCAATAAAATTATTTAAACAAATACTAAATAAATAATATTACTACTTAATGAAAGTGTTTCCTTTTACATAATTAAATTATAATTATAGTAATTTTCTTTAATAACAACATTTTTCATATTTTAATATTAACGTGTTTTGTTTTTAAAACATTCAAACAAAAAGTTGAGTTATTCTAACTGGAAATGAATTGAAAAATGCCGTCTCTATTATTTATTAACCACTCTTTCTAGTTCAGGATTTTCAGGATACCTTTCCGTGTTCATTGCCTAATCTCACCCAAGTGCCCAGGTGCTACTTGCGCGAGTGAAAGCAATGGGCACGATGACTTAGTTTATAAAAATATCTAATAATATAAATATGCGACTAACATTGCGCTAGTGTATCGTGCGCGACGTAATTGCCACATGTGTGTGTTTGTGGTTAGGCTGTGGAATTACGTCGTTTAAAAAATCCATTATAATTTACAAAGATAATTTTACTTGACCTTATACATATTTGTTGCATACACGTACATCATAGTACAAAACATTTAATGAAATATAAATGACGATTAACTTTTTGATATTGAGAAATAAACTGAAGAAATTCGATCACGATCATTCATGCAATAATATAATAATTTATTTAATTCGTGCAATAACATACTTTATCTATGATTCGATTACATTAAAATAACATAACAAATATATATATAATAAAGATACGCAATGATCACTAGCCTTTGTCAGTTGATTTCAGGATTTGGTACGTACCTTAGAGTATGAAAGTTGTGTGAAATGTTCGGGTGTCGGAGGAACCCCGGGGCGTCCTCTCTAGTGTAGGCTTTTGCGCCCGGACATTTTGTGTGAGAACCGTGGAGCGTATGTTTGCGAGAATGAGTTTTGCAATTTTTTAAATATAGGGTTAGGTAGGTAGGTAACTTGGTTTCTGGTATGTGTGTTAGATGTAAGTAGGTAGGGTCAGGGCAGTACTGTACAGGTCCTGTGCCTGTAGTTCGATTTGAGGAGTCGAAACGTTAGCCGATTCAAACGGATTGTTCCGTTTGTTTTGATTTTACTTTCGATTCCTGGAATCACGCGGCTTCACAGTCGCTTTTCGCGGTCGCGTTCCTTCGCGGTAGGTTCCCCGAAACGCTCGTCCCGCTCGAGTTTCTCCACGCTTGTTCCGACAACGTATTGCACGGAATCTCGAGCCTAGGTTTAAGTTTCAGGCTTTGGCAGGACCGCCGAAGAAAGAAGAGACTCTTTGGAGTCGAAGAGGCCCTGACAAATTGTTTCAAGAGTGGGCTGCAACAAATGGCTGTTCATCTTCATCTTCGGATGAGGATGGAGAGTCGTTCCATGTTCCTACTGCGTCACTATATTCGCCTGTACTTGTAGTATTTGTAGTTTTTCAGATCAACAGCCAGTATTTTGGGGCAGATCGTGGTTTGCGTTAGTGTTGCGAAATTCAAGTGATCGCGTTTGTTTTAAAAATAGCGTTGTGCATAATTTGAATTTATCGCGATTACTTTTAGCGTTGCGGACGATGAATATTTTCGCGTTTGCTTTCAGAGTAGTGTCGCGAGTAAGAATTAATACCGGTTTGCTATTAGCGTTACGAAGTACAAATTATTCGCGTTGCTTGCCTAGTTATCTTTGCAAATAATTAGTTTTATAGATAACTTTAGAGTTGCGAACGATGAAAATTTTTCGCGTTTTTTTTCAGGGTAGTGTTGCGTATACGAACTAATTTTGGATTGCATTAGTGTCGCGTTAAAGTCTGAACCATACAGTTTCCATTCCGTTAAAAATCTGAAGAATTCCTGTCTCATTTCCTCCTGCGTTCATTTGTGTAACCTGTTGGCAATGTTGCGAGTGACACAAAAATGGTGTTGGAGTTCTAGAGCCCCAGAAAAATCGGTCAAAAAAATACATTGGGTGAAAGGTCTACTCGTATACCTGGTTTGTGAACATATCGTGCAACTCTTTTCTAACATTGAAAATAGAAGATTTTAATTCCAAATTAAATTACCCTATTTTGACTAATAGAAAACATTCGTACGTTCCGATCACAGGTATATTTCTCCCCATTTGCCGACCCTATTATCATTTCGGTATCACCCGCAATGTTACCATCAGATTGTAGAAAACGACCATAGCGCTTCTTATGGTAGGAAACGGAATCACAGGAACTCTTTTTTTTTTACAAAATGGAAGCTGTACGGACCAGAGTAGGGCCACAGACGAGGTATACGTCGTCTGTGGTAGGGCATCGATCGATTAATTACATTTGAGTAATCGATCGATTAATGGATGGGAAAAAGATTACGATATATGATATAAGATTCAGATATAAACATTCCATTAAAAAACAATCAAATTTCTGTAGTTGCATTTTCTGTCTCACTTCCTCTTGTGTTCATTTCTGTTATCTGTTGGTAATGTTGCGAGTAAAAAATGGGCCCGAAAAATGGGCTGAAAATTGGATGTAAGGTCTCCTCGTATACCTCGTCTGTGGTACAATTTTCATTCTCTTAGAAAACAATGAAATTCCTATAATTTCATTTCCTACCATAATGATCGCTACGATCTTTTTCTATAGCATGTTGGTAATGTCGCGGGTGACATCGACATGATAATGGTGCTCTAGAGCCACAGAGAAATGGGCCAAAAAAGTACATTGAATGCAACATCTACTTGCATACCTCATCTGTGATTTTATTGCGAAATAAAATTACTCTATTTCTATGAGGAAAAAATACTCGTACTTTCCGACCACAGGTAGAATTCTCGATTCTCGGATATTTCAGATAATTTATTCACCGGAAGATGGCTCGCTCGATAACACTGGTATCTTTTTTTTTAGAGCTCGAAGTTAATCGTAAAAAGGCGAAATTTATTTCCGATCTATTATTCCACGGAGTTTTTGGATTTGGCGGCGAGGTATGAAATAGATCATAAACTCGCCGCGAAACTGTTTCGAGGGATTCGTAGGTTCGGGTAGGGTGTCTTCAGCTCGGGACGAAATAGACGACATAAACGTAAACCGGAAGGGTTGGAGAAACTGTTTGGCATAACTGTCCGGCAGGCTTAATGGAAACCTAAAAGTAAATTTATGTCGGCTGGCCACTCAAAATGCTAATGCGAGCGCGAAATATTAGAGCGTCCCGGATAAATTTCGCGAATACGTCTCCATCAAGTTCCCAGCTCCCTCGTTTCTACTTACAGTAACGAACAAAAGATCAAGACGAAAAGAAATCGTGTATTTTGTACGAGAAACACAAGTACAATATTCTTTCGTGATAATAAACGATTAATTTTGTGAACAGTTGCTCGTACGACGTAATAAATTCAATCTCGGAATAAGTGAAATACATTTCAAATAAACAAACAAATATTAAAAAATTATTATTTGTTTGCTTGTTTATTTATCGTCTTGTTTTGTTTAATAATTACAACGCGTCTTCGTGGTATGGAGACTATGAGCCGATTATTATCAATATTATTCCATCCTTTTTATGTAGTATCGAATAAATCGTTTAGATTTAATGGTTTTCGACGTTTGACTGATTTATCAGCGATCGACATCATTTCTATTAAACTGAATTCAGTGATTGAACCAATCACTTGATTACAGTAATGTCGTTCACATGTAAAAATTGTTTCGCTTTGCTGTGAAACGAGTTTTTGATCGTTGACCGCTTCAGATGTTTAGTAACCAGAAATAATAGGTATTCTATCAATTTATATGAAAGGAAATCAGTAACGAAAAGGTGCTTACTCATGTTCAGGATGATAATCATAATAACTGAAGCAAATTTAAAAATATGAATTTTTTTTTTAAAGTTCTCAATAATAATTATAGAGGAAGGAATTTTTTTTTAGTCAATCTTCACTATATATGTAAATTATGTTTTGTTTTATTATTGCATATAACCAGTATTAATATCATAAAACCAACCACAGTAAGAAAACAATGAGTAAAATGGATTAAATTAGTATAAATATCGCAATAAATTTTCACCATGATAATGGTTATTTTATAATTTGTTCCTTATTTAATTTAGAGTCCCTAAAAATATCTAATCTTCGTATAGATAATTAATTGCAGTAGTAATAAATTCTGCAAAATATCTACATAAACATACGCGATGTATTATTGGGTTAACGCTATTTAAAGTCATTTTCCTCCTCAAACCATAATCGATCTGCCATCTTTAATGGCTGGTTTGATGCCATATAGATGAAATTCTTTCTTCATTCGACGTCGAACATTAAATTTTTCATCCGATTCAAAACGATTGAACACTGATTCATTAGTAATAATGAGTCAATGATTTTAAATTCGTATTCAGTTTAAAATCACATCTTTTTTTTTGTAAATACGTATTTTTTTACGAGCTACTCAGGCCATCAATTCACTTATACGATGTATCGCATGAAAATCGCTTTCCACGTCTTGATACAAATTCCCTAATCGATATCAATAGCGTTTCTGTGTTGATCATTTTCCTAAAGGCGATGTATCACGCGATCCGTACGTGGTGCAGTTTCTCGTGATCTATTAAACGGAATTTTATGTTCAAAACTACTCAGAACATTTATGTGTTTTATAGCGCTATAACAAGCTTCGATACACCCACGCGTTTAGCTATTTTACGAATTATTGTTTGATCATTTTGAAATCCAACTGTCTTCGTTATTCACTATAATAATACGCTCCGTTGCTATTTTAATAAAATACACAGTGCACGTAATAAAATGATGGACATTTTATACGAATTTAAAATTAAATTTGAGTGAATATCCCAGTAATCGTACGATTGAAAGAAAGTGAAACGTTTTAACTTCCAAACATGAATTAAAACGATCGTTTATATTATTGATTTCTTTACCTGTTGCTTCTACGATATCTCGTTTCTATATTTCTACGTTATATTTAAAAAAAAGTAAGTATAGTTAGAAATTCCCAAAATGTTCCAGTAATCGGATTTAGTTTTGCGTTGTAGCTTACCAAGTAAATAAACTTGAAGAGCAAATAATATTAATAGCCATCTAATTTTGCAATATTAGTTCATTTTACTAATAAATACCCAATCACTATAATCTTGTTTTTTTAAAAGTACTCTTTTGGAGATGATAAAATTACCTACTCTTATTTTTAACTTATTGAAGATATCTGCACTCTTTTCCAAACGACAATACACAAGAATAATCGCTCATAATTTTCTCCTTTCTTTTCCTCATTGTTTTCTGTGGAACTTTATTAAATTTACAGGTTGAAAAGTTCTCCATTTTGTAATTAAATCATTTGTAGATTTTTAAAATTCTATGTACGTAATTCTAGATTTGTTTACATTTGAATAGTATGAATTCACAGCCAATTTGAAGATTATATAAATCTTGAAGGTTTTTAAACTTAACGATTCACTTGGAACGTTCAGAAATTTGCCCACTTTTTCATTTTATTCTACAGACCATGACTTTTTGGCGAAAATAACTGCGTAGATTGATCGTGCAGATTGACAAACACTGTCCGCCGTGCCATAAATTTTTTTCTACGGATCACTAACTTTATTTCGAAACACGTTAAGAAAATCAATACACAATTTCGCACGAACTGTCTGGTCGAACAATATCGCACCATTTACTATATTTATATTCACTTCGATTTTCTGTGTATTAGTCTCAAAGGGTCTTCCTTCGCCTGTAGAATAAATTAGTAACCATAACTTCTCAATTGTTGTACGGGGAACAAGAAATTATTTATCGAAGCGGGGCAAAATATTCGTTCGATAGATATTTTATAATTACATTTGTAATATAGATTTATATTATATTTCACAATTGTTGAACCGGGAACGAAAAATTATTAGCCGAAGTTCGAAGCAATGCAAAATATTTGTACAATATAAATTATGTATTTACAGTTGTATTACAGATTTATATTCCAGCTCTAATTATTATTCTCTTTCATGAATGTTTATTGAACGAAGTTATTTTAATTCGTGGTGTAGGTTTTTCGATAACAAATTTATGGTTGAATCAATACATTATATTTTTTATTTTTATTTTATTTGATTCAATATGTATCGAATTATAAGCAGGTAAAAAATTGGAAAAATTGTGCACCCTTTCTCTGGCCTTCTCCCAGATTATATGTTTCCTTTTAAACATCATAAGATCTTTCAAATTAGGAAGAAAGATTGTTTCCCCCCCTTCTCCGATTTCTATTCAAATCCAAAAGCAATTCCAGTTTAGTCTGTGCAGTTTCCAGTTCAATTAGTATTTGGACATATTGGAATTAACATTTACAGATCTATGTGTATTCAATAACGATCACTTATTTGCCAAGTAAAATATGTTATTAATCCAAACGATGAATTATTACTTCATAATACAAACTAAATTAATATCGATGTTTGTCATAAGACTGAACCACATTGAGGTCAAAATAATTGTTACTGTATCGTGTAATATGCAACTAATTCTCTTTGTTAAATGACAGTTGATTCCAACACACGTAATCTACAGTCCACGACAAAAATATAGCATAATTTATAACGTGAAAATTGCTTTTACAAATAAGAATTATAATTAACAGAAATAGTTTTTGAATACGAATAACGATTATTAATGGCTGTTATCTATGATGAAAATTTAATTTTGAAATTTTGTCAACTTATTTCTGCCCGAAGCGTAGAACTAAATATTAAAAATGTTCTACGCGTGTTAAAAAAAAATATATATATCCACGACGAAAGAAACTGCGCAAGAAACCATCACTAAATGCCCGCCATAAAGGGGATCGTTTGAGGTTTTGCAACCCAACATATTCAGTGGAAGAAAAAAGTGGAGGATCCTCATCTTTATGGATGCGAAAAAATTTAATTTGTATGATCCAGATGGTTGGAATTATTACCGTCACGATGTACGGAAATAGAATAAATTATTGAAGCGTCGACGAATGGCTGACGGAGATATCATGGATTGGAATTGGATACAATGGAAAGATTAAAATAAAAAATAAAGAGGCGAACGTATAGCATTAGTTGCGTGGCATTAATCAACGAGCAAATAGAATATAATCCTAGTCGAGCTGGCGGAAAAGAATTTATTTTACAAAACGATGTTAAAGCTGTATCGATATCCGTTAAACTATGTAATTATTAACCCTTTTTCTCAAATTATATCGCGATAAATAGAAGTATTCGATAGTTCAGTAGATATTTGTAGAATTCCTAATTCCAGTGACGTTGTTTCAAAATTTTTTTATTAAAGTTCGTTTATAGCATGCTTTCAAAAGCACGTTGTACATTTAATCACCATGGCAGGTAACGTGTCAGGGGGCAATAAAAAACAAATTGTTTTTTGGCTTACCAGCAAGATTAATTTAATTATCGTATATGGCAATTCGAGTATTAGACAAGTATATTAAATTAATAAAGAATACTACCAAAGAAAAGGTGACTTTTGACACTTTTTTATTTGAAAAGAACCATGGAAATAATTGTTAATGCGAATTACTTGGCTTTAATTTACGTTTGAAAACCATGCAGGTACTATAAAATTATTTTTACAGTTCCGTGGGCTTAAATATGAAACTTCGAATTTCGATAAATGCAATCACTTTCGGAACGATTTTGCAGCATGTTTGGGATCTCCGTTTAAGTGGAAAATTATTTCATCCACGAGACACGGTACATTTTCCACCGTTTCTGTGATGGCCTGATTCATAATACCAAATGCAATAAATTTTGCATATTCCATAAATTGTTACACGTATCACGATACAACCTCGACTATGTTTTAATGTTTGCTATACTTTAGTTTTTCACTGCCAGATCTTCTACCATCTGACTATATTCGATCGATAATCCGGTTCGTGTATTTTTCTTTATTAATTTATGCAACCTTTTACAGTTTTCTTTTTTCTCGTTTGTAGTCATTAACATATCGATTTGCTCGTTGCTTTCTTTGATATATTTGCGGCCATAAATTGAAAGCTTCTCCAGTTTGAACGAACCGACCTAACAACCTCTTTCTTTCTGTTCCCCTTGCCGGGGCAATAATTTTGGTCGACCCCCAAACGATGTTGCCACATCCGAACAATATTTTATTCTGAATTTTTGTTTTAATTTTTTTGAATCAGAGGCCTTTTGTTTTCAATACTGTATTTATTCGCCGGGCCATGCTCTATATTAATATTTCAGAATAATCAGGGCTGAATTTATACCATTCCGTCCTCGACCCTGTTCCAAAAGTTATCAATGCATGTCGACGGAGTGTAATATTCGCAATGTAATTTTCTTTTTTTTCAAATAAACACATAAATTGTAACCAAAGCAAAATCTACAGCTTAGCTGTTAATGTTCGTTTCAATTATTATAAGACTCTGCGATAACTTTCATTGACGAACAAATAATGGTTTAAATAGTCAGAAATATAAGCATATAAATTGAAACCAAAGCAAAATCTACAACTTAGCTATTAACGCTCCATTCAATTATTATAAGACTTTGCAGTAAGTTTCATTATTATACAACGCAGAAAAAGATTGCTTAACAAAAGAGCGATTGGTAATTTGTAATATTGTAATTTTTTCATCGCAGTAGCCAAGATGATTTTAGTAATGGAAAATTGTATTTATGTTATTATTATTCTTTGATAAAAATACGACTTTTCCTTCAATATGAAACTATCGAATCTTTTTACAAAGATCAAATCCTTGGATCAGTTTTGTGATCGAGAATAGGGGTTGACGAACAACTAATGTTTTTAAATAGCCAGAAATATAAAAATCGACCGGTTTTAAATCTGGAGGAACGAGCAAGCCACGTTTCTGCAAGCCAAGGTCCTGCAGGACCTATCCATCTGTTAGAAAATCGTTCGTTCAAGAACTGCCTGGCTACTCGACTGAAATGGGACGTTGCACCGTCCATGCATAAACCACGCGCGACCTTTTTCAATAATTTGTGCAGTTGATTAATATAAACGGTCTCAATTATCGAAGTATTTCTCGACAACCGTCGTTGGCAACAGAAACTGTCGAGTATTATTTTTTTTCAAATACTTAAAACGAACGAACACTAATACTCATAAATTGTTAAATAATATTAGTGTAACTGGAAAATAAAATGATAAGTACATAATTAAAGTGCAGAATAGTACAGATTTCCAAATTGAAATTTCAGCTAATGTTGAAGACATTTCAAGATACGGAAAATAGGTCTGGCAGTCAATGTTATCTCTCTTTCAGAGAAACAAAGAGCTATACTTTGCATAGAAACAGTTTAATATGTGGAATCAATTATTCTCGCTCGTATCGTAAGATGAAATGATATTATGGGGCATAATAGTCGACTCTTTATTTTTAAAATCGAGATAAAATCACTATTGTCCCGTTGCCTATAATGTCAAACGATTGAAGATAAGGCACATGAAGCTTTTATCTATTACCAATCGTATCAACAAGATTAGCGTTGAAATTAGTTGTAATTATCTTACTCTAGGATCTCGTTAATCACCCATTCTGGAAAACAAAGCCCTGTTGTACATGGTATGGGAATAGTTTAGTGTATAGAATCAACTATACTAGCCCGTATTACAGTATAATAATTAAACAAGATTTTATGGAGTGCTTGTAGTATTATTCAATTTTTTAAATGAAAGCTTCATTTTATTTGTAAATTTTTTAGAAACATCGAGCATTCGACCATAGATATTTCAATCATCGTCATATTAATATGCAAGCGTTTCACAGTTTAGAAACAAACATAACAGCTGATCTCTATTTATAACATTCTAATTTGTCCATAAAATTTTTGTTAATATAATTCATTAAGAGCAAGAGACACGGTGCTTCTATCAATCTACTATTAATTCGTTTTAATAGGCCAAACTGGAGGTGTCGATGACTGGATCGACGTTGGGGTTAGTTATATTTACCTTGCTCGAGAATTTGACACAAGATTAACTCGTTAATCTTCCATTCAGGAAAACAAGGAGCTATCGTACATTGTATAGGGACGGTTTAGTATGTAGAATCAGTTATACTAGCTCGGTTTGCGATTATCCCATCGCAGGTCGCGCGACCAATTGTTACGTGAGAGGTCGCACATGGAGGTTTCCCTTGGGTTTCAATTCGAGTAATATTGTCTAGATAAACAAGAATCTTTGGTATAAATTGTTTAGAATCGCAGATGCGTAAATTAAGATTAACATTTCACTCTGCAATTTCTGCGAAACATCTATAGAACGTCGAGCAAGAAACATGTTAACAATATCTCATAAGAGAGTACAAGCTATTCAAAATTCTACCATTGAATATTTCAAAATAATAAATTAAATATATATCGGATAAAATGGTAACGTGGTAATAATAATTAAATACTCTTAATAGAGGATTTTTAATAAAAATTACAGTAAAAAACAGAAAAGAAAGAAGGTCGAAATCCATAATTATTATCGTACCTACCATCGTACATAATAAATATGTATTGATTATTCTCCGGAATTACGAAAAAAGCATAAACATTTTCGGCCTCGACGTTGTAATATTTTACCGAATCCGCAGATTAATTAAAAAATTTTTAAACACGAAGCAGATTAGACCTCAAAAAATTGCAGTTGCGTTTAATTAAGGAAACACCCACAATTGGCCCATAGATTGGCTATAGAATTAATTATAATAGACCTGTTGCTGTTTGTACAAGTGTGCATATATATTTATTTTTATTATTTTTCTCCCGTTTGAACATTCTTGGTAAACAGAATTTTATAACAAAAGGAAGTTTTCAGAAACAAATATTCAGCTCAGAGCTGCTCGCAAATGGCGACCATACGCTTTTATGAGACGCTATTATAGAAATGGCGAACCTGCCCCCGGGTGTACGACGCGGCTTTTTCGCATATGTTGGCAATTAAGTATCAACCTTCGTTTATGAATTATACATACTCGAACGACGTGCATTTTAATTAATTAAATGACCACTGTTCACCGAGTGTAAAAGATAAACTCGATAAGAGTGTTGTAAATTATTTGATTTTAACGAGTAAACAGAGTATAATTAATCTATATCTCTATTAACAGTGCATTTCGATTATGAAATTTTATGGCCGTCTTTTGCAGGGATTAAGTAGAATGTCTGATATGAAATCAAATATTAGCAGTCCCGAAACAATGCAAATTGATCGTTTATCACATATCTAATTTTTTCGGTGTTTAAATATTTATATACCGATCTTCAGTTCAGTGAGAATGACTTTTTCGATCTTCGAGGTTTGGCTGTGGGTTTTCGAGCACAGTCGGACCTCGATACCTCGAACCTCTTTAAGTCGAAAGACTCTATAGATCGAAACTTTATTCATTTCCCTCCGTAAAACCTCGGTAACTCGATAAATAAACAGAAGTTTACTCGAACCTCCGCAGCGGACTTTTACGACTCGAATTTATATAAATTAACTTCTACAACTAGAAATTTATTTTACGGATTTTTAACGCCACTATAATTTGTTTTTGTTTTCTTTACATCCTACTGCTTTAGTTTACATTTTAAATTATTAGGTCTCCTGTTTTCATAAAGAATGGATAGAAAAATAGTCATTAGGATATATTCAAAATTTATTTTTTACATACTGCAAGTTTCAGTTAAATATATTAAAATATTCCAGTAGATTCAATTGTTCTTTCTTTGGTCTATCAACCAAATGATCTACCATTTTATTTCTCCGGATACATAGACACAAATAAATAACAAAAGAGTTCTCTGTTAAATTTTTATTAATGTTAATCGTAATTTTTTCTACATAAGAAAGGTTTGTCTTTCATTATAAAGATCGGTGTGAAAAAGATAAGCACGACATCAACCGTATTATTAATCCCAGTATGAGCCAAGGCACGTTTGCCATCGAGTTACGTTTGTAACGTGATTTACATAAAATATTAGATTCCTCGCTAGGCGAATAAAATTTTTCTGCGTAGGAAATTCACAGAAAAGGGTAAAAAAGATATTGAAATCGAAGAAACCGAGCAAATTCAGTGATATACTAATAAAACGAAGATTTTCTCATTCTGTCTCCGGCATATGGAACATGTATGTTTTTTAAATTTCATCGGTTTTTTTTCTGATTTCTCGTGAATCTGAAATCACGTTCACAGTCTGGAAATCGCATTACCATATTTGAATCTAACTTTTCTGAATATTATTAATTTTTAATCAAATTTCGACGGATCACTCGCCGGAACGGACAGCGAAGATATTGTAAATAGACGCGGTTTTTCGTTAAAATTAATGTAAAAAATTCCGAGTCTTGATTAAGAATCGTTCGAGTACGTATAAAAATAGAGGCAAAGAGGGAAAGAGGGCTCCTTTCATCGCTTTTGTGGCCCCAATTCACGACTGAAGTGGGCCCCACGTGTCACGATGCACCCTGTTTATTTCATTACTGCTTTTACCCGGGCGATAAAAATAAATCGCGGTACGTAGATGTTAATTATAACACTCTCTGCTTCTAATTAAGAGTTCGTTAAGCCGGGTAATTAAAATTGAAAATCCTCTATCGCGACGACTCTGCTAATTAATTTTACTTCCAATCCTTTTTACCTTCTTCCAGCCCCTTTCTTTGCACCGTCGAAGAGGACGCTGCTAGCAAGAAATTTCCGATTTTCGAGAACTTCCGCGAAACGGACGGAACAACGGGGCAGCGTAAAAAGGCCAAGGTTCGATAACACTTTATCGTGACACTATCGAACGGCACGATAAAAATTAATTGCGTTCGATAATCAAAATGCTTAATCTCTACGTGAGAAAACGCACACGCGATGTCGATGAATACAGATCCTATCGAGTACCTAAATATTGTTCTCGAGTAAAGAGAAACTCGACCGAACCGTGACGATTGCTGCGCAACTTGACGTCTCATAAAATCGTAACTCGCTTTCCAGATTAAAATAAAAACATTAATAACGTTCCCCGTAACGAGCACTATCGATTCGTTGGAAATGATTAATCGTAAAAGGTGGTTGATAGTATTTGCATTCGGGGAATCATTAACGAGTATCGAGGTGATTCATCCTATAAATTATTATTTCTATTTTGTGTAAATATCATTTTTGAAATGGACATATTTGCTCGGGCGATACGAGGCTAGTAATTAAGATAATTACAGCTTCGAATTTCATGCGCGAAAAATCCTGGGTACAGCGAACTTTTAAAAACGGTGCGTTCCGAGATAGATTCGTTTCATTGTTTGTTTAATTTTAATTGTTTTATCAGTAATCGGAATTATAGGGCTGACACGACTACCTAATCTGAAGTTGATTGATCACAGAAAAGAACAGATTTATTTTACAAGTATTTCGAGAACGTGCGGATTTATAAACGATACTCAAGAATTTCGTTGTTAGACGTTTCTGTATTTAAAATATAATTTTTATTATCAAATAATAATATCCTAGAACTTTTCGATCAGACGTATATTTCAATTGGAATTTTTATCACGTCGATAATGACGTTTAATTTCCTGTCAGGATCTTTCACAATGCTTTGATGAATTGGGCATCGAGTGTTAATCATCGTTGCAAAGCGTAGTGAATCAGGACAAATTGTTTATAACGAACGCATTTATCCATCCCCTGGCAATCAGCAAAAGGTTTAAATGTGGAACGAGCAGCCATTTGGAGCCATGAATAGAATTTACAAATTAACTCTAACAAATTGCAGGGATATTTTAATTTAGTTTATTACCAAGATCAATCCTGTTAATGAGGTGATTAACGATATCAAGTAAATAATCAAGTGAATATTTCATTGAAAATATCTTTGGAAAGGTATGTTGCAAAACCGTAGCCTCATACGTTTGTAAACAACGCAACGTATAGATGTTTTCCGGATAGAGGGATACGAATGCAGCTAAATAACGTTGGCCGCTGGTCGCGTTGAATTAATTCATTCGTTAGCCGGATTTTCGTAGATTCTCGTTGTTTTTATTTTTACAGAGACGTCACCGGAATAATCCCGTTTCGTAATTAGCGCAATTATTACTAAATAAATTATGCACGTCCCCGAATACCTCCATCCGCGAGCTAAATGCACCGTTCGGGCTGATTAAATTAAAATATCGCTCGTCGAATTCTATCCTTCATAATCTTTTAAACCCATTGATAAGCATATTGCACGAACTGTATTTTTCGTTTGAATTATTATCGAATTATAGACACGGTTATTCGAACACGAGGCATTTCATATCAAAAGGAGCGCACGGAAAATTTTAATATTTTCGATCCTAATTGATCATTCAAAGGAAAAACGTATTATTTTTAATATTAAAAATATATAGAAAATTTTATTCGGAAAAAAAGCATGTAATTTTTAATATTAAAAATATATAGAAAATTTCATTCGGAGAAAAAGCATGCAATTTTTAATTTAAAAAATATATAGAAAATTTTAATATCTTCAAAGCTGTACGAGAACTTTAAACATTTCTGAATATACAATTGGTAATGTTTAGAGAAAGCAACTAATTTTAAACTTGAAACTGAATAAAAAATTCATAGAGTCTGAAGTACAACGAATTAATTAAGATGGAAAATTATTACTTTATGTTATAAAATTGTAGACATTATACAAAAGGAGACAGTATGTGTTTTAGTTATGTAATACTCATCAAGATAACAACAGCGTGAAAATGACAGTTCATGTACAGTCACAGTGAAAATCGTATATTGTGTATCGTCGAATATTTTAACTATGTTTATTAACAGAATAATACAAAAAAAAAATAAGGAAAATTAAAATATGACAAATTGATCTCACGCCCTTAAATTGTACACATAATTGCATAATAACACTGTTAATAACCCTTAAAATTTGTAAAATAATTAAAAAATAAAACATTCTTCGGAAAGTTATTCGTTTCAGAATTTTAATCTATTTTTTAAATTAGTTAAAATTTAGTCAAAATATTCCACGATACGCGTTGCATAATTTTCACTGAGACTGTATTTCGAATAACAATTCTTTTATCGTATGCAACGTCTGTAACTCGAGCCTATCAACGAAGCTCATGATTATTGAATGCGGGGGAGTACATACGAGAAAGAGGAAAACACAGCTTCAAGGCTAAGTTCGGTGATTTACTCGCATTTGTCAATGCACCAGGAAAATGTTATTAAAATATAATAATTCCCAACGATAATGGACACTTATTTGTATTTATATCATATTTTTCCATTCGTTATTGAATATAAACGAATTGTTTATCAAATGGCCAAGCATTTCCATTCATGCATTTTTGCAATTTCATAAAACATATAGCATATTAATAATTCTTCTTCCAATTCATTTTTTCAATTACAAAACGTATAATTCTTTTTTATATCCAGTGCTGTTGAATTAAACAAGCTCCCTTGATATTTTAATAAATAAAATACACGTGTACGAATTCGTGTAGAGAACATAAATATGTTGATGTTCATTGAAACAGCTTTTATAAGTAATAAAGGCGGATGAATTTTCATATTTCATTTCACTATTAATTTTCCTCTGAAAGGAACTCCCAGTCTTTGTTAGTAATAATTAAATTCGGTGAAACGAGATACGTATAAAAAGAAAATAATTTCTTTTTTTATGGAATCATTTTTTTAATAGATATTTTGAGCGCATTGCTCCTTTATTGCGATGAAAAATCTAATTTTCTTGATTCGAACAACATTTTATATTAATTTACAGTAATTTAAAATTTTACTGTAAATGGTACTCTCCAGTTTAGAATTGTATGTAAAATTTATCTTTCCTCATTTTCGGTCAAAGCTTCTTCCAAGCGTGGCTAAACAAATTATTTACTATTTAGTGCGACATGTTGGGTTTGAATAATCTCCTGCAAATAATTTTATTCATTTGATTTCTCAAATTCAGTAACGCCACAACCATTGTAGAATGTGTTATCAGAAGCTTAATTATATAAAATACAAAGAATAAAGTGTTAATGGTTGGCAAGAGTGCAACGACGAAACATTGTTTAATCGAAAATAGATCACGATATCGAAACGAATCGCTCGAATAATCCTTATTTTCGAGCCCGATTCTGACGCGATCGTGTAATCTAACCGTTTCCGACGAAAGAACACGGGATTAATCTCAATTAAAGGGCGGCGAACTTTTCGTATAATTCTATTCTGGTCCGATCGAATCTAAATTCAATAATCCGATTCAACGAAATTGCATTCGATTTGCATGGGAAATGTCGACTGGTAGGTGACTGCTCGCACACCTGACGGCCGTCGAACTTCCGAATACGCGCTCGTAAAAATGACGTCTGATCATAATTATTGGCAACGCGTACCCCTCGGTTCTGTTTTTAATTAATGAGTGATGCACACGGGGCGGTCACGTGTTCCACGACGCATCGTTTCGATTATCGGTCTTGCAACCGGGGGGGGAAAACATAGCGACTCTTCTTATATTGCGACAGTGGCGTGTTTCACTCAATTATGAGATTTCCTCAATTGGTACGACAGTAGTCGTACTCGAATCGCCGTCGTAACTCGCGCCGCTGAAACTCGCGTGCAATTTAAAAAAAACGTTCGTCGTGATTACGCGAGGGAACGAGTTGTTTGGTGAGTTAACGAGCCTCTCTTTAAATTCAACGAAATTTTTTTCTGTTTTTTTTCCCGCCCCGAAACTTTCGTCGTTTGCCAAACGTTTGCGTATAATTGTTAGTAAATAAGTGTTTTCAACCGCCTTTCCACGTTAATTATTGAGAGAGGAGCCAATTGGTGCAAGAACATCGTAAGATAAATTTGTGGTCAAACGGTGAATGTGTTTTCGTAATTTTTCCGTAAATAAATGGGTGACAGGACTTTTCATTATGGAACTAAAATAATTAATTCGCTAATAAGGAATACGAATTTTAGATCAATACTATGTACGTTTCAATTGTAAATCAGAATCTATTAACGAATCTTTTAAACCAATATTTTATTTGAGATTAAAATTTGCCCAACTCTGGGCCTGGGGCTGTTGGAACAATTTAATATTCGCTTTTCTGACGAGTACTCGAATTCTAGGAATAAGATATATTTAGAAAGGGAATGAAATTCACGAGAGAAGTAATTTTTGATAAAGTCTGAAGAATAAAGAACTAAAATAATTAATTTTCGCATCGAAATGTTAATGGAAATAGCTCCAAATTTTAAGTTCGTGTCTAACTTTGATATCGCGTTATTGTTTTATTTACTCATAAAAAAAGAAAGTGTTCGAGGTGCCTATGTTAGATAAAATCGCTTGCATAATATTATCTACGATCGTTAAGGCGGGGAAAACAATATTTCTGGACGATCGTGGGTCCCGAAATGCTCCGAAATCGTTTTCCCCGGAGACGAGAATGGAAATTTGTTGAAAAATGTCGAGAAATCTCGAGACGGTATTCCCGGGGCACAATTGTTACCTTCGATAGAAACGGGAAGGAGTTGGAATAGTCTCGTCGAAAATAACCGATTACGCGACACTCGCGATAATAATTGCAAGTATTATAAAACGATTTCACTGTTCGTTCAACGAACGCGGGCACGGTGCTATGCGAGTTCCAGTGTATCTTAGAGAGGAGAAAAGTAGAGGCGAAGGAAACGCGCTAACGAACTATATTGTGAACAAAATAAATCGAAATAAACGTAACATAGATGTGCCGTAGTTGCACAACCTGTGCTCGTCTTTCGGCCGGAAGGAAACTTGTTTATTTTATTTACTGGCTTCAATTTGCTCGAACAGATTACGGTATCCTAGAAGGAAAATATCATGTTCGGGAACGAACGTGTCTTCCTTTTTCTTTGAGACAATTTTCTGTTTCTCGGTTCGCCCGGAGAAAATATACTGTGCGTGTCGTAAATATATCAATCTCGCCAATGTTTCAACCTCTCGAGCTTTAATAGACTGTAAAGAAAATGCATTTGTCCAAATTCATATGCAGAAATATTGATTTTTAGACGTTTTATAAATATATTCAAACTCATACGTAATTTCTACGAACGATATAAAAAATTCTGTTCGGAATAGATTTTAAAAAATTATCATTTATATTTTCTTTTCGTAGTTACTTCTAACTTCGATAATTGTAATTTCCCCGTCTTCGAATTAATGGTTATTTGACTCTACGAATTAATATTCTCCACAAATTTCCGATTCTATTCGAATGGGGAGAACGTGCAAGGCAATCTCACAGAGGGATATTGTTTTCAATTAAACAAACATTATCTTTGGCCACTGGGTGAGAACTGTTGCATTATCTTGCGCAAACATAAGATCTTCATCATCAATCTCGGTCCAAGATGGCTTTAAATAATTGCTCAGCATTTGAATGTAATTGATGTCTTCTGCATTGTTTAGAATGAACACTGTAGTTTTCCCATATAATATCGAAATTATATTTTGCAAAGAATTTTTCTTTCATTTCTAAATCGTACTAGTAGGAATTGAACCCATTGGAATTGTCTAAAATAAATGTTTATTGCTTAAAATAATTATGGAAATTCGTTATTCAATTCTTTACTGGTATCGAAAGAAATTACTCTACATATTCGATTTATTTTTTCGTGTAGTATTATTTTTCCTCAATTGACTTTCTGGCTTTATAAAAATATTTTTCCAATACTCATTTCTATTACCTTTCACGTTTCTCTTCGAAACTTTTTTTCTGCTTCTTTGTTTATTTTTAAAATACTGTTTCATTTATACAGTTATTGTTTCCTATTGAGATCGTTTCAAAGCAAGTTGTCGGAATGTACTATGTTAATTTCCTGCTCAATTCATTCATGTTAAGCGAATTTCTGGGGAACTAAATATTGGATCCTTAGTGGGTAACGTCTTTGGAGCAGTGAAACTAACCTTGGAACTTAATATTTAACTAAAACTGCGGGAAGTTTCGATCACTAGGTCATGGCCAATTAGTGACACGCTTATCCCATACACCGAATTCGGTGCAAACTTCCATTCCCTAAGAAAATTGTTTCTTGGCATGTTTGTTTATGCAGATAAATTTACATATATAGTAATTTGTAATTTAGTCACTTGCAAACTTAAAAATAAACGAAAATATACAGCGAGAGACCAAAGTGCAGAGCTTTCAATTGTCACAGCCACCATTTCTATGTATAATGTGATTGAACGTGAAAACAGAGCCACGAGCATTAGATTATCTTTTGTAATATTTATTTTATTTCAATTTAAAATTCTATCTAGTCTGAGCCTCTTCTCGTAAAATTCCTAGTATATGCGTATAAAAATTCTTTTCTCACTGTTACACGGATCTCAGATTTTCGTTTCTTTCGGATCTTGGGATCGACGAACTCGTTTTCGTTCCTTTCGATCAGTGACCCGATTTTAAACAGGTCAGCGCCATTGCGCCCCCAGATGTAATCACGCCGACACATAAGAGTCAAAGTGTTTCGTTTGTAATTCCCCTTATCGTGCCTAGCAATTACTATTGCCACGTGAAATTCTGCCCTTCTGCCCGTTAGCAAAGACTTTCGAGCATTGTTGTCGAGTGCTTCCAAACGATCTAGCGCAGGGAAATTGAGAGAAGATTTTTTTTAGCGATACGATATCGGTGTATCGACGTAATAATAGTGAGATTATGCTGCTACGAAATCGAGTATTAATATATTATTCATTGTTGATTCAACGTCAGGAAAACCCCACGATTTATCACGTTGAAGCTAAGAGAGGGGGGTACTTTCGTTATCGATGGGTTTTTATTTAAAACGGTCGTTAGATATTAATATTTATAGTTTATACTATCTATATATTTGGAATATTATTGATTATATTCTTGAGTATATTATAAAGAATTATACAAGATCTTTTGTCGGAATTCCTTATTCCATGTATTTTTACATAAATTTTTTCAAAGTAGAATAATCATAATAATTCATAAACGTCGTTCCGTGGTTCCCATGGTTTCAACCATTCTACATATTACAAGTGAAAAATGAAGAGAGATTCCTAATGAAGATGAATATAATCACGGCAGCTAGTAAAATCAGAGGAAAAATTCGGTAACTTGATAAATGATAATACTTCGTTGTTTTCTTTATTTTTGGTTCAAAAAAATAATGAATATACAAGATAGTACATTCATTCTAGTAATGGTTAAAATGACGTACTTGTTTTTTTAATATCATTAAATAAAATGATTACTTTATGTCGACTTAAATAAACTGATATTCCAAATATGCTTCCTCTATTTATTTTGTGATATTTTATTTGTACTATTACATTAATTTATTTTTAATAAATGCTTAATAAAAGAAAATGGTAACGATACTTAACAGTTTAACGTTTATTTTTCTGAAATTGATTAAGGAAGACGCTTGCAAAATTCAATGAAAGTATAATATTTAGATTTCAGTTGATTTCATATAGTTTCGTTCGTTTGGCTCTGGTAGTTTTCATATTGATCATACTTTCAAATTCCTCGGTTTAACACGTTGATTGTCCGCGGATTCACATATGGGTCAGAACGGTTTTGGCTCAGAATTCAACCGAATACAAAACAAATATCGCTTGTACCGGTAATCTGACAGACTTTTTGGAAAACTGGAAAATATGACTACATCGCAAGGTCAGCGTGGTTTTTAAAAAATATAATAAAAATGCCTATTAAAATTCCATTGTATCTCTGGACGTGAGCTGTATTCACACGTACGAAAAATCAATTTGCTATGCTAGGTGACAAATTCAATATGTTCCATAAATTCGGTTCCCTAATTCGGGCCAATACAGAGTTGGAATAGTTTATATCAGTGTTTCTCAACCTCCGGGTCACAGAGTGCTATCTCATAAAGTTTCAGAATTTCGTAAAAAAGCGATCGAAACCGTTTTAATTTAAATTTTTCACAAAGTTATTAAAAAATTACAGCTATTGCTGTTAGCAGAAGTCACTTGTTGTTAATTTGGAAAGGGGGTGTAAATACTGTTAACTTTCTTCTCGAAAACGTACAGCGCAGAACGTTTATCATCCATACATCATTTACATCATTTACAGTATTTACAGTACAGTAAAATGTATGGATTTTTCAGAACGATGGAAGACTTACAATCGTACGCGTTGCGGAATATAAAGGCGCAAGATGCATCGACCAGTACCTTCGAAAATTCCACCGACTCGGACAACTCGCACACAAAACGAAGCCTCTATAGTTTATGTGTTAATGTTATAGACGTGGTTAACCACATACTCGTTATATATATGACGGTGTTTCTTCTATTCTACACAGCTGGATCCATGTCGGTGATGGATCTCCACGTGAGCCTCTGTACTGTAGGGGTAGGTAGATCAAATCTGATATTACACGAACGGCAGAAAAAATAAGGGCTTGCAGGGGGCAAAAACATTTCTGTTATATAGAATAATGATTCTTAAAATGTCGTGATTCGTAATTCCCCTTGGAATGAAGAGTGAAACACGATGCTTTAAAGACCACAGCTTACTAACTCTAGAAAGAAATTTTTAGAAGGGAACGCAGTAACAGTTCATTCGGTGTTTAAAAAGCGACGTTCGTTTTAAGAATCATTACTGTAATTTCTTAACGAAACAGACGTTGCTTAATTTCACAGTCTTTTTCCACTGTTTTGGTGGGAATACTTTTACAACGCGACCCTTTTTCTGCCTTTCGGTCGCAAACGCCCCACTGCGCGATGGTCCGAAAACGCGAGAGCTTCTTTGGCTGCCAAGGAACGGGGGAAACGAAGGAAAGAATATTCGACGGGGCGAAAAAGTTCGCGTAACCTTGCCCAAGAGTCTCCTCCGCAGTTCGAGACGATTGCGCGCGATTCAAATTGCTCCATTTATTTTCCACTTACACACACTGCCGGGAACGTCCTGCGCCGGATCGAAATTCAAGAATGACCGTAGGAGAGAGACCCGGGGTAACCGAGGTGGCCAAAGAAGTTCTAACGACTTCGCCAAACGACTGCAACTTCTACCCTTTCTGACGGACTCGATCTTACCCCTTTCAGTACGTCCTACTGATGTCGGAGTCCATTGTCATCCTGGCCGGTGAAAGCTTCTTGACGAAGTTTCTTACGCGCCGTGCCAAGAGCCACGTTCACTGGATCCTTCAGCTCGTTGGACTGATCTGCATCATCGTCGGCGTCGTGGTAATGTACAACGTGAGAAAGTTCCATTTCCGGAGCATCCACGCGATCCTGGGCATCTCCTCGTTGGCCATCATGATCTTCGTGACCATTTTCGGTTACCCGGTCTTCGTTGCCGCGAAACTTCGAAAGTATATTCGACCGGTGACCATCAAATTCGGCCACAACTTCCTGGGCATAGCCAGCTTCGTGATAGGAATGGCCTCACAGTGTTACGGTTACAGATACAACTGGCTGGCCAAAGTGTCCCATGTGCCACACGTTCAGTTAATGAGCATAATAGTGACCTCCTTGATCACCGTGTTTTCGTTAAGGGGCGCTCTAGTGTCCCTTTACAAACAGAGTGTTTCAGATAGAGGAATATTGAACTTTGGAAGACTGTGCGCGTAAAAAGGCATCGAACGAGAATCATTTCGGACAAATGGAGCTCCGTTTCTAACGAGGACGACTCCCAGGGAGAAAATTCCGTGCTTATAACGAGGGACTAACGCATACGCTTTAGTTTCCCTTCGTAGCTCGCGACTAAACTCGCGAGAGGCAACGAGCGATGGTCCAAACCGGAGATAATTAGGTGTCCCGTTTCTGGGGCAACCTATGTATCATTGTTATGGCGTCAACAATATTTCAGATCTTATCAAGTCGCAACGTATGAAGCGTCCGTTTCTCTAGGTTGAAATAGAAACGCCAACGCACGGCAGTGCACATTTCATAATCTATCTTTCGAGTCTTCTGGCTTTAGCGTTCAGGTCATCCGTCGTGATTCGACCTAGATCTAAAGTTAGAGTTCTCGAACCTCCTCTGTCCACCTATTGTTGCACGTATTTCTCGTTTCTTTAATTTTAAGAGCAACGTGATCCATGGCTCTTTCTGTTTTAAAGGTACAATGTTACGATATTACTTCTAAATACGGACAGTAGAATCGGAAGATTGCGAGCTTCCGGGCTACCGTGGTGCTAAATATCGTAGAACTGCTACCAAAAGCTATAGTCCAACTAATATAGCTATTTCATACGTTACGAACGGAAGATTGAAAGTGTACAATTTTGTAAATGAAAGTTATTTGGTAAGCTTTTCATTTCTGAATTATCTACTTTCCTGTTTTAGGTTTACTGTCACGCTATAATTTTTAAAGTTCAATTTTATATTGGATTTATAAATGGGGGAAGATTTCTTAACACTTTGAACTATTTTTTATTTACTAGAATTACGTGAGTATTTGAAAACAGTATAAATATAAATGAACATAGGGGTAGATTTATAGAATCTTAAATTTGTTGAGGCGTCGCAAATCAATAATTATTTCTATAATTTTATTATTTTCTGAAGTTTTAGAATTAATCGAAACATTAAATATAAAATATTTTCTTTGCATAAATTTCATTTTACTAGGAAACACGAAGGATTATTTTTCACCTTACTATACAAAAATTGGCTCATAAAACATTTTAAAAACATGTTTGAAAGAGCAAAAAAATAAAACTTCAATGTTTCTGACAGAAACTTTTGCAGGTCCAATTTAAAGAAATAAAGATAAATTTCGCTAAAGTTCGCTATTGGAAAGCAATTACAGAAGTTTGATTTTTTTGTTTCATACTAAAAAGTATCGTTGAAGAATGTCCGTATTACGCGAGAAAATGTAATTTGAGAGGTGGAGGATTTTGATTCTAATCGGGTCTATGCTGAAAACGTGTTTTAGGAACAAATATTGTTGACGATAGGTCGTAATTCGATATCAAGTGTAACGCGAAACGTTCCTCGGCTTGTGGGGAAATCCCATTAGCGCCTGTTGGAAAATACGTGTTGCGTTAACGTATTGCACGATCGGAGCGCATAATCAAAGCATAGATATATGTACTTAGCCAAGTAATTACGAGATGATATTCGGTATATCCCGTAGTTGTTCGATCGACGATTCGTGTTTTTGCGTCACGATACTGTCGTCGACTGTCGTCGATTTCAAAGCTTGTCACGCGTGTTACCGTGTTGTTCGATCTTTGATTAATTAAAATGGTTGCCCGGGGACGAGAAAATAGGTCTCTGAGAAGTCGAAGGTCGAGGAAAATATGTTTGCAACTGGTTTGTAAGTTTTAAGACACACTCGTAATTACTGGGACGAGAATTTTATATTTATAGTACAACAATGATGTATATAAAATGAAACTATTTATTTTTAAATAATATCTTCATAAACTGAGCGAAAGAAATTTTCAATTTGAACAAGAACAATACAATTTCGCTTGGATAAAATTATAAGACAGTTAAATTTGAAAATGTATATAATTAAATAAGATTATCACACTTTTTGTAATGTTAATGATGGGTAGCCTTTATTTTGTAATACCTTGATCATTTGATTCAAAGAATTTTGTATAATTTTAAAATATAAAATTATTCTCTTTGACTCATTAATATTGTTCAGTACTGAGGGTGGAGTGACCGTCACGTTGGCCGATCGGATCGTCGAAGGTTGTAAATCTTCTCTCCACGACTCGAGTGCGTCTCCACGACCTGATAGGGTGATGGAGAGGATAAGGTTGTTTCTATGTGGTTGATGTTTCTGGATCAGAGATGGATGTGGGACAGTCTCGCGTCTGTGGTCGATCTCTAACGATTGAAACTAGGACGCTTGATGACGATGGTTCGTCTGTTCGCTATGTGTTTCACGAGAGAGATCCTTTGGTAGACTAGACGAGATTTGTCCCACCGGTCAACATGCAATCTTGGTCGAGTTGCGGCTGTGTCTAACAACGGGGACCACTTAGGGGTCGCTGCCGCGCTAGAGCACACCGATTGGACTATCGAGACCTCCCCCTGCATGCCAAGATTGCCAAAAGGTGGTAACTGATAGAGAGGCCCAATCACTGGGGTGATTTGGGTCCGTCGATCTTAGGGAGGGTGGTCGAGTTGCGGCTGTGTCTAACAACGGGGACCACTCAGGGGTCGCTGCCGCGTTAGAGCACACCGATTGGACTATCGAGACCTCCCCCTGCATGCCAAGATCGACTAAGTTTTGGAAGGAATCTGGAGGTCCAATCACTGGTGTGATTTGGTCTGTTGATGGGTTTGGCCTAAAGACCAATGCATCGCATTGGTCGCTCGGTGTGTGTGACCGAGGGCCTTTGTCAGCCGGAATGTATTGGAGTCATGGACATGTGCATCGGCTGGTAAACAGATTGTAGCTAAGGAGAGGAACTTCTTTGAGGAAAGATATATTGGCCCTTGACTGCAAGGAACTGTTCCTGTTGTTGGCGAGGAAAGTCGTCTGAGTTTGGTAACTCGAGACACTCCTTGACAGCTCGTAAAGTAATTGGCCAGTGTGCCATGTGGGAGGCCTCGGTTTGGGCCGAGTGTCCCGATTTCAATAGGACCCTGTTTTCCTAGAGAACCCTCTCGCTTGGCGCGAGGACTGTTCCCGGTTCGAAACTGATTTATAGTTTTATGGCGACCCGTTATCTGAAGGGCCTTAAACCGTCGCCTTGCTAAGAAGTGGCGTGTCTAATGGAATTTACTTATGCGTAGGCACGAATTTGTTTGCTCAAGATGCATGCACTTGGGCTGTGAATTTATATGGCCGGAAACAATAACTTGTCTTGCCATCGACCGAAGTTGGAGAATGCTCCGGCTCGAAACAAATATTATAGTAATGTTTGACACCTTCATCTACTTTTCTGTTAAACCACTCATATTTTCTATAATATTAAGGTCCAGATTATAATTTTAGCTACGTGGTTAGCTGTGTTATCGCGATAGAATATAAAATTTGCTCCAATTATTCTACTCCAATAGTTCTGAATTTGTTCTTCGATTAGTTTCAAATAACCAGCACTTTCTGAAAAGCAGATCATTTTATCTTCATTTTTTTCTCGTTAGTGAAAAGCACTTTCTACCACTTTTTATTTTTATTTTTTAACACAACGATGATAGAAAGTGGTGGAAAGTGTTTGATTTAAAAACATTTTACGGCTTATAATATATTGATAAAGAAATCTTTTATAAAAATGGAAACTCTTACATATCTCGAATATTTCGCTTTATTTCTGTTTGGTATGCAAATATCGAACGAGATACTATTTAAGTTAAAATCATATTCAGCTTTGCTTCTTTCTTTATCTCGTCGATAAAGCGAATGTAATTAATGTGACGCGTTTAATGACAGTTTTTCGTGTCGCAATTTTCTTGTCCGGGTGATTAATACGTTTGTTGACATTCGATAAACCGGACTGGACCGATAGAAACGTTTCCTCGTTTCGGTGACATACGTATAATGATATTTATTCGCAAATGATACTGATTGCCACATTGGGAAACGTAGACGCTTCGAAGGACGCGTTTCTACATCTATATACAGGGTGTTAAATACGAAACTCTCTCAATTTAAAGGGTGAAATGCTGTTGTATTTACTTTTTATTCGTCGAACGTTTCGAAAAAAATTTCTTAAGCTATACAAACGAAATTTCTATTGGTGATTTCTTTATGTGACTTGCAATACGAAAAGAATCACAGAATAATTTAGCACGTTCCTCGTGTGTGTTTCCAAAGTGCTCTCTATTTTATTCTGAGGAATGATACATTTTTTATAATTCTATTTCTTAATATTTTTCAATATTTCCTAGACTTGGCTTGAATACTACTTTAAATGCCTCCAGAAAAAAAGGAAGAATTGGATCAGTAGATTTCCATTGAAAAATTGCATGAAAAAATGTGGAATTGACATAATTTAATTATCGTTTCAAGATGAATTCTGATAAAAAAATGTCTCCCACAAAAGTTTCTTTCTCCTAATCTATAGAATAAGAATTAAAATTATGGATTTCTATTTAAAAGAGTAAGGTTAAATAAATAAAATAGTTATATGCCCCCCCTGAAGCTGAAGATATTTAATATTTTCCAAAAACTGCGTCCCATTTGAGATACTCGAGTTTTCAAACGAACACCCTGTATCATGCATACGTGTGCAGACGTAGGTTCACGTTTAAGTAAACGCGCAAACGATATTTACACGGACCAAACGCGAACGCATTAATTAGAATATTCGATACAGAGCTCTTCGTTATCCCAGATGAGTGACTCTTTTCTCGACGAACCAGGAGAATCCTCAGTTTGCCCGCGAAATCGAGGGAAACCCGGTGAAAATTAATTTCACGCGAAATATTTGTCCGCTGCCTAATCGACGCGACCAAATCCCCGGCGGCGCTTCAGATAACGTCGGGGGAAAATCGTTTCTCGAATTTTTTCCGCCGCCCAGCGAGCTTTCGAATTAATTGTCGTTATTTCAAAAAGCTTTCACCGGAATGCAACCGCGCTTGATTTATCCTCGGTTAAAAAATATTCCCATTTTCGCGTGATTCCACATCTCTGTTCCTTTTTTTTTGCTTGTCGAGCCTCTATATTATAAAGTGCACTATTCGACAAAATTTTTCTTCGAATAAACATGGGTGCACTTTATATACGAGGTATACGAGTAGATCTTACACCTTATGGACTTTCGTGGCCCAATTTGACTGCCATATCGACTGGAAAATTTTTCGGCGAAATTAAAAAATTTCAAACCATTCTGAAAAAATTATTTTTGATTGCGGGGGTCAATTACAACCATTTTTGGTGAGAAGACATACCCCCGAATTTCTACGCATTTTCAAGAAAAAAATTCATTACCGAAAATATAATTTGTTGCCAGACATCTACTTCAAAAACTGTCCCATAAATTGCGCGAACGATTGCACCGGACAAAATCACAGTCTTTCCCTGCAATTAATAAAAAAATCCCAGTGGGTAGTTACGACTACGCGCGCTGTTATGCAAAAGTATGTAAAGGTTGAATTAGAATTACAGGTCGAGTATTTACAGCGACAAAGACGGAATAAACGCTCCCGCAATTACGATAGAACGTATACCAGACCGTTACGGAGCCCGCTCTCAGCGTAAGTTATTATAAATATTAACGTTATTCGAGCAACTGGAAGGTATGTACGTATACGCATGTAGTTTAAACTCCGTTAACGGGGGTTCACGTATTGTATGAATAATTCACTACTTACTGCAAACTTATAACGCATTAAATATTCATAACGCGTCCGTTAAATTCGTGCGGCCGTTTGAATTTTTCATAATAGTAAAAATTCCTCGTCACCCCCTCCCCCCTGCTCGCCCCCCTTTTATCGACCGACCTTCTCGCGAGAAGTCCGAAAAAGATTGTCCAAGTTACACAATTAAGAAGACGGTTCGGTAATTTAAGATCAAAGACCCATTTATTTTTGCATAACTTTAAAGATTCAAGTTTCAAAAGCGGTATTCCGGAAAAATCTCGACAAATTGGAGATGTTAAATTATTTTTAACTGAACTGTTTATATGTTCAGTTAACACTGTTAAAATGCATAATATGATAATAACGAAAAGTTCAAATTTTATTCAGGATTTAAATTACGTTTTCAATAAATTGCACTCTTAAAAATTTAAGACCCTATCAATAGTATGCAGCATAGTGACCCACTTTTAACGTAGATACATCAGACTGGTCGATGAGCGAAAGACAAAGGCGAGTTTCAAACGTGAGATAAGAATGGACGATACTTTAGCAAACATTTTGCATATTTGACGAGTGCCAAATTTAAAAGTGCAAGAAGAAACGTATGCAAGAGCGAGCATACATAGCAATGGTATCAACAATAGATTGGGAACATATCAAATTTAAACTTGAACTCAATTCTGAATAGTCACACTAATCTTAGGTTATTTCTCAGATATTTAACTATCTCGAAAAACAAACATTTAATAGTTTACAATTTTTTTAATCGACTTTTGACCGCGTATTCGGGTCAGACGCCTCTACAGCGCGTTAAAAAGTGAAATTCGCCTCCGTTGTACGAGAAATGTAATTTCTTAACGAAATATGGTCGTTGGACAACATTTTAGAATAACAAATTTATATTCGTATAGAATTTAAGTTATCAAAACATCGTGTAAACGGGAAATTATTCATACCTAACCGTTTTTTTTTTTTTTTTAATAAACCCTTATAAAAGAGCTCAATCTGACTGCCTGTTCCCCCCAACGTGCCACTCGACGCGTCGATAGAATCGAAGACTAACGATCCTCGTGAAACCGATGCAACGAAAGAGGCGCCGTGTAAAAGGTTCCGTCAAACCAATTCCTACGTGTAACCGTCGGTACGTGCCGGGCAAATGAATTACAAATTAACGAGAACAAAGGGGGTAACTCTCGCGGCTGTGTCTCGCCGAAGAAGGAACAGTTCTCGCTTCGAAAATGGAGCAAAAACAGAAAAAACGTGAGCGGAGGCAATTCGACGCGCTTTTACGCGCGAGTCCGAATGGTCGTGAACGCCGTTACTGTTACCAGGACTTCCACCATTGTTGCCGCACGCACGGACTACCCTGCCTTAATCCGCCGTTTCCACACCCTCCCCCCCAAAAAAATATTCACCTGCCTTTGTTCCCGGGCCATTTCTTTTTCACCGTCAGATGGCTCCGTCGAATGGACGATTTATGCTGATGCATTTACGGCCGCTCCAGCCATTGTTTAACAGTCCCTCTGACGCGTCACCGTTACTCGTTCATGCTACGAGCATTGTATCTGAAATTGTAAGGTAGGCGGTGATCACATTTTAAAGAACAATACCGCGACGACGACTATTGGCCCGATCGACGATCCGCTAGTCGATACGCTAGGTTTATCGTCGATCTTCCGCAATGTGCAGCGCGCGGGATTGCAAAAACCGGAAACGATATTCGTGAAAATTTCGGTGTCTTGTTCGATTTTATTCACAAGTTAACGGACCACGTTCACGCTGCTCGGATTTATATTATAGTTTCGACGTAGGGTAGAGGGAAAGCACCATACATATACCGAACTATCTTAAAATGTATTAATATTGTACAATTCGTAATACCGCGAATAGTAGGAGCTAAGGATTTATATTTGTGGACCAATCGTAATTTTAGACTTTAATTACTTGAATGGGGTCATTGCAATTTCATCTTCTAGTGTAGATAGTAGTATCTAGTCTAAGATTTATTCGTTTATAAATTCAAGTTTCTTGAAAATAAATTTCCGAAAAGTGTGATATAATTGTAGCGTCCAAAACTAAAAATGAATATCACAAACATACGATACTACGTCCATTATTGTTTAAACATTCTCTATTATATTAAAAAATAAGTAATTTGTAATTAAGTTTTAGTCCAACATTTTTCACTCTTTCCAAAACGAATTTTAACAACAAAAATAAATATTTAATCGTTTCTTCAATTTATCTATGATCTCCTTGGAATTAATGGACCAAAGGTTGAAAACCAGAGTCTTAATCATATTAGTCGATTAACAATAGAGACAAGCGAAGCTCCAAATACCTCCCATCATGGAATATAAATATTTACAACGGTTACATAACGTTTTATATTTTTTAAATTATTTTTTAACGAAGCATTTATGGACTTTTTTGTTACGTAATATTGTAGTCTTATTTCCACCTGCAGCAGAGGCTGACGAAGTTTGCACAGAAGTATCTGGGACACCTTATATATCGTAACAAAGTTTGCTATTGAAATTCAGTGATTATTTTAATGATATCACGTGCTGAAAGAGAAAGAAAGCACAAAGACGCGAACTGAGTCACGTTTCTATTGAGCCTTAACGCAAATGCTTTGCATGCAACGAGAGCTCCAACTTTACCTGCGCGCGGTTACCTTTCAATTTACATAACTTTGCAAATTTTTCGAAATTCAATCCGATAATTTAGGTGTATGCTTTACCACCTATAACTTCAGGAAAGTGTGAAGAAGAAATGGACATCCTTGAACGTCGATAATGTTTAACCACGTGTCCCATTTAATTGGTATTCATTTCATGTTTGTGGAAATCCATATATACTGATCGAAACTTCATGAATAGAAGTGAAATTAATTCTCACGGCGTTCGTTTGCTATAACGAAATAATAAACAATACTTATATGAAATGATTCTTGCGTTGAAACGAGAGGAAGTCGCGCGCGGACGATAAATAATATATTTATTATATTTATGGATTTTTTATTCACCGCATCGAACAAACAATAACAAAAAGGTAAAATCTACGAGAGAATTGTGAATTGAATTGAAACGTTAAAATTCAACGAACAAGGCTTTTTATTTTAGTTCTAACCTTTATTTCGGAATGAACCGACAAAGTTTGAGATCGATATGTCGATTATATATCTCCGGAAATTTTTACGACCAGTTCGTAAATCTGACACGTTCTCGATAATATCGTATAACTTTGACAGTTTTTCGAATTTCAAATCGATGCTTTACACACGAATTTCTAAATGTTATGTTTTAAAATACGTCCAATGTAATTTTGTACTTTTTGTACTTCGAGCAGAGTTTACAGAATTCACAACATCACTGATTATTAATATTTTTCATTGGAACCTCGACGAACTCACCGAGGAAATAAACAATAAACTGTAAATTTTTAAGAATATTCAAATAACATTTGTACAGAATATTGGGTTCCTAAATTTAATAAACTCAAAAAATGTCAAAATTTTCTTACAAACACTTCATGAATGTGTGAATGAAACATTTATTTACTAAAACTTATTCATTACATTATAAAAGAAATGTAACTTATATTATATGTATCAGCTTCGATTGAAAACAGTTTTCAAATTAATAGTGGAATTCTCTCGAAAATTGTTTTTTATTATTTGTTTTATTAATTTCATTCCAACCTGCCTGTGATATTTTTTACCAGATTTCTGATTTTAAACGCGTTAATCTTCAAAATTTGTTTCAATAATAAAATTTACAGTAAAGTAGAAGCTTAAAACGATTAAATGTAACAAAGGAAGATAATAAGGTGGCTTTAGAAAATTCTATCCGTACCTCAATTTGCATTTTCGTGATTTATGGACGTACAATTAGAAAGATAATCTAAAGCGTGTCGGAAGCAGAATTTCCGATAAAAGTTGCAATGTTTTTTAAATAAAGCAAAGGCTAAATTTGTAAACCTAGATTACAATTCTGTTGAATTCTTTTTCCCCAAGAAGCACATCCAAGTGCTTCTACGTAACGCCTTTCGATTATTGATACTGTTCACCGAAACCTCGAGGAAAGTTAGAATAATAAACCGTGTAAATTTCAAAGAATTACAGTTACTCGTTCTCTAAGAACGTAGGGTTGAAAGAAGGTCGATGTTTAAAATTCTGAAGCTCGACTACCCTCCTTTGCCAGAAGACCCTCTTGACCGCGAAAAATGTCTGACCTAATAACGGATAGTCGTCGACTCGCAAAGCATTCTTGGGGAACTTTGTAGCAAGCGAGAAACGTTTACATCTCCGGCAAAGAAGCCGGAAATGATTTCATTCGACTCGAAGGTGGCGTATAGCGGTCCCGAAGTTTGACCCATTTTCGGAATCACGCCAGTACGTCACGCACTGACGTTGGGTTCGCGGTCAACTGAAATCGCGGCAACTTTTATAATCAGTATCCGTGAACGCGGGGGGTGGCTGCTTTGCAGCTACGACTTCGTAGTTTCCCGGCCCGTGACGAAATTCCGTGGTTCTGCACGATCAAACCTAACTGCTCTCTGTCCCCACTTGCACACACGACGGTAATAACGACACGGAAATTTCACTGTACCGCGAGTACGGAATGTACATTGTTAATCCTGCGACGGACAAAACGGGAATTAACGGTAGGAAATTTCTCATTGGTTTTGGCTAGACGTTCCCTCCAATAAGTGCGGTTTCGGCTATGGGTAACGGGGTCTGACTATATCACGGGATATTCGTATCACCGACGTCCGGAGGATCGCGTAATCCCCGATGAAATATTAAATTCCCGCGCGGCGGCCTCGAGGGAAGTGATTTAATTAGATAAAAATTGGGAAAAAAAGTAAATAGAGAGTACGGAAGAAACAGAGAATTTTCTGCATTTTCTGTTTCCAACAGTACGGCGACGATGCTAATTAAACGAATTGCACAACGAGGGAACAATATCAACAGTCTTTTAAGTTTTATGCCCGACAATCTCCACTCCCGACATATTCGTTATCCTCTTAATTAACATACGTCATTGCTCGTAATAAACGCGCTTTGTACGTTGCCAACAGCGCGGCAATATTGCCGTCAAACCGAATTCATTTTTTCCTCGTAAATCGCATCCCCGTCCCAGCCACCCCTATACATATGCATGTAGATCGAATCTCGTCATAGTTATCGTTCGTCCGGCCACAGTATCGGCCGGAATCAATTAATGTAAATCAAAAGCAGCGAACGAAAGCGCAATCGTTGCAGACCGAGAAGGGTTTGACTATAACGTGTACGTGTGCCTCTGTGTGCGCTATGATTCGTGGTACAATCAAAACCGGGGGTTGATTCCTCGTTTACGAATAAATCGAAGAATAAAAATATTTTTCATGCGGAACTTTCGACAGACTTCATACTGATCACAAATATTAGCGTATCCAGGCAGGGATTGTCAAAATTTTAATTGTGGCAAACCGATACCATGTTTTAAAAATAATTGTTTCACGAAGTCTGAGGAAAATAGTTTCTTTTTCTCGGGAATAAAAGTGTTGGTTTCTTTTAAAAAGTGCAACTCTCATTGAAAGCTCTTAATAAATAAAAAGAATGAAATTGAGAAAGTTTTGTATTTAATATATTTTAACGAAAACGTGTTGCACAGTATGTAAAGTTTTTAAACGAACACCCTGTACGCCAAGTCAAGAAGACTCGAATCAGGACAAGTGTACGCCTACTAATGAACAGAGCAGCAAGGTTAAGGGGTTGATGTGTTCAAGAGGGCGCGAATTCAGGCTTCCATTGCGTATTCGTTTTTGGAAAAGTATCGGTACCTATCGATTTCGAATTCCGTACACATATTTGCACACGCGTTTCGGATTACCTGCGATCGACGACCGCGTGCAATCCTTATCGCACACGGAAAGAGTTATTTACTAATGAAAATTTATGTTTTCGTATCTTTCAAAGCATCTTTGTGAAAGTATTACCAACGAATCGGCGATGTTAATTCCGTTGAAAACGAGCCAAACTCGACCTCGTTCGGACTGTGTTTAATTACACGCAATTGGAACGTTTTCCGAACGTGAATCGAATGTGGTGTTATTTAAAAGAAATAAAATTGTAGAAAATGTGGTCGTATTTACCCTCGTTTTCATCGGAAAGACTTCGTTGATCGATGAGATATTGACTTGAAAAGATATAAAAATCTTTCATTAACCTTAGCCTTTTCAAATCATGAAGTTTTGATTTTTACTAAAATTGAAATAATTCTTTAAGAATGAACGATCATTTTCTAAGGAATAGTGAAATTACTCCACTATATTTTTCCATCATATTTCCTTTACATTAGTCGCCATTTTTTAATGCAAAATATCACTATTATTTTCTCACATCTATTTCTTAATATCAGATAGAATTAGATATTTATTCTTCCTCTATTGTTATGTAAATCAAAGTTCTAATTTAATATTACGGTGTTTTTAATATACGATTCTTTAGACGTTACTTTTTTATTAAGAAAAATAGAAATTGCTCTTATTGAGACATTTATCCTAAGCGTGCACTCAACTATAAATTAACCCTTTAAGTGCATTATTGGAGCGGCTGCGGCCCTCCACAAGTTTAAACTAATATTGTATAATATATGTCAATGCAATTATCTGAAAATTTATGTAATCCTCCATTAGTTCATTATTTCTTAAATGCTTTAAAAGAAAGTTGATTTCCGTTTTCCAATTTGGTAACAATCAACATTAATAATAGTTCAATTGAGATTGAAAGTCCACTTGAGGGTTAATTGACCTATGTGTACTTAATTTAGTTCTGTTAACGTTTAGATTTATCGGCGATAGTACGATACGAATTGTTTTTCGTTGATCTTGAACCTTTCTAACCATATGTTTGCGTCAAGTTATTGCAAATGACAGAGTATAGTAACCGAGAGTATACTGATACGTTGCTTGCATTAAAACCTTGTGACGGCAAAGCCTCTGTTCCGAGTATGTAACTATCCATCTACTGTTGTAATTATTAGACACTAATTAATTTTTCACTATGATCGAGTACCGTCATATTTTATAAGAGGAATTAGATACTTCGGTGTCAGCACAGACATTGCCAAATCAGAGTTGAAAATTTTTTCCAAAATAGAAAAAGACCAACTTTTACTTCCAACCAAAGTAAAAAATAGTTACGAATTACTGTAACGAATCTCTCCCATCGATAACTATTATCAGCAACTGGAACGAATTTTCTTCGTTAATTTACATTGGTTTTACATAGTTTACTTTTATACAACACGTATAAGATAATTGATAAAAGATTGTTTGCCCTGTGTAAGAGTTCATTTATTCGTTATTAATTAGCATTGCTAGAATTTTCATGGCGTAACTTCAAGCAAGTATACAAGACTATTCCAAAATCGTGGTATATCCAGAAAATTTCAAAATAGAATAAATTTAACAATAAATTAGGAGTGAAAAAGATAACTACATTATTTCCTAGTCATTCTTTTCTCAAAATCGGAACTTCTAGCCCCGGTCTCCCCTATTTATTTAGTCGCCAAAGTCAATAGAACGAAATCTTTTCGAGGAAATCTCGAAATCACAAGGACGAAGAATACTTCGAAAAATATTTGTTCCACGAACGTTTGCATCGTGTACCGTGCAACGAATCGCGCAACAGTCTGTACGAGGTATGGTAGCCCGAAGTTTAGGTCCGATATCGCGTTACACGTACGCAAGATTACGCGATGGTCGAGGGGCTCGATTGTGTGGGAGGTTGAGTTATGTTTGCGGGGTCGCAAGTTGCCGGACGCCGGTACGATAGCGGTGCACGGAATGAAACGGTTATGTTTCATTTCGGTGTAGCCGTCGTGGCCCGATGCTAATGGAGTAATGTCAATCGAAGGCAACGCTACAGGGGCTTGCGACACTCGAAAGGGCCTCGTGACGGGGGGATGGTTTGGCAAACAGACGGAAAGCAAACAAGCGCCGCTTGCTACGAACATTTTCGTCGGCCCATACCTGGACATCACGCAGCTAATGTGAATTCGATGAAGATATATTGAGAACTACGGATGAACAAGTCCAACTGTTACACTCGAAGGACTGTATCGGAAACTCGATTCAAATCATTCCGCCATCCCCCCTCTTGTACGCGCTTGAAAAAACTTGGAATTGCATATGAAGCGGAAAGGCGAATATCGCATGAATTATCCAAGGAGAATCTTTACTTAAGAGATTCGTGAGCACGATTCCTTTGTCTCGTCGTAACATTGGAATAGCAATACTTGATACGGTTGAAGTTACGTGTATTCTTAGATTTTACAATTTACAGAGCGGATGTTTCTCTTGTATTTATTTGGAAGCCATGGGAATCTGACCCAATTCGTACTTGTGATATACGACTCTGTACGTATGCGTATGATTTACAAGGGAAGTTTGGCAATTGATGCACTCGAAAGCATCTGAAATTTCGCACAATCGAGTACATGTGAACGTAACCACATTGCTGTTTTGCACTTTGGCACAAAAACGGCTCGGAGGGTGTTTACGGCCCTTTAACGGGGTCTTCTACTGTAAAACGCGTTTTTTTTACGGATGTCGGGGTACGTTTTAACAAAATACTAAAATATTTTATTGATACAATCGACTGCCGAAGCGAGGAGAAAACAGGAAGAAGAAGAAGAAGAAGAAGAAGAAGAACGAGCCCGCTCGCTCGCGGATTATTTATACACCTCGCGCACACGCTCTCTCTTTCTTTCCTTCTCTCGCGCGCGCGCACGCATTTCTTTTCTAATTGCGCGAATATTCAAATCGTTGCTACACGGATAAGATTTCTGATCTTAACTAAACGTAATTGATCGAATAAATTAGATCGATTCTACATTCACAGCCATTAGCTCGGTGTTACCCCACGAAGAAAAAGATTTCTATCGTGGGTAACACCGATTACCAGGTCTCACCACGTGGAGGTTGCTGCGAGTGAAGACCCGAAGAGAGATGGCTGGAATTCAAGTTCTATCGATCTCCCTTTTACATTCTTAGAAATTAGATTACTAAACCAGAGAGATAGAAGGAAGCAAAGTTCCTTCGATCTTCTAGTTTAGTTGTGCCAAGTAATTACTTTGGTTTAAACGAGGGATGAAGCTAAATTGTTGGAGACGCGACAAGACGCGATGCTGAACCGTGCAGCGGATCTTGGGATCGAACCTACTGTCCTTGCTAATTCGAATCGAGGTCTCTGAAGGACCCGACTTAGGCTGTCTAACAGAGAGAGAGTACCTGAGACAAGGACGACTTCCTGCTGGAAGGTGTGCGTTTCCGCTGAAAACGGATACTTCACACCATCCAGCGAAGAAACATTTTCCTTCAATCGAGTTATCAAAGGAAGGTGATTAGATCCTTCGGACCAACGGTTCCATCGGATTAGTTAAGTAATGTTTTATTAATATATTTTTACAATATTTGGACATTATGCATTATTATATGCTTTAGGGATTTACGATTGCAATTACATAGAAATTAGATTATATTTGATATTTTTATACCTGTTCTATATATTCTTATACTGATGGTGGTTTAACGACGATGGGTATTGTTTCAAATGAAACAGTCTCGGGGATTCTGCGAAAAAAATGTTACTTTCTACGATATACGCGTTTGCTGCGTGCCAATACGTGTAAATCCTCTTTATTCATTTTTTACTATGTGCTCATGAACGTTTATGGTCAAGAAACTACATCGACTATAACGTGAGCGTGTATCAGGCAGCTTTTAAAGCCAGAAAATCCATAGTTACACAGCCACTTAAACGTCTTCAGTTATTAAAGACTGGTCTGGGTTAGAAAGATTTATGGCGAGGGAAAATCATTATTGAATCTGTTGGGATAGGTTGTTGTAGGAAAACACTTTTAGTGGGGTGACAAGACTTTCTTTATTTTTCCGTTGTTTTCGGTTAGAGCGCGCAAAACCAAGTGTGTTTATTCCTCGCTCGTCTCCGTGTCGACCCCTCGGTTGCACTGGCAAAATTGTTAAACAACCCTGATTGGTTGGGTGATTGAGGGGGACGACGTTGCGCCCTCACTGCAAGATTTCCTTCGGACCACCCGCGCTGGGCCCACTTGGCGAAACTCCGATGGGTACGCGTCGAGTGTCCTCTGGAAATCCCTAATTTACGACGGTCTCTATTTGCTGTTGAGGGACTTAGGAAAAAGAATTTACTAAACGCATTCGATACGCGAGTCTGGAAAATATCTTCCTCAAAAACAGCTTCGACGAACGAGAGTCGTAAATTACGTGGGCCGTTTGCACGAGAGAAAAACTTTCCCATGTGCGCACGACCGGTCGCTACAAATCCTCAGAATAAAAAAGTAAGAACGAGGAATACCATTAACTTTCAATGTTAATAATTTTTGATTAACAAAAGATTTTACAGACAAACGAATACAGAACCAAAATATTTGATGATATATTTATAAATATATCGTAAATATGATGTATTTGTTTTATCCTCGAAGTAATGGAATATTGTTTGCTCTATTATGCATTGATTTATACAGTGTTTTTTTAATATGATTTTATTAGACTTTTCAAAGCGTACAAAATAGTTATTAATATTCAATTTTTTGATATTCTAATTTAAACGCGTTAATAATATTTCTTTTATATCTATTCAATTTTTTAGTAAATCTCTAATGTCTGTACTCTTCATCTAATGGCCCGAATATAAACTTTTATACAAAAACTAATAGAATATTGTGTGCATTGTTATGTATCGATCGATATGGTGTTGCTTCAACGTAATTTTATTAGACTTTTCACCGCGTATAAAACGGTTATAAATATTCAACGGTCTGGCGTTTCGAAAAATGTATATTCGAGCTTTTAGATGAAGAGTATAGCTCAACACAATATATGTTACTTATAGATTTAGTCCAATGGTGTCAGGATTAATAAAACCTGGATACGTACCAAAAAAGATACCGAATTTACACACACTTAAAAACCTCGATGAAATTCGTAAAAGAGAGTTTTCCACGATATTTTTGCCAAACTGTTTTAAAAGAACCAAAATGAAGCGCATTTGGAACAAAATAATTAGACGATCGTGTACCAGGTTCGAAATAACAACAGTGACCTACAAAAAGTTTTGTTTTTATCTATATTCAACGCATCGGCTAATAAATTCCGGTAATCGGATTAGTATGATTGAAAGCAGGAGAACTAGGTCTCAAATTGAGAAACCCCTAAGCTAACATCTAAGCATTGAATATTTATAACTATTTTATACGACGCTCTGATAAATCTAAGTTCAATGTCAATGTTATTATAATTACTTAAATGATGACTATATTGCTTTGACGGTTAAAAATGGATATGATTGCAATGGTTCCCAAAAATTGTTCATTCTGAATTTAATTAAGAAATTGTTTTTCAATTGATTTCGTAAGTGTAATAACAAAATTTATTCTCAGTCTTTGAAGACGAATTAGGATTTTTGAAGCCCTCTTGATACAAAAAACGAAGGATAAAAAAATTTATAGTAAAAGTACAATAGTAACAATTTAAACATTGTTTAGTATTTTATATTTTATTAAGAAATAAATTTCACTTTCTTGAGCAGTGAAATTCTTATTATATTTTATACATTAAGTTTGAAATCATGTATGGAGACAGAACAGATATTATATTCAGAGAAAACTTTGTACTTGTTAATAAGGTTGGCATGCTTTCTACCTGAAGCTACATTCCCATATATTTATGGTTGCATGACAAAATGACATCAAACATTATGAGCACACAATATTATAAGGAATAAGACGCGATAAAATATCACAGATGAAAATATCAAGGGACAAAGTATTAGGTATCATAAAATACGAAGAAATTTATTTTAAAAACCTCAATTGCAGAAAAGCTTTCCATTGTATGTCGATTAATTATTGTAATTGTTAAAGGTTTGGTAGACAATGGATATAAAGACAATGTACACAAAGGGGGAGTGAGAGACAACCCGAGTTAGGTTAACAACATTTACTTCATCAACTTGGACTCCTCTGCTCTTCGATCGGTAATTTCTCGCTACGACTGATCATTTAGGTTAGAATGCATCGCCTGCGGGCTCACCTACTAGACTTCAGTCACTATTTCGTTCCATGGAAATTGCAAATTCGATGTCGTCCTTTTGTTTTCGTGCGTTGTAAAATATGATAAATTGTCGTTTTTGTACTTCCATTACAATATTTATTTATTTAAAAATATAAGCTCCTCTAGAACTTTTATCAATCAGATATGCAATTGTTAAAATTGAACTTTAATTTAAAAGAGAAAATAAATAATTTAATAGCTAAAAGTTCACTAAATAACTTTGATATAACATGATATACATATATTGATTGACATAACTCCTATTATTCCCAATATTTTCGATTGTATCTTGTACCTTACTTTAATATTACAGTTGTTAATAGTTAAGTGTATAATAACATGAAATTTGTTCGAGTCGTTCGTCATAGGATTCAGGTGAAAGTGATACATACAATGGTCATTTCTCGTAAAATTTCTGTGTTTATATTTCCAATAAAAGGAACATCAACCCTCAGCTAGCGTCGTAGGGTACTTTGACACCTCCAACGATGAAAGTTTATTTCATTCGTAACCATTACTCTATAAAATAAACACAATCGTCCAACGAGGAGCTTTTTATTTGTAATAATATTTGTTTCAAGATACAGGATTGTTAAATAAACGAACGTCATATTTTAACCCGCGAAAATTATGGTACCGATTCCAGTGCCGTTATCTATTGCATCAATCATCATAAATCCAGGGGATGATTAATAATCGAAAACAAGTGGTCGCGTTCCATCTTTCAGAGGCGCGGAGCGGATTTGCATTATTTTTGGGATGACCTGACACTCCGAACCGGTAACCCGTTGATGCTACATAACGTGCGTACAATTAATACGGCGGAACGCGTCCGGCGGGATGATTTTGGATCAACGCCAGATTTTAAACTCGTTAAATACGCGCCGTTCCGACAGACTTGAAACGCATTTATCTAGTTGTTTCGCGTGTCTCGTATACAGTTTTCCCTGGGAAATTTGAACGCAACGATGCAACGCACCCCGATCGTTTTCATTCGCGATGGTCCACTGTTCGCGTGACAGAATACTCGCGCCCCCTCTTCCGTTGCAACGGCGGAGAAATAGATTTAACTACAGGAAATGGGGCGTATAAATCATTTATACGCGTATAATTCTTTTACAAAATAAATATACACGCGATGTTCGCCGCGCAACTGTCGCCAGCCGTCATATCCTTTCGTTTTTTCGAAATTTTCGAAAAAAATACCCGCCTGCGAAACGTTGCGTCGCGAAATTATTTTTTTTTTTCTTTTTTAATAAGGTATCAGTTTTTCCAAACGGACTGATGGCAATTGTTGTCGTTAACGTGGCTGTAACGCAACGCGAAGCGTGTTAATTTAACCGTTTAATAGGGAATCGTTATTCGCTGAAATTTTGTTTATCTTGTAGAATTTGATCCGTACTCGCAGCTGCAGCGTACAGAAACATAATGGCTCGCATAATGTCCAAATTCCCGTGCGTGGTGGTGCAATATGGACAGTATGAATTTAATTGAACGTCATAGCAAACATAACACGATAATAAACATTAGTATCGTTATTTATTCACTATCCATCGGTCCATTTCTCTCAATTTACATTCACATTTATATTATGTGGTACAAATAAAACTCTGCAAGCTGGTCTTTTTAAAAATCATCGAAGATACGGACTTCTTGTGAAACATACAATTTTAAATATTTTAGAACATTTCCTGAACTCCCAATTTCTAGAAAATTTCTTCACGTTAGTACAGTTGTGTGTTTTTTTTTAAATAAATCAAGGTTTCGATAGGTACAATGTTTCCTGTGACATCGTGCCAGTATTAAAAAAAATATTCGCGACGTGGAACCAATTTCAACGATGTACGAGGAACCAAGAATGAAAAACGATCGTACGAAGATACGGTCAATTTAACCCCCTTTCTGAGTTACAGCTATTTTTGTACTTCAATCGTGTGTGGTTGTTCACGTTTATAGGAAGTACTCGAAATGGCCACCTCCCCTTCAACCCTCCATTCAACCTTGCAGTCGTCGTGTGACAAAGTCTCTCAATTTATCAAAAATTCCAGCTATTTATCAGATTCGCTGGCAGTCTTGTAGTGTACGTTGACAAAGTATTTCAACACTGACAATAGATTATTGAATAATCGATTGTTTTCAGGTCGGTTCGGAAATCGAAAAAAAACAAAAAAAAAAAACGATGGATTTAAGTCTGTGGAACGAGCGGGCAATAAGTCCTGCAACGCCCATCCGTTTGGTAGGAAATCGTTCGTTCAAAAACTGTCTGGATCCACGGCTAAAATGTTGCAGCGTAACGCCATGCAATAATTTATCCGACTCATGGAACGGAATAGCAAAGAAGGTCGAGAGTTATCATGGAGTTATCGAGCATTGTGTACAAACAGTTTAGCAGATACAGTCGGCCACGAAAATATCCGGACACCGCTATAATTTTGACGTTGTCCACCCTATCTTGAATATTATGCTATACCACCGTGTGGTTTCTAAATAATAAAAATACAAAAGTTATTTATTCACTGTTTAAAGAAATGCTGGAATAGTTATAATAAATAATCGATGTTAGTACGCTCCATTCTTTCGTAAAACGGTTCTCGAACTAGCTTTTAGTTCTTTTTTTAAATTATAATTATAATTAAATATGTTTTTGATAGGCATCAGGTTAGGGAATTGTGGAAATGGGATTTTTCTACAAGTGATATGACAAGAATTTCTAGACAATCCATGCTTCTAGTTCTTTTTTTAAATTATAATTATAATTAAATATGTTTTTGATAGGCATCAGGTTAGGGAATTGTGGAAATGGGATTTTTCTACAAGTGATGTGACAAGAATTTCTAGACAATCCATGCTTCTAGTTCTTTTTTTAAATTATAATTATAATTAAATATGTTTTTGATAGGCATCAGGTTAGGGAATTGTGGAAATGGGATTTTTCTACAAGTGATGTGACAAGAATTTCTAGACAATCCATGCTTCATGCTTTGGATTATTGCCCTAGTAAAATTTATATTTCTTTCAATCTCCATATTTACATCACACTTTGTTACAGATTTATTCTGTAAATATACAGGAATGAATTTTCCTTTCAGGGATAATATATTTAGTCTTATCAACAGAAATCAACATTATTAGAAGATTCTTTTACTCCTCGAATAGTATCACCATTCTGCATTTAAAAATACAAATTAATTTGCCCAGTTCTGGCCACGTGGGAGGATGAATACCTCCAAGTAAATTCTAAAATGGAGTCCACTTTTCGGGTCGAGAGACTGAAATTAATAAACCCGCTATTAGGCGCGCATAATTAACAAGCACTATCTCGAGGAAGAGGTCGTAACTCTCGAAACGCGAATTTTCAATATCATTAACGACGTAACAACAGCGATAGCGGCGCAAAGTGGGAGGCGTTTGTATATTTACGAGTGACTGGTGCTTCCCGGGGCTTTCGCGATCGCCGTGGCAAAGGATCGGGTCGAGAAAAAACTGGCAATCCGATAAACTTTACCGCGGAGAGATGTTCATTTACGTAAGAGAGAAGAACTTCGAACTCGTAGGAGTGTACCGTTTAAAATCAAACGCGCACGACGATCGAGTACCACGGAAGTTTAACTTCGGACCGACGTCTGGCCAGGCGAAAGTTCGCACGTATCTGCGCGTCAGGGGGGTGGAAAAAAGGAAAGAATGGATTCTTCCCGCAGCCTTAAAGCGACGGCTCCCTTTTACGCTCGAAACTTCGTTCCCTTAGATCCGACCTTATGCAATCAACGGGGAATCGGAAACTTGCGGCTGAACGCCGTGCAAAGCAGTAGAATCTTGGGTGGATCCGTAAGTAACTTAGCTTTTCACAGCGCTTTCCGCGAACTACTGTCACGATTAACTTCGAAAAGACAAGGAAGAGGCTCGTTGGATCCCCCCGGGGGAATTCTTTAAAACACAGAGACGGCATTCGTTAATCGCCGCGCGAAATAACGTTTCGAAGAAGAGGATAAAAGATAATCAACGTTCTATGACATTGCTTTCTCCTTGAGATAAGGAAATTATCAGTTTTCCTAACGATAAACCTACCACGACGGGTCAAACGACCATTTTTAACATATCGTTCAGAATTTCTAACATACAATGTTATTTTAGAGAAGAATATGTAGTCTGCCTTGTCTATCACGACCGGTCTGATCGGTTAAACGATTTATATTCTCTTGTAAGAAACTGGTATCAAATTCTGGTTAGTTTCCGATGTAAATAGGAAATATATGGACAGCAAAGACGAAAGAAGAGAACCTCCAGTTCCCACTGTCTTAGAATAGTCTAACAACGCGTATTAAAAATAGTCAAACTTTAGACGCGTGCAGTTCCGAAACTACTAGTGTTTCATTAATTATTGAGCCATCGTTGGCAGCGGCAAACCTTCCCCTTTAAAATGGTTCTTGGTTTTTGTCGATCCGACTTCCCGTTTTCGAGATATCGTAATTTATGTAAAAGGTAATTTTTCTTAATTCGACTAACGCTGTCTCCGTCTAACGCGTCGCGTCGGACCTCCTTGTCGCACGTTGACCCACTAACCGAGTGACCGAGTGACGTCACGTTTACTATTTACTACGAGCACGTGCGGTCAACGACCTTGACAAGGCCGTAGTAAGAAAGTAAACAAACGCTTCGGACCCTTATACAGGGTGTTCGGCCACCTCTAGCAAAAATTTTAATGAGTGATAGTAGAGGCCAAAATAAGACGAAAATCAAGAATACTAATTTGTTGATGGAGGCTTCGTTGCAAAGTTATTAACATTTAAAGTTCCGCCTGTAGAATGACAATCCGCTAAACAGCTGGTTCGCGCGGACGGTTGCGGCAGGCGAGTGCTAGTGGTTCTCACGCAGCATGAAAAATTCTGCTTACCGACATTATCGACAGCCTTAGATTTTTGTCCACTTACAGGATGCGAACACCTTACGTTGAATAAGATTCAACCTGTCTTATGAAAATCAAGAAGGGCATATCAAAACTCGTCCGACGAGATTTTCACAGAGAAAGGGTGAATGCCAGTTCCAATACACAATGTTGTGAACAAAAATCACCCACATGCGATTATACACGCCCCACGATTGTCCACAGTGTCCACAAGTATCCACAAATAATCCTTTCAGGCACTAACCACTATGCAATTAAATAAACACGTACCGCGATTATGTTATTCGTGAATGTCTACGTGTACGTGTATCACGATTCTTCCGAGTTACTTACGAATAAAACTGTTATTAATTTTTCAAATACACTTCAATTTAAAAATGTAAAAAGGAATCGCAGGATAAATGAAATTTTCGCATCGATTTACGTTCACGGCGAAGAATGTAACAATACTAGCAGCTGACTGTGCCATCGATCGACGAGGTTCAGAGAAACATATGCCGAACAGGCCCCGATTCTACGTCACTCGCCTCGCTTATCTCTCTCACACACAGCGGAGACAAAGGGCAGCATCGGCACGTGTTCGGCCAGCTAGTCAGTCGTAAAACAGTATCAGTCAAGCTAGTTCACGCGACACATTTCAGTTATGTATTAAGTAGCATGTAAGAAATACAGTGATATAAACAATCAGCGAATACTTATTAAATTCCTGTTTACATTTTTAAATTGAAGTGTATTTGAAAAATTAATAACAGTTTTATTCGTAAGTAACTCGGAAGAATCGTGATACACGTACACGTAGACATTCACGAATAACATAATCGCGGTACGTGTTTATTTAATTGCATAGTGGTTAGTGCCTGAAAGGATTATTTGTGGATACTTGTGGACACTGTGGACAATCGTGGGGCGTGTATAATCGCATGTGGGTGATTTTTGTTCACAACATTGTGTATTGGAACTGGCATTCACCCTTTCTCTGTGAAAATCTCGTCGGACGAGTTTTGATATGCCCTTCTGGATTTTCATAAGACAGGTTGAATCTTATTCAACGTAAGGTGTTCGCATTCCCATAAGTGGACAAAAATCTAAGGCTGTCGATAATGTCGGTAAGCAGAATTTTTCATGCTGCGTGAGAACCACTAGCACTCGCCTGCCGCAACCGTCCGCGCGAACCAGCTGTTTAGCGGATTGTCATTCTACAGGCGGAACTTTAAATGTTAATAACTTTGCAACGAAGCCTCCATCAACAAATTAGTATTCTTGATTTTCGTCTTATTTTGGCCTCTACTATCGCTCATTAAAATTTTTGCTAGAGGTGGCCGAACACCCTGTATCTCCGGAACTAGCCACCGCATCGACTTGAAACTAAAATCGCTATATCTCCGGAACTAATAAAGCTATCGACTCGTACAAACGCTCATTTTAAAGGGCATTTCATCCCCTATCCGATGACTATACCAACTACTATAATTTATGCTGTCTTCTAGATTTATTTTGTAATTTACTTTGACGCTATATACCCAAAGAAGTTTCAGTAATTCTTATTGTACTGGTGTGCGATAAAATTGGATTATAAATTGTTTATTTAATTAAAAATGAATTTAAATTTGTATACAGGGTGTTAGCATAATTACTATGCCATTTTTTCGTGAATAATTGTATTCTCTGGAATTAACTTTTTAAAATTCAGAAAGAGAAGAGAAAGAAGAAGGGTTTCGGGATTAATAAATTTATTATCGTTACTTGCTGCGGAATTATAATATTTGGGCGTAGTTACCGAGGGTATGAACGTGTCCCGGGACCCTGGCTGTTGCTCCATCTTGCTCGCAATCAGTATTATCTCGTTTGCTATCTTCGTCGAACGTTGTTTGCGAATACCGGAGATCTCGCTTTTGTTGTTCGAGTGTGATTGTCAAGACGGGAGTTTCTCTGCAAGAAATATTAGATGAAATGGGTCGACAACTGCAATGAAACAAAGGATAATTTTGATTTGAAGCATGAATGCAACGAGAAACCGTGCTCCCAGCATCGTGTCTGGATGATGCGAAAATAGGACATTTAAAACTTCATCTTTGTGATCGCAAAATCGAGCGAATTACACGAAGTTTCCGGAGTCGGGCAAATTTTATTCACGGGGCACGAATAAAAATTTTAGATTAACTCGCGGAACGACTTTTGCCCCTCCGGTGTCGATTCGAAACATAAATCGATGGATTCTAATTTGCTAAGGAAAGTTTATTTACGAATCAATCTGACGTTTCTATTCGTTATTTGCGAATAATGTTTCCTTGAATATTGTACACAATGTACTCAAAGAACTGCTAAAACTTCTATCCGTTCCGTTTCAATTAATTAATAATACAGTAGAATAACCTGTTAGTTCTTTCTTATTATCGTGTCGCAATTTTTCAACAGTTCGTTACACGATTGTTCTAATCTCTAACAATGAACGTCGAAGGTTATTGTGTCCACGGTTTTAGAATCTCAAATCCAATTATACTTGTGCAGTACCAAGCGCACAATAGCACCTTTTCTAACGTCAGGCTCGATTTAGGTGTGGACAGAACTGATTTGGGGAAATCCATTGATCGAAGTGTTTCTAGCCACCGTGTAGCGATCATTTCTCGTCACTGTTGACAATCCTGCTAAGAAAGGGATCACTTCGTTGCCCAGTCAATAACGATGTGCAAATTGTTCGCCGTTGATCTTTGTTTGCGTGCGACAATCATCGTATCCAAATGCTTTGCCTAAGCTCCCCTCTGATTTCGTGGTGTCTTTGCACCGTCGACCACATTCTCCAAATGTATCAACTATTTCCAGCACGGTCAATCTTGAATCCGACCCAACCAGTGATTTCGAGAAGCCACCATTACTGAATTCGATAGGTCATCCGTTATAAAAGCCACAGAATAAATAAAAATCAACAAATTTTTTGAACCGACGTTGAGCATTCATCGATCATCGAAAACCTCTTCGTAAATATTAAAAATATTTTTTGTTCCTGATAATATAGACCATAGTCTGTTTTATGAAACACTTTTTCACATACAAGAGACTCAAAGGAATTCTAGTTTCTCATATGTTTGCTAGAATCTTTGAAAGTACAAAAAATATTGAGAAAAAGTCAAATACGAAATGTTATAGTATCTCATGCTCTACAAGACTGTGATAAAAGATTCCAAAAAGAGTTTTAAAATATTGTATGCTTAATAATAATAAGACAGAAAGATCTTCTCAAAGGAATAGCAAGCATTCAAAAACGATAATTGATCTGAGAATTGATTGAAAAGATTGTCGAAGAATACAAAACGCAAAGTCGAGATTATTATTTTCCTTGTTTCAACGTGCAGTTGGTTTTTCTATTAGCATGAGTCAATTCCTTCGAAGGTTCTCAGTTCTTGCCTTGACCTCGTTCGACCGATGCTATCCGTTTTGCTTCACCCTTTGAATACTAATATGCTTCCCAACTAGTGGCGAATCTAGATTTATCTGGACCTAAGCATCTTTTCTGTTTCTGAAATGTTTTATGAAAGGCAAATGCTATTATTATGTAAATATATTGATCCCCCTATTAGCGAGCATTTTTAACATTATTCTAAATAAAGTTTTCTATGCGTAATTTTCTTTTAGTTATCCAGATCGTCTTGTTTGCATCTTTTCTTACGTATCGTTGTCGCTAGTTTATTTAAGGTTTTGTTAATACTAAAAGTAATTTATAACGTGGGAAATAATTAGAAAATTAAGGTTACGATAGAATAAAACGAAATGAACGAACGATGTGTAAAATCGAATAATCATATATAATTCAATAAAATATTACGAGAGGCAATATTTAATATAATGGATTATTGGACAGATAAAGTATATACCAATATACTCACGTATATTTTTATGTAAAATATAATCCAAATACATACGATTATACGTCCTACTTGTTACAAGAATTTTCAAAGATTCAAAAATATTTAATGCTAGAATAATTGTTTGTTCAAGAAATAATATTTTATTTCTTTAAAAAAATTTCCTACGTACCTAACTGCGAGAATTCGAACAATTTTTCAAACGTTTTAAACGAAATATTCCTTGAGACATGAATTTAGGGGTTGTTGAGTGACCGTAGAATTAATGTACGACGGTCTGTCGAAGAAAATATGCTTCCAGATTGCATTATTTCAACAGTAAGGAGACGATCCTGTCGTGGGAATCTGAAAACGGGTCTTATCTGAACATACAATCTCCTCAGGGCAAGGATTACCGAGCAACGGATTCATTATGCAACAAGATGAAGATCCGGGACACACCCCTAAGCTGTGCTCGAAGCATTTAGAAGCAGCACGAAAGAATTTAAAAAAGTATGCACCGCTTGTTCCGATCTCTGGATTTATATCCGATCAAATTGCTAGAGAAATAAGGAATAATTATTTGAGAACGACTTTTAGAAACGTCTACAGAAAAATCTGGTGCAATACTAAAGCGAAAGTTATTGAAAAATTAATAGCGTAAATCTCGAAAGTATACTGGGCAATTTTTAACAAAAGAAATACTAATGGGTACAAAGAAGATAAAAAATATCTGGTTTCAAGCGTATTTTATAAAGGAATTTTGAAATTTAAAAAAATTGCACAGTAAGAATAAACGTTTTATTCTATCAAAGCCTCGAGTTTTTACGAGATTCTTGATAAGCCTACCTTTTGACCCCTCCTAGACCACTGTTCGCATGCCATCGCGATTCCTTCCCGTACGAAATGAATTAGAGATTCAACGGTGTCTACGAAGTAACAAACGTGCGTCTGATGTAAGTTCACCAGCGGGAATTTATGGTTTAATCCCTTAATACGGCTACTAACGCATGCGATACGTGGGTATCTATTTACAAGCTCGGGAATACGAGATACACATAACTAAACCGCGTACGTTCACTCAAATGCATGTTTTTATAAGAAAGCAGGTGAGAAAGCCCCGGACAGAAATCCGTCTTATCGTTAGAAGACTCGAAAGATCTTCTATTTTCCACACATTTTTTCAAGTCTATTGCATACTTCATCCACGTTTGACGTGAGTATTTTACAAATTTTATATTTGTCGTTTGATTAAATTTCCTGCAATAAACTTCGCGCGACTGTGTATCATTCCGCGACATACACAAACATTATTATGCTATACTAAGTGATTCTCCAGGAAACGACAACAAATACAGCTACCGTGTTCTCGAGCTTGCGTAACCATGATAGTATCGTACATGTATATTCAGTAAAATTTGAAACAGTGAATACATCGCAACAGGTACAGGTTGCTCAAAATTTAGTATCCCCAAAGTCTTTATAAAGTTATTGGTATGAAAAAGTTAGTTATCTAATTCGATGAAATTATTAATATTGAACAAGGTTTTAGAAATACAGCTGAAGGTGTCAGAGTGAAAATTATTTACAAATGTGACTCGGGGAATTGATAATTGCTCTACAGGTGTCTAAGTTTAAATCAACTCAAGTATTTGATTGTTTTAGAAATCTTGATTATGCATTTTTATTCAATTACAGTATTATATCCGAATAATAAAGTTTGCTTCGATAAGATTTAGATAAGCTTACATAAAATTAGGAATAATCATGATGATTCTAGAAATTTAAAAAAATGTAATAAAGTTTAAAGAATGATTTCAAATATTAAATTTCTTTGAGTTTATTACATAATAATTATGCTCTTATTTTGTACAAACAATCAATTCATTCAAACATTTGAACAAATTGAATTTTCTCAAGATCGATCAAGCATTCCAGATACTTGGATAATCGAATGTTTAACTCGATTCGAAGTATTTGGACAGCTTCGTCTTATTCCGTGAGCATCTCCGAGCATCCTCTAGAGTAAAAACTGAACTTTTCAGGCGCTATTTGCCCGTAAGAAGTTATCCGATCGCGCGTCGATTCGAAATAATCGCGTTCGTGCTTCCTTCCATTCATTTTGAATATCGTTTTTCTATCGAAACGTAGCAGGATGGCGCGTTTCGCCCGGAACGTTCGACGGCGTGGCTAAGTCTTTATTAAAAAGCTTCCGTTCCGAGGGGTATCCACGGGCTGCCGGGTAGGAAACGCGATAACATCACGGCCGCGTATAATTTTCCCGGATACATTTACAGGAAGACGTTTATTTGAAAGTATTTGCTTCCAGCGAGATTAGTTCGTCCTCCGCGTGTATTCGGCTCTAAGAGCAGAAATAAAGTCGATGGCCGCGATAAAGTCGACCTAAAAGCGAACTTCCCTCTTAAATTTCACCGACGGTGCCGTCATACGGCGTAAAGTGTTGATAATGATTGCCGATACCGCGCTACCCAGCGTAGATCGAATTTTCTCCCTTGTATTTTTGCAACGTACAAAATCCAATTTATGCCACCCCCCGTCGCCTTTCGCCGGGCGAAATTATTTTTTTATAAGGTCGGATACGAGCATTAACGGGGCTCAATATTGATCTACTTCATTTCTCTACCCCCAGTCACAGTTCGCTATTTAGAATTCCCCAGAAAATGCTACGCACTTCCGAGCCTTGCGTTATTAAACGATAATTACGACACGTGATCATGACGGTCTACAGTCTTTTCTTTTGGTCATTTTGCAATCGTTGTTATGTTGGTCAACAAATCGTGTAGACCACGATAAAGATTGGCAAAGTTTTGAAACATTGTTTATAACAGTTTTGGAAGAATAGTTGCTTCCCTTTTGGTATTCGAAACAAGATTTATTTCTTCTCTGGAGTGCTTCGAGAATTGTAAAACTGTTTTGAGTTACGTTCTGAACTTATGCTATATCCGGTATTAGGGGACACCTAATGATCTGTTCAAATTCTATACCAAAGTTTAACTAAAGTTTCAGTCAACTATTATAGTAATATTATTTCTTTCGTCATTTTATATTGATTTCTAACAATAAATAAAACAGTGTAGAGGGCATAGAATATTTTTATAATGATTTAAAGAAAATCTTAAATGTGTGGTACTAGAGGAACTCCCCCTATTTGGAAAACAATCAGGAAACCTTGAGAGAAATCTTCTCATTACTGGTCTTCAATGTATTAACAAGTTAAGAACCACTGCACTAAATGAATTACAATTTTAATTAATTCCCAACCCTATTGAGATACAAGATACTATTTTAATTATAATGTTCCTGACACGTTGTAAAAAGTTTGTTAAAAAATGTCCCGTTCGAATCGACGAGGAGGAACTTCGACAAGTTCCAACCCTACATTTTCAAATTATAATATCGTTGGTAGCTTGTACTTTAACCGATGGAAAGAAGCTTACCATCGATATAACAATACACGCGTGCGTTTAATCTCCATGGTGTAAAAATAAACAGAATGCAAAGCGTGTAAAATGCATAATACATTCTGGGACAACCTAATATTAAGTCTTCTGCGTACGTGGAGCATGCCAGGCGCGTTCCTGTGAAGGTATTCATTTAAGATGAGACTCCCAGCCGCAAGTTTCGTTTTGAGAGAGGCTTTTTTCCCCTAACTCAGGCTGCATCCTGTCCCGCGGAACGTGCATACGCGCGCGTTCACGCAGTGGTCGCATAAATTTTCGAAACGCAGCACAACTATGTTCGTGCTCCGCAAATAAAGCGCAGAGTAATCTAAACATCTTAATTCTCCCCTGTTTCTCATTATATCGCCGTTAGCACTGCAGTCATTGATAATGCACTTTATCGAAACCCATCATGTTGATCCATAATATTTAATTCGCGACAAATATTAATATAAATCGATTAAACAATATTTTATTCAAGTCAAATATTAATTTAAACGCATCAAATAATATTTAATGTACTTCAAATTGATGGGTTTCGTAAATTTAGCATCAACGTGCATAATAATTATGTGGAAAATGAAATTACTTCGCAGGATACTTTAGTTTTTGGATAATTGAGTTTGGAAATTAGTCGAATAAACGGGCGATTGAATATTTGTCTGGCGCGTCTGACCATTATTTGCCATTTCTACTTGCCCTGGCGTACGAATCGTACTCTGTTTCACGTGTAATCAATTAATACTTTTAGTCATCTTTTTTGCAAAAAGAGCCTCGTATGAAATAATTTTATTCTACATTTTTTACCCGTTTTTAAAAGAATAGTAAAATAAATTAATTAAATATAATAATAGTATCTTTATTACTCACATGTAAAATGTATCATTGAAAGACACATTTATCCATATTTTAATTAATTGCAAACAAAATTTCTACCTACTATTTATTAAAAAAAGACTCAATTAATTAAAAAATGTAATAGCACTTTTATTAAATACATATAAAGTGGAATATTGGATGAAACGTTTGTCCATAATTTAATTAATTGCAAACATAGTTTCAAGCAATTATTAATATTAACGTGCTGTTAATTATCAACGTTTTTTTGTAGTAGTAGTGTGCTTTATCGATTTCCAAATGGATTAGAATGTTTCTCATACTCTACCTTCACATTTCCCATTTATATATATTAATATATATTTTTTATAAATATAACCAATATGAAACATAAAACGTTCAAATTAAAATTAACATTACTTTATACAAACTAAAGTTTACGTATATCTATCGTAAAACTTTCTACTGTTAATTTTGCTGTCTTTCTTTGTTTTTTGCTTTCTTTTTTGCCAGAATGACTGCCAAACGAGAAACAGTCGGGACGATAGTCCGAAACGAAGTCGACTAAAATTGCAAATCGACTCGATTCCCCCAGAATGACGTTGTTTGTAGAATCCTGAAACCATTTTATGTAGACTATCATTCCTGAGGAATTGAGTCGATTTGAGATTTTAGCTGACTCCATTTCAGATTGAAAAAGTGTCACAATTGCTTTACGCTCGGTAGATCATTTAAACCCATTAGTTGCCGTCGACGCGAAAACACATCATTAATTATTAGTTTTTTTTACACCAGGTTGAATATTTATTTCCGTCGAAATAATCAAAGTCATCTATTATTTGGAAAATTTCAGTTGGAATTCTTTTTTAAATCACCATTTTTTGGACAGATTTCTGTGACAAAGTAATACAAGATATTAGATTAATTATTCTTGAAAATTGCCTAGATCAAATTGAATAAATTATTTAATTAATTTTCAATCGCATTCGAAATATTCTGACAATTTTCATAAGGCGTAATGATAATATTTTATATTAAATTTAAACATAATACATAGTGAAGGTTTAATAAAAAATTGAAGCATTTATGACAGATTATACATTTCTAACAGAACTTTAAGGTCACCATATACACGTTTAGGTATTGTCCAAAAGAAAAAAGAAAGAACATAATTATGTTTAACAAAACGATGCTTGAAAAAATGAAGTTCGTTTTCCAGAGTTAATTTGGCTGCTTTAATACAAATGCAGAGGTATACACTCGATTCGTTTTTGTCTTTTCATTATTCTTAATTAAAATCACTGCCAAGTTAAAAAGAATTTGTTCGAGTAATTAATTGTTGCGTATTTTAAAAGAGAACGCTGTTTGTCGGTCGGACGTAGAAGCTCTCAGCATTTCAGTTTTCATTCAATTTATGGAAAACAAATTTATTTAGTAAGCAATTATAACGACACAAATTTATAGTATCCAGTTGCCATTCCGTCACAGTCAACTAATTGCAAAACTTTTTTCTTCATGCCGCTCTGAAGTTCCTTTATCGAACTTTATTCAAATTTTCTTTTGATATAATTGACCGTTTCGAAGTCTTCGAAAAAAGTTGTTTGAGATCTGAACTAACGACTTTATTCTATTAAAGATGAAAGAGAAACTAAATATGCGATAATCTTATTATCCGGACGTTGCCTGAGAAAAGTTATGACTCTCTCGTATCAAAGTAAACAATGCTATTAAAAATAAATGGATGAAGATCATAACTATGAAAGAGTTTTAATGGAAAGTAAAATCTTTATTAAAAACACGTAAAATTGGAATTTGTTCGTTACAATACGAACAAATCGATTCGAAACGGATAAACTTTCATTAAGTACGGATACGATTTGATTTGATATCCTTCGTTAAATTTCAATTCGAATATACATATTGTATGCCTAGCTTGAAGAAAACGAGTTCAAAGGTTAAGTGATATTTTATAAATTGAATAAATAGTTTCTGTCGTGTTATATTTATTATATTCAGAATAAATTCCTTATAAAAGAGCTGCAACTTACCGTAGTGGATTAATAAATAATTTATCTTGATCGAATTAATACTAAAAATGCTCAAATGCAATTTCGTTATTCTTGACGTCCATTTTTACGTGTAAAATTATTTTATAAAATATTTTCATACCAGTAGCTTAACACAGTATTGTAACCTCGTGTAAAGAAGAGTTACGATGGTTTTACTAGGACATTTTAAAGGTTAAATCCCCTACTTTCGCAAAAGCATAAGCTAAATTCCTTTGGAAATTCTTTTATGCTAGAAAGCAAGCGAGAAAGTGGAGATGGATTTGTCCTCAAAAATGTTTCGAATGGCTCCATAAAACTGAATATCAAAGACTCTTTTTTACAACGAGCTTTTTAATCAAGTTGATGTACAGTTGTTTCTGCCATTTTATTCCTCGTTGAAGTGCCATCAGCATCGCAATACCCAACAGTCATAAAATATTAAAACACATCTGTTATACTCGCAGAAAATGAAATTTATTAGTTAGAACATTTTCCCTTTGTTTTCCAGTTTCTTAGTTAAATACTAAATAAACGAATATTGAAATTCCGTAATATTACTACTATTTTTCATACATTAGTGAAATAAAATTTTATATTCAACTTTTCTCATTGTGAAAGGAAGACTGTTTAATTAAATAAAATTCGTGAATTTAGTTGCGCAGAAAATGAAAAAATTTTTAGGAGTTTAAATTTGAAAAATTCTTTGGTATATAAGTTTAATCTTCAATTTTATACTAACTGTGTAGTGTAAAAATATATTTGAGAAAATAGAGGGTTCAATTCTTGACACGTTTGACTGCCATGGTGGTCACGTTGTTTTCTTAAAACACTTATAATGATTCCTCATACTCTTAAACGTTGTGTTACTACTATTATAAATGATATAAAGAAACAAGTACTCTATTCGAATAATAAATACTCCTACCTTTCGTTGAATAATTTTGATAAATACTAAGGACATTTTCAGACATAGAAAACTAATATGGCAGTCAACGTGTCAATCTGTTAGAACCAATGTGTTTTAAATATTCCTTGTAAAGAGAGGGCGCATCATGTGCAGAACAAGCATCAATATTATAAAAGAATTTCTCACAGAATAATTTTGATAAATATCAAAGGCATTTTCAAGCGTTAATCTGCTAGAACCAATGTATTTCAAATATTTCTTGCAAATAGAACGTGCACGGATAGCGGTAAAAAGGGGCGAAAGGAAAGTTAAGACCGAACCTCCATACATTTTACAGCTCTTAAATCTATCCCAACTATGGTAACGTCATGAATTTCGAGTGGAACACTTCGGGGGCACATTTTCAGTAGCCCGAATCACGTGCAATAATTCAAAGCGCGATATTTTTGCACTCCCCGGGCCCAGAATGCCCCCCCTTAAATGGTCCGCATTTCGTTCGTTGTTCATAAGCAGAGAAACTTTTGATCGATAACGCGACGCGTGCACCAACGTACGCGTGTGCAGGTCGCATAAATATTTTTCTTAAAATGCATTTCGCATCCGGCGGGACCGCGTCGCGGAATATTTGCGTATGCATACGTGTTTCTCGCCGGATCGTCATACTGTTCCGTCAAAGTCGTTACACCCGACACGGTGGATAGGATGCATAATCCTCCGACGGGGGCGGAGTAGCTCGTGTTGTATGTATAACACCGCGAACTTGTCGGGGCGATAGAGGCGTTGACACCATTTTTGTTCTCGGTCGGCGGCGAAATCTAATTAATCCGGGGCGTATCTCGCGCGAGCGTAAAGGTATTCCGCGCCGGGGGATCGACACGCGTGCGAGCGTACGTTTCAATGATTCCGTTATTACTTTTAAAGGAGCACGTCCGCGGCGCGTTTTAATTCCTCCGTTCGACGAAGAATGCCATTCACGTCCGACGGATCTTCGTCTACCGCGCGCCACGGCCGGGCTCCTTTCCCCGGTTTCAGAATTTCAATTCGATCGTCGATGCTAAAGAGTCGAGCAATTGCCGGCGATAAAACGTCCAAAGAAATTACCGTCCAACGGGAACGACTTCGCCCAATTTTCAAATAACGGTTTGTATCTTTTATTTCGGCTACGATCGAGCCCCCATTCTACGAACGCCCGTTATCCAAACGTTCGAAGGGTAGGACGTTTTATTATTCGAGGAGACTATGGTTCTTCGAAAACTTAAACGACCAGATGTCTCGTGCTTAAATTCGGGACAGCCCTACTCCTTTCATGCCCCTTCAAAATTACTTAAGGGAATAGTCCGGAACCTTTGAAAAATCGATTTTTAAATTTTATTTCATTTTCTATAAGTACATACCCTGATAAGAAAATATTTCCAACGATGGAGATACTTTTTGGACCTCCCCAAAAATCACATAAAGAAATATTCTAGTCTAGAGTCTCTAAAAAGTCAATTTTTTAATTTTATTTTATTTTCTGTAAGTACATGCCCTAATAAGAAAATATTTCTACCAATGGGGATTCTTTTTTAACCCCCCAAATCAGTTAATAGATTAGTGAAAATATTCAAGTAGGTAGTTGCAAGGCAAATAAGTTTCAAATAAGTTATTTGTACTCGTTTGTACATTATTACACGTTATAATGTATTATTTCGTGGGTAAATCTTTTCCATGAGATCTTCTTCAAATTTGCTTATAAAATTCTCCGTACGAAAGGGAGAAATTGCATTAAATATTTTTTAATTAACTTCGCTAGTTCAAATACGTGTATTGTCAGTTTTTTAAGATAATTAAATTTAAATATAAGGCATCATACTACTTTTAAACAATCGATATTCATTTTCCGTGTTTGAAATGGGATTTTCAACCGATTTTATCTCGAACTCATCCACATGCATATTCCCAATGATTTTGTTATATAATAAATTGCTTCAAGTGTGAGTATGATTGTTATTCAGATTAATTTTTACGTGAAACGCGTTTATTTGCGGTAAATGGTGTAATATGTTAATTTATACATTGTTGGGATGGTACTGAACGCATTGTTAACACAAACTGCTTTGAAACTATGAGAAGTACAGGGGTGGGTGACACATGCCACTCGCGCGATTAACGAAGCGTTAACGCAATCTAGCGAGATAATGTAACGCATAGTGTAATGTACGAAGAAACTATAATATTAAACGATTCTTACCAGCGATGGATCTATAGAAATTAGGGTAGTACAAAAATCTACGAGTTTATAAAAAAATACAATTTTCTAACTTAATTAGTGAATTAAATTAACGAACCACGCCACAATAAGTAGAATTAAATTTGGTTGCGTCAATTTGTAAATTTAAAGCCAAATATTGTAAAGATCTGATGAAAATTGCCATATTTCGAAAATGCCATATTTAAAATAGATTTTGTCTTTATTAAAAATAATTACGTTGGAGGCAGAACGAAAGTAAATGATATTCATAACAACATTCAATGTTTCTTTGATGCTCGAGTTTTTAATTTTCTTCCTGATTGCTGATGTAAATTTTTGTGCATTCCGCGTATTTAATTTTAAATAGGATATTGCATGTTTCGTTTATACAATTTAATTCGGTGGCTTCACATTCTCAAATGCACGCGAGGAAATTAACATATCTCGCTTAAAAGTTATAAATTGGAAATGGAAAATTGGTACATATATTTAGAATACCATTCGGGGCAATTTATAGGGAAAGTAGACATAGGAGAATATACAATATTAGAGAATTGGCATGCATTGCTGAAATGGCAAAAAGAAACCTCACCTATAAAGAATAGAATGGCACATAGTGATTTTTTTTTCATTTCTACGACGTAGTAGAATCTATTGTGCTGAATACTACAATATGTCAAAGTACAGAAAGAATAATATGGTTGAAAATGTAGCAGATGCGGTTCGATAAACGTAATACATTGATTGACATTTAATCTTCAAATCCTGAAAAGAAATGTACTTGGAAAAATTTGGTATTAAATGAAAATTATTGCAAACAATCTTTTACATTTCACATTAATTCATTATTAAAATACCATATGCAAAATCAAAATGCGATGTACTAAAAATTAATATTAACAAAGATTTTCTATTCCGTCGTTGAAGAACAAAAATGTAGTAAAAATTGTTACTTTATTACTTAATACACTTTCTTTCGTTAAACGTACAATTTTTAAAAATAAACTGGTTGCTATTTGTTTAGCTTTATTATTTTTCCAATAAATATAATATTTACAATATAGATTAAATTAAGAATATTTTTATTGTTTATTTTATACATATTTTGCTGCCATTATTTTTTGTAGTATTATTATTACAATTTTAGGGAATTATATTATAATTTATTGAAATTAACAACTCTCTGTAGATATAAATATCATTAACAATAATTTTTAATAATTTTAGTAATTTCTTTTAATATTTGGCTATTTGCTTCTTTTTATTCCACTTTCCTGGCTAAATCCTATTTTTATCTTAGTATGTAGAAGTTTGATGGGGTTTGAATCTGAAGACCGTCGGGATGTATAGTTGTTTGGCGATATTATATAATCATTACTCCATTATCCTCTGTGCCGTATGCTTTGGGTCGTTATCTCGTTGAAAGCTAAACGACCCTCCCAGAACTTTATTTCCCCGCACTGCGGTTAAAATTTCTTTTTAAAATATTAGGATCAACATTTTTGTCCATAATGCCATCAATAAAGTTTAAACACCCCATTTCGACTATATTCGCGCAACTCTGGAACGCATCAACCCCTTCACCATTGAATTTTGATACTCCATTTTCAGCTTCCCCTAAACCGTAAGGAATTTTGATATTACATTTTCGGCTTCTCCTAAACAAAATTCTACCGTTTGAATTAAAAATGTTTTCGTCTTGTTTATTATTTCTATCAAGAATAATTAATAGAAACAGTATGCAATTCTTCCCGACACTTTATAAAACATTATTAAAGAAACAATACAAATATTTACAGTCTTTCAATTCTCATTCCCTTTTCTATCTAATCCGTATATTAAATACAGTAAATAAAAACATTCGAGCGCCGGGGTAGGCTTGAATTTATTCTAGAATTTTTGAATCAATTTAAATATTTATTCCCGTTTGTAATAATACAGATAAAAACAATTTTGAAAGAGCATGATTCCGTATACCATTCCATTGAACTTTCGCAAGGGATTCATTTATAATGAAAAAGTGTTGGAATGATATTTTTGCGGACGAAAATAAATTTCACGTTTTCCGTTAGGCGAGTCTGGGGTTTGTTATCTTCTCGGGTAGAAAAAAATTTGAATGGTTAAAAAATTGATATTTGTGGCGCAAAGGGGATGAAATTGCTCGGTTGCAACCCTCCGCGGGCGCGCCACCGTGTCAGATTACATTATGAACCGTCTCAGGGACTATTATATCGTAGTCCTCTGCTATTATTCTTGCCAGTCATGCATCTGGATTCGATTCTGACCTAATTGCACGCGTACGGTGCTATTCTAATTTTGGGAAAGCTTAAGTTTCATTGAGAATGACTTACGACTGTCTGCTATTTCAGCTAGATGAAAGGCTAAGCGGTTCATCTCTAAGTATCTCTATCTTCCAACTGTTCTGCTAAAGCCAGTTATTATACCAGAGCCATGTGTCTTTTTTGGGGGGATTGGGAGGGTAGATTTGCAGTCAACCCTCTGATAAACGCTCCACATGCACTTGCACGCTAAAATCGAGCTCTAGCAAAAGTTACACTATATCTTCGTTAAAATTCCGAATTTCAATGGCAGTCAATAAAATTCCTTTAACAATTCAATATAGAAATAATTTCATGCCAATATTATAAAGGTTTTTCAATTCTTATAAATTCCTTTAGTATTATTATAATACATCGATTTTCTGAAGGGATATTTTGAAGGGAATAATCGATCTCTTTTTAAAAATATTACTCTAATTATGAAATTGTACTGAGATAATATATTTTAATATTATAATATATTAATATATAAAGAATTCAAATATTTTGAGTAGCCCACAGGACACTGTAACTTTAACACTATATATATTAACATATTTAAGTGTTGTATTACAAGAGTTTCGAAATACAAAATGAACAATTTGTGCACCATTTATATAATCATTGTTTATACTTTTAAATACAAAATAATTTTGATTAGATATTCCTGACTTATACGCTCCCGTTTGTCTTCTAATCTGTTCGTATGTTCGCTTTTCAAATTTATTGGTGTTATCTGTATCCTGCGATTCAAATTATCCCATAAATTTTCGATGGGATTTAAGCCCGGGGATTGCGTAGGCGGATGTAATACTTTCAGACGATGATAAAGTAAGTATTTCTGCACCGTGCTTTGTACTTCTGATCGTTATCCTGTTAAAATTTCAAAGCTCTTCGAATACCCATATCAATGGTAATGAATTTCTTTCTGATTTTTTAGAAATACAGAAAATTTTTTAACGACGACTTCTTATTGATCTTTTCCAGTCTCTTTTCAATTCTATTTGCATAGATTAAAACATCAGAAGAATAATGTTTCAGACTGATGGCGTGTTAACTATTTTTTATCCACCGTTATGTATGGAATTAGTTTGCATGTATAATAATAGAAATAGTTTTCACGACCAGGAAATACAAGTTTTTTTCTTCGTAGGATATTTTTAGCAGCTTGTTGGGATTGTGGATGTAGGAAGGTTCAAAGCAATATTATAGAAGGAGGTAGCATGACCAAAACGTTCTAAGCAAGGCGCCTCATAATTGCATGAACATCAGTCTCGCGTGGGTGAAATGCTCTGAAACACTATGTTTCCTGGCAGCGCTTCAGAGCTGTGCGCATTTGTCCGCTAAAATAACAATTCTTTTGGCCTGCGGTGTTTTATTTCCACGGTGGTAAGATAAATGCTCCTAATTTCGACATCAACCCAGTCACCAATGATACCAATTTATTTCAGCGATATGATTACTACCAGCTTTCTTAAAGCAGTATTTCCTTTATTTTCAGTAATCTACATCTACTTTAAATTTATTAATATTTACAACAGTGTTTTCAATTATTTTAAATGTTATAATTATTCAGACATTTTTTTTTACAGTTGCTATTTCAAATGATAGCTAATGCTCAATATTATTATTTTTTCCTTAGATTATAATATCAGAAAATATAGATAATAATTTATTTTGTATTTAAATACTTAAAATACGTTTAATATGTTTAACAGTATAATGAAGACATAACAACTGCTTTTCTAACATTCATTTATAAAAATAAAATATAATTATTATTAGCTTCTTGAGAGTTCGATCAGTGGCATAATTAGATTGATTTCTTCTTTGAAATAATGGATACAGTGTTAATAATATCAATAATTCACTGAGTATAAAAGACATAATGTTTCCAGCAAACCGTCAATAATTATATTACCGAGACAAATTGATAGAGTCGATGACTGGATCGATGTGAAAATTAGGTGCACTTATCTAATAAGTAAGACCGTGAGGGGTTGGTTGCCCATAATTCAGTTTTTAAAGATTCTTTTATAGAAAATTCCACAATGGACAAAGTCCCCTCCCTAATTAACAGGTCAAATTAATCACCAAGTCCCTTTATTTTATCGTATCTTTGCTCAACTTTTCAAAAATAGATTTCATGTTTCAAGGATTAAAAAATGTACGAAAAAAATTGGTGAAATATTTCTGTCGAATATAAACATGATGAAAATTCTAACAGAAAGTGTAAAGACTAAAAGTAAATTAATTGTTACTTTTACGATATTTTAATAAACCACTCATAAATTATAAAAAAAGGAAAGGCCAACATACGTATGCAAAAACAAAATATGTTTATATTTATATATGAAAGATACTATAACAAATTTAATGGTTTTCTTTTAAAACAATTGTGAGATTTTAAATAAAATAGAGCTTGTAATTTTTTTTTCTTTTACGAATACAAAAAATACAATTTCCAGATAAACCAATCCTGAGATTTTAAATAAAATGGAGCTCAACAATGTATGTACATTAAATTTTGTAACCATCTGTTTCAGTACTTTTAATAATAGAAAAACTCAGAACATTGATAAATACAAAAAATACGATTTTCTGATAAACGAATATTAAGATTTGAAATGAAATGCTCAATATATATATATGTATATATATTAAATTTTGTGATCACCGTTTTCAATATCTTTAGTCACGAAACAATAAGTGGACAAATATAAAAAAGAGGGTTGTAAATTTGAATCGATAGCAATATTTTCCCTCAGTTGTATTCTGTAAAAGTCAGGATAATAAAAATGAACATATTATTAGTGACGTCAAACCGAATGAGACATTCTCACGCACGAGCGTCGAGGTCTGACGAAGTAAAGGAAGCGGATTTAAACACAGAAGGGTTTCAAAACAGGCTTTATGAAGTTTGGAAAGAAAACGACGGCAGTGCGCCAACCTGGCATAATAAAATTCAAACGGCCACTCGCGGGTTCACCTCTGCATTAAAATATTCATCAGTGACACGTTCAATATTTCAAGGCTTTTAAATTATGTTTTACCGCAATTACGTTACCCTTCGTGCACGTTGACGGTGCAATTAGATACGTTTGCGCTAAAATTTTGCCCTCCGTGTCCAACGAGTCTACTGTGCTCGCGCAGTCATGCAAATGTTCATGTTTTATACCGGCGCAGTATTTTCACTGACGACCGTATTTCCCGATAGTAATATTTTCCTCTTCGTTCTCTTTTTCTTTTATCGTGATAACAAAAGGTGCCCGATTTTTAAAAATATGCGTCACAATTAGGGGCACGCGTTACACGTCAAGATGGCTCTTCGATTTTCATTTTAAGTAAGAACATGATTTCTATCAAAAGAATAGTAATTACCTTGTCAATATTTCAAAATCAAGAATATCAATTTCTTGATTCAGGCTTTGTTAAAAAGTTATTCATAAATTACATTAAAAAATTTAAAATCGTTATAAAAAAATTATTTTCGGTTGTAGGGGTCAACCACAATCATTTTTGGTGAATAGACATATTCCCGAATTCCTACGCGCTTTCGAGAAAAAAATTCATTACCGAAAATATAATGGCTGACCATACATTGATATGTTTCACTGAAATTTCATGCATATGTTTAAAACATCATAACTTCTGAACGGATTAGACGATTTTAATGTTTCAAAATGCAAACGACGCGTATTTTAGTCAAGAATATGTAGAAATTCCAAAAATATTCGAAAAGTTGATCCTTCCAGGGGAAAATGATAAAATTCATTAATAAATCATACAGGTTTCCAAAGCTGATTTAGGTCTTTATTTTCAATTTGCTCTTTTGGTATCACGATTACTAGTATAATTATTGGAAGATGTACTCATTCTCAATAAAAACATATTTGGCACATTGTGTAGCCTTCATTTAAAAAAAACGACGGATGATAATAAATGGTTGCATGACAAGTTTACAACAAAAGTGTTTAGTAGGAACAGCTCGTCTAAAACTCGTTCAAACTAGATCGTCTCGATAACCGAGCGAAAAACGAACAAATTTCTTCGTACGTTTTCGCCGAGGAATTATCATCCCCTGTTCGCTCGAACTAAAAATTATATTTATACCGGGAGATTTATAAGCTGGAACGAGGTCGGAGATGAATTTTTCTAAAACGTCGATCGATGGCCGACTGCTTTAAATGGATGTCGCGGCCCAAGGAGCACCCAAAACGAATTTGTTCTGCCTGGTGGTGGTTACGAGCCGCCTCGTTTGTCGTATATAACAATCAGGGCTTATCACGGTTCGTCAGTAAGAGGCTGACGAGGCGCGGGTCAAGCCCAGTCTGGTCGATAAGGTCATCGAGCCAGCAGACCGGAGTCATTTGACGACACCGTCCAGGTATGCCGTAACGTTATCCCTCGGTGACGAGCATAGCGATCGCATTAGGGACGCGAATTTCTTCCGGAAATTCACCTAAGCTGCAGAGAAAACACGTCTCGAGTCGAGGACCAAGAAATATAGCACGAATTGGCCACGCTCAGCACCTGACCGCTGCACTTTCTCGTGACCCTGATTAAAACTTACCCCTATCGAACAGATTCATCGAAACTTGGTCGACAATCGAACCTCGATTCGCAAATATTTTTAACCGCGAATATAATTAAAAATTATTAAAATATTTAGTTTCAATTTTGCGCCTTTCTTTTTCATAATAGGTTAAGTTTTTTCCCCTTCCTTCTTTTGTTTTTTTGTGTGCGTGTGGTTCCTTTTCTGTTTGATGGGTTTTGCTGTTTGGTCGAGTTGGAGGTTTTGTTATCTGAACGAAATAAAGTTTTATGAACTATAAAAATAATGTATCTGCATATAATCAACATATTCATATACAATATTATTATACAAAAATATCTACCTAGAAGTTTGAACATATTCGGAAGATGAGCATCGATCGAGTGATGCTGTTGAATTCGACTGTGATACTTTAAGAACCATGGTTGAGCATAATGCAGGTGTAACGATTCAAGAGCTATTACTGAAATTGAATTCAATTCCTTCGACCATCCGTCGATGTTTGAAGGAGATTGGAAAGTGCAGCAGATTGGGAAAATGGGCGCCGCATGAATTGTCCGATTCAAATCTTCAGCGAAGGAAACGGGTCATATTCTTTTCCCCCCGTTTGAAGTGTGAACCAATTCACGAGTCTAATTGTTACAAGAGTCGAACAAAAAAATGGATCTTGCTTTACAATATTAATAGTGTCGATTCACAGAAGATTTTACTTTCCATTCGACGGGAGAATATGGACGAAATAATTGATTTCGAGCTTCTGAATCCCGGAACGAATGATTAATATGCATGTTTATGATTAGCAATTGAAACGATTGCAATCAACAATGAAAAAAAACAGACAATTTGTCTAAGGATTCTTTCATTTTTTGAAAGTTCGAAGTTCTAACAATATTATTCACATTTTTATAATTCGAAATAATAATGAAGATTTTTGACTGTTTCTTGAACGTAACTGAAGTATGTAAGTGCATATGAAGATAATTTGTTAAAAAAAAAATCGTATCATTGGAATATCATTTCAATTGAAGATAATAATTATGTATTCGTTAAAATATTTATATTACGTGTTGGTAATATGGTTTTTGTATTGAGCGAATAAGATTTCGTCTACAGAAGGACAGTTTAGCAAAATCTAGAGGAAAAATATTTCTATGTTGGATTACAGTTTCAGTGTGCGTTGATTGAGTTAAAGGGATTTTTTTAAATTCAAATAATTGGCAGGGCTGTAGAAAAATTCTGAAAAAACATTTTAAATGTATCTTCGAGAGAATTAAATTTTATGTAAAAAGGCTAAATAAGCGTTCTTTCCATTTTTTATAGTAGAGAAAAAGTAAATGAATGAATTTTTATAATGGAAAGACGTTTATTTAGCCTTTTTACATAAAATTTAATTCTCTCGAAGATACATTTAAAATGTTTTTTCAGAATTTTTCTGCAACCCTGCCAATTATTTGAATTTGAAAAAATCCCTTTAGCTCAATGGGCATACATTGAAACTTTAATCCGATATCGAATTTAGTCTGATATCGAAGCCATGTGATTTTTATAAATGGAGGATCGAACAATTGGACGGTTGGTAACTGTTATATAAATCAAGAAAAACGTATCGATGATTAATGATACCAAACAGGTTAATTAATTTCACCGGGTGTCGAAACGAGGAAAATTGGAAAATACTTGGGGAATGACATGGGTCTTACGTTGGTGCCTGACGGTGCAAGGGAAACGTGTAACGAATTCTTGTTTGTAACTGTTCTCAAAGTTTCCCAAGTAAAATTCCATCCGAAACTTCTGAGGCCTTTGTTCCTGGCTTCCTGGAACTTTCTTGGATAATTGGTCAATACATAAGTTATCTTGCAATATGCTAACAGATCCATCGACCTAGGAACTAGTACTTTACGAACAGAAGGTAGCAAATAAACCACGAATATAATCGTTTATATATAGTTTGGCTAGGAGTAATAATTGTAAGCTTTCCGAACTGTGAGAGTTGCATCGAGTTGCAATTAAATTCTTCGGGGTTTTGAACTTTCACTATGAGGTAACTTTCTGTTAAGAAAACCCCTGCAGCAGGTGAAAAACAAAGTTAGCTAATAACGAATGTTGCTGCCGATCGAAACCCTCGGTCTTAAGTATTTAATTTTATTAAGGAGTAATTTAATGAAATACCATCAGGGATTTAATAAAGTATAAGATTATACTAAGATAAGGTATACTGCTATCTTAAGGTGAGCCTCAAATTGTTGGATCAAATTTGATTTATTCGCAATGTATTCCTAGATTAAAATCGTTGGTATTTTGTTAATATTCGAGGTACCCAAAGAGCCATCTGCAGCAACATTTTATAACGTTGAAAAGTCAAAAATATTTATTGCAATTTAAAAGAATTAAGATTTGACATTTTATCGTAAACAAATTTTTAGACATTTTTGGAAATTTGTTTACTGCACTTTTTTTTGTTTGACACTCTGTATATTATCTATCGATACTAAAGTAAATATAGACATATTTTGAAGACACAAACAATGAAACGTGTGTGCAACGAAAATTAAATACGAAAAATGTCACTTCTATTTCGCTCCTCGATGCCTTTCTGTTGTTTTACTATTTTCCTATTTTTTGATTGCTCGAGAATTTCATGTGCCATAAATTTTTTCCCCCGATTTAGAGCTACGATCGTACTTCAGTAAAGTGCAGTTGCTTGCTCGAAACGGTCACTTTCGGATCAAATAAAAGTCCGTGGACGTCTTGCCATAGTTTCTAAATCCTCAAAATATTGTGTCCGTCCGATTTGGCAACCGTTTCGTACGCGTTGCCAAAATATTTCAGCGCTATTAATTGTCGTGGAAATAATAAATGTTTTCATTTAGCCCTGAAGAATACAAAATTCTGCTAATTTAAATCCGGGGAAATCTTAAATCTTTAATGCAAATTGAAAAAACTACCTAGTTAAATTTTCCAAACACGTAATTTCAGAAATATGTATTTTAAAAAAGGCTCTTCCGAAAGCTATGTATATCTTCCCCAGTTTCGTAATACTATAACGCTTCGATAAAACGTAGATTGTAGTTTTGATTATTAAGGGATTCTCCAGGTTTCCTCGACTCGAGTTCAGATCGAAGATACAGCTGGCTGAGTTTCAAAGCGTGTCGGTTACATAGAGACTAAAAGCTTTTATATTTTTCAGTGTATCGATACGAAAGTATTATCAATGGATTCTACGTCGTATGAATGATGTATAAGTAAAAGTGGTCCCAGCATGATCGTGTTTATACTAGTTTTCACCGATCAATTCATAATAGAAGACACTCTATTAAAGATTAAACAGGCCGATTTGAGGCACCAAATTCGCGCTATACTTCGTTAAAACGTAACGAGCGATCCTCGAATTTCTACCCCGAATTGCCATAATCGTGGTAATGGACAAGTTCACGAACGAAATAAGCACGATACGAGTCGAATTAATATCGAATATTTGATCCCATCGTTAATCATAATCGTGATTATTTTATTAAATTCACTGTACAGTGTATCGATACGAAGGCAGAAATTTAATACTTTTTATTCGAACGAAATACCGAATACGAGTATTTACTTTTTCATTTAATAGAAATGTTATTATATTTGATAATCAATGGATCGTTAAACGCAAATTACACAAGTATTTAACATTCCATAACACGATTAACATCACAAAATTCCAGATCACTTTGTCGATTAATTTATACGTTAAATAAAAGCATTCGATGCTGATCGCCTCTGCTCGGAATGCAATGCGTTTCGAAAATATTTTTCCCGTAAAATTATACTTCGTGGGAAGTCGAACGAACTTTCTGATCGATCAAGCTCGCTTTTTCTTCGATAATTTCTAACACTCTTTACCAAAACAGGAAAACAATTCGATCGTGGTCTTCGTTTTCGATAGAACCGAGTTTCAAAAATTAAAAACGGTGTCAGTCGATTCCATCGAATCTTCGATATCCTGGCTTTCCGGATATCCTTGTCCTATTTGCTGTATCGTCGATTTGAATGCCATTAATTGGGAAATCTGTGTTCCAATCGCTCGTAGCCGAACCGTGTAGCAAACCGCAAGCTCCAAACTATTTTATTCTACGCTCTATTATTCGTTGATTCGAGCAGCGCCGATTGGAACATTGTTCTCCGTCCTATTCGGTCGCCGACGAAACCATACATCGTACCACATTCTGTTCATATACGTAAACAGCTGACTATAAAATCGCGACGAATTAAAAAACAATTAAACGTCGAATCGCGCACGGGCGCCATAATTTGTATTTGTTTAAAAAGCTGATTGGAAACTTTGCTGGCTTGTATTCGCTTAAATGATGAGGTGCCTAATCAGCAGAAGCCTGCAGGATTAATCCTTTCAGAGTAAATAGTCATTTTCTGTGTCGATAAGTTCGATTATCTCCGTTTATTCGTTGCTGGAGAAAAGCTGAGGATTACCTTGTGTATCTGTTGTGGGATTGATTTAATTTATAATTTTAACTTGCTATAAGGGACACTGTGTTCCAGCATGCACATTGTTTAGATAACTGTTCATAGTTAATTTATATTATTAGAACAGAATGTCGGTATTTATTTTTTTACGTGTAAAAAACAGATTTTAAGGATTTTTTACACTGAACATAATATTTTCGATTAGTTTGGAACTTCATACTACGACTATGTACTAAAATACGCGTCGTTTGCATTTTGAAACATTAAAATCGTCTAATCCGTTCAGGAGTTATGATATTTTAAACATATGCATGAAATTTAAGTGAAACATATCAATGTATGGTCAGACATTATATTTTCGGTAATGAATTTTTTTCTCGAAAGCGCGTAGGATTTCGGGGATATGTCTATTCACCAAAAATTATTGTAATTGATCCCCTCAACGGAAAATAATTTTTCCAGAACGATTTGAAATTTTTTAAGTTTGTCTACAAATTCGTCCATCTACTCGAATTTTTTTCTCGAAAATGCGTAGGATTTTGGGAGCATATCTGTTCACCAAAAATTATTGTAATTTACCCCTGCAATCAAAAATAATTTTTTTTAAGCGATTTAAAATTTTTTAATTTCGCCGAAAATTTCCAAAACCTACTCGAATTTATTTCTCGAAAGTGCGTAGGATTTCGGGGATATGTGTATCCACCAAAAATGATTGTAATTTACCCCCGCAGCCGAATATAATTGTTCCAGAATGATTTGAAATTTGTTAACAACTTTTAAACAAAACCTCAGTCAAGAAATTGATATTCTTGATTTTGGTCTTATTTTGGCCTCCAGAACCTACCATTAAAGTTATTTCCAGGGTTGGCCGAACACCCTGTATAATGAGAATACGGTTTAGAATAAAGTTGATTAATTAATAATACAATTAACGTCTCTGTTGGTCATATCATGAAACTATTTTCGGAACAACCCAATATCTTGTAAGACAGCAGACAGCAGCGTTAACGAAATTAGACGAAACCCGATCAATATGAAGGTACTGGTACACGTTTTCATATCGAAGTCTTTGGCTGGGACAAAACGGCCGACGGACCCGTTGCTTTGTACTGTTTCCAAGTAGAGAATCTGGTTGAAACGATCGAGCCGTAACGACGAAACAGATATCAGCGTTCGACCACAAAGGATACACGGCTTGTAATTTCGAGCAGAAACGTGCGCGATTCGAGCCGAAATCCCCGTAGGACCTGGGAGGATACTTTCCGGGTAACGCAAACCGACTACTTGTATCTCACGTGTTCGCGATTTTACGCGTTTCCATCCGGTAATTCGAGGCCAGCGATCATTTTACGTTCTCGTCGAGGAAAAACGAAAAAATCATTCCCGGGACGCTGATAAATCAGAAATGAAACACGACGAAGCCACTCCAGAAACTATTCGAACGCCCAGATAATACTAAATGGAAATTCGGGCGATGCATATTCGTCCTTTTGGGTAACTCTTGGTTAAGTCCCAAATTATGAGCGTTAAGGAGTTAATATCAAGGTTATTTTAATTAATATCAGGGCACATTTTGATACTAGTAGAAGTTAGTACTAGTAAATGGAGTCATATGTGTTTTATTGCATCAGCTGATGCACTTTGATATTTTTTCTTTTCGTTGCAACCAACTACGAGCTGGGAGCTTCACCACCTGAGGTTAAATTGCATTTTAGAATATAATTCCACTTTACAGATTTACAGATTTAAGTCGTTATTATTAAACGAAGTGAAAAATGTAGAAAATAGATTTGTTTCACGAATACCTCGAGAATGGAAAAATGTGTTGATTTTAATTTATAAGGCTTGATGACGATCAACCTCATAACTGTGAAACTTCACATCAAGAATTTGCAAGGGGTTAAAGGAAAATTCATTTCCGTTTTCCAATTTGGTAAAAATCAACATTAAATAATACAATTCGTGAAACGAAAAAAATCGTTCCCGCAACGATGATAAATCAGAAACGAGACGCGAGGAAACCCACGCCAGAAACTATTCGAACGTCCAGATAATACGAAATGGAAATTCTGTCGATGCTTATTCGTCCTTTGTCTCGAATTGTAATTCGACGTGGCGTCGTTCGTACGTGTTCTGTGTTTCCGCGTTTCGAGCGTCCCGTATTCCGCGCGCGGTGTAAGAAACGCGAACGACCCGAGAACAGCGGCGTAGATCGATGACGAGTCGTCGAATAAATCCAAGGAATTAGAAGTTCGCGGCACGAAAATCCCGGAGAGTGTAAGAGACGTCTCCGTCGTAATCCCGCCTCTGTGACTGCGTCAAGTTTTAATGCGTTTAGGCGACGTTTCTGGTAAAGGCTATTCAAACTTTATCTTCGCGCGGATCGTCATTCGCCTCGCATCCGTTTATTCGCCTCTCTAAATATACTCGGTGCCCTTCGACCGGTTACACGGCGAGACCCGGGGTCTGACTCGTGGTAGAACCGGAAACGAGAACCATTCCTCGCGCGATACCAGACTCGAAACTGCATGTCGGAACTTCTCGCGTCGGGCTTTGTGTGTATCGAGCCGCGTTCGAAAATTCATCGAGTACATCGGATGTTCGTAAACGAACCGAATTTTAGGAATATATTTCGCCACTTGCAGTCCACTACGAGCTCGAAGCTCCACCACCTGAGTTTAAATTCGATTTTAGAATGTAACTCCAGTTTACAGATTTTTAATTTTATAGTTTCGATATGTACAAGATGGATCACCATATACAGCACCCCAGACTCACATTATTATTAAATGAAGTGAAAAATGTTTCTCTATATTTATTCAAATTCGTAAGCTATTTATAGAATAATTGAATTCTTATTCTAGTATAATAAAAATAAAAGATCGTAACAAGTAGAGATTTTGGGCTCCATCAAGACAATACGTGATTCTATTCTTTGCATGTCCAAAGATTCAAATAAAAGCTCTTTCTAAATCTAAGAAGGTCGTCCCAAAAGAAATGCGAATGAATAAAAGATGGTTTATCTAATTTCAAGAATATTTTCACAGCCCTCCAATATATCAGTTAATTTCTTCCCAAAATTCTTCCCTAATTTGTCAGCTTATGGTAGTTTTTAGAACCTTCAAGTCAAGAGGACAATTGCCCTACATGGGTTTCTTGAATTTTGAAAATACTTCATTGTCAGTTCTCATTTAACATACGAACAACAACAACCAGTAGAATATCACTGAATATATTCGTAAATTTAATATAAGCCATGAATAGTTCCACAGAGACGCAACGAGTATTATTTAAATATTTCGCGTTACGAATCTTCGTATTGTAGGAGTTATAGAAGTTCTTTGAAGAAAAATTAAGAAGAAACGTCAAGAAACATAACGTCGAAGACAATTTCCTTCGTCACACAAGATAGCAATCGACCAAATTAAGGAAACGACGAAGCAGTGACTCGCCCAGTGGCATAATTTCCAATCCCGGACTAGTTCCGGCGTACAAAGAACTAACGGTCGCGGTGGAAGGACAGGGGGAAAAGCAATTTTAACGTCATCGTTTTGTAAAAAAAGGATTCGCGAGGGGGCTATAGAAGATACGGCAGCCATGAAAAGAAAAGTGGTTATAAGAAGTCGAAAAGACTCTCGACAAGTTGCTTCAACCCTTAACCAATAAAGATGACGAGTGCTGTATTGACTGCGCGGATGCAACCACACAATGCCAGGACGAGTGGATCCAATGAATACCGTAGTAAAAAGTGGAATTATCAGGACCGTACCAATTCAACCAGAGATAGACTTATCTTTTTCCGTGCAGTCCATTTGCCTTAGAATATAATATTCGATTCTTTGTTTAACACTGTGCCCTCAACGCGGTTTTATGCGTAGCAGTCCCGACCAAAAACTTTTGGCATCTTTACAAATAATTGTAAAAATAATTGCTAATTATTTATGATATTTTTTACCTCTAAACGCTCTTAATTAATTAATTTTTCTAATTCCACTGTCTCTGTCTTCGTCTAACGCGTTGTACCTCTCTCTCTCGTACGTGAGTGACGTAGATTTACTATTTACTACGAGCACGTGCAGTCAACGACCTTGACAAGGCCGTAGTGAAAGTTCATCGATCTCGCGACGTAAATAATGAAAAGTAAACAAACGCTTCGAACCCTTATATTTCTGAAACTAACCACACGATCGACTTGAAACAAAAATCGTCATATCTCCTGACCTAATTAGGCTATCGAGTTGAATGAACACTCGTTTTAAAGGGCACTTCATCCTCTATCCAACGAATATAACAACTATTATAATTTATACTATCTTCTATATTTATTTTGAAATTTACTTTGACGCTATGCACCAAAAAAAGTTTCAGCAATTTCTATTGATTGTACAATCTCCGTGCGATAAACTCTGGATTCTAGATTATTTATTTAATTGAAAAAGTGCTCGTGTCATTACTAGTCAGCATTTTTTTCGTAAATAATAGTTTTCTCTGGGACTAACTTCGATATCGCCTTAAAACAAAATTAGTTTCACAAGAAAGTAAGTTTCCAGAACCTGGTCGACCAAGTCTTTTAGTCAATGGTATTAGTTAATTAAAATTTCCCCAGAATTTTGAAGGTAGTACTCGATACTCGAAGATTAATATTTGGCTAACTTTTAACATTACAAAGAAGCAGTCTTTCAGGAGCTTTCGTTCATTCTCCCAAATAGTTCTATCCTATATAATTCTTCTATTCCTTAAATTATTCTGAGATCCTTTAGTTATTAAAGTCTCATCAGAAATGATAAAGAGATCCTTTTTTTAGTTTTATTTTGAAAGAATTGGCCTTTCTTAACAAACTTTGTCCCGAATGAAGAATCAATTTTACAACGTCGAAGATTAGAAGTAAACTTTTATTTTTCTAAATACAGATTCGAGGTCACGTTTTTAATAATTTGTAGAAAATACCATCGTGCTCCTTGGACCACAAACTGGAAGTTGCTTCATTGTTACAAATTTTCTGCGCTTCTGACGACAGTGTGCACTTCTGGAATTTTGCTGCTTTGTTCTAAATAGCGTCTGACATATCATAACTCCACATCTTGTTACACGTGCAACCCTTCAGACTCAATTTTCCTAGACCCACGTATGTCGCAGTCGCCACTCCCACGCAAAGTGAATGGGAGTTAGCACATTTAGAAACACTATCCATCTAGCGATGGTCAAACCTTTTATCTGGATGAGAAATTCAAAATTGTAAAATGAAATGTTCTACAATGAGCTAATAAAAATTTAACTGATTAATCGAAGATTTGTCCCATTTCTAGTTTTTCAAATATTTCATATTTTTAAATTTCTCAGTATAATCTCACATATAGAAAAAGGTGGACTTTCGTTCAGAGTGAATGTAAAATATTATTATATTTACATAATTGTTTATGGATTGCAAAGGATGTATTTGCAAAATAGTATAAGCGCTTTACTGCTTAATAATTTATTAATTTACTGTAATTCGCGTGATATAATCTTGAGTTTCGGATTTCGAATTACCTCCTTACATTCCACAGAGACAATGTTCGTGTACAGCACTCGTGATTTGATCAGATATTATTACGAATGCACAATGTAATAGTCCCTCGTGTTGTATTTGGCTTCACCTACTGCTTAATTACACCTCTGATGACATTGGCTCAACACCTTTGTCGCAGGTGTGTGTAATTTTCTCGTAGTAGGGTGGAACTATTGATTTATCGATAACAGAGATTCGTATTCCAGATAATAGAATAATTTCAATAAGCGATGAAACGTCAACGCAAATGTCGATACAAATTTTAGATTAATTCATAAGCTATATTCCATGTACGTTTCATTCATGAATTTATTTATAAATTAGAATTTATTTCTGCAGATCAATATTCGGGAGAGCAAATGCTGCGGGCAAAAGCTAGTTTACGAACGAATCGAATATACTTTTATGAAAATATGTCAAAGGAAAATTATATATTTATATTACCTGGCTGAAAGTCTGCCCTTTGATGCCTATTTTTATCGTTTACTATTTCGAGTTGGTTACGTCGATCGAAAGTTATAGCAATTTTTGCCAAACCCTCTCGAACTGCCGCTGAACTCCGTATCCGAGCCTTAATTGCAAAATTCTAGTTCGTACAGTTTTTCACAAATAAAAAGAGTCATGTATACAATTTCATGTTAAATTTCTCGTACTTTTGATTGGTGAAATTATAGAAAACAAACGAACAAATCTGACGAAACCATCTTCAGAAAACTCTTCAGTAATCTTGCACTTAAATTTTTAATAACACGTTTACACGGTTAAAACAGAACTTTACTCCATTGTAAAATTTCTTCAAGAGTCGTGTATCTTTTAGATCAGATTTACACAAATTATTTTCTTGCAGTTGGCGATTCCAAACTCTCCGTTATTATATTTCTATTAATTGTATCACAGAGTTAGTTTCAATGAAATCTCATCGAAGAACGACTCCGTTTGGTCAAACTCAAACTAATAAATAATTCTATATGAAATATTTAGTGGAAACGTAACAATTAACAATCAAGCACATAATCGAGCAAATGAAATTTATCTAACTATCGTTCAACTAATTGAAAGTAATTCGAACTATGTGAATTCTTGCGAGGGTCGATGAGGGTTAGTTGTCGTTGTTGATACTCTAGATCCAACATTCTGATACTCTCTGTTGCAGACTATGCGAGTGACTATGCAAGACTATATCGAAACCAACAAGGGAACATCACCGAACTGTTACACGCCGATATTGATGAAACTTTGCACACAGGTGAAGTTGTTGAAACTATGCGACATGTATTACCTTTCCAGATGTTATATTGAATCTAACAAAGCAAAAATATTGACATTTCTTTACGTTTTCACGTGCCTCGACTACATGAAACGCGAAAGGGCTGTTTGCAGAGTTCTATATACAAGGGTACATACACTAGGATGAAACGAAAAAAATCAAAATTGTTTATCCTTTTAAATTGAGCCTGGAAAAGCTAACTTTTGTTCAAACAATTTTTCATCTGACGCAGGAACATTGAAATGTTATTCTTTTGCTCTTTTAAACACACAAATTGTTTTATGAGTCCATTTTTCATGATTTAAAATCTAACAATAATTCTTTTCTCGTTTTCTTGTAAAACAGAATTAACGTAATAAAAAATAATAAAAATAGACATTAAAGGGTAAACTTATAGCCATCCAATATTTCCCCTTCCTTTGATATATTTTAAATATTATTCTATTAAAGGTAAAATTACTTTTCTTAATTATTTTAGTCAAATAGTTGTCGTTTTATTCACTTCTCCTAAATTAATTTAATCTACATAAAAATTCGTTTTCTATCTTTCTCATTTAAGGGTGGTTTTTCGAATATTTCTTAACACTAGAACTACCAAAGTGGTCAAAACGATCCATTCGCAATTTCTAATAAAAATTGTAAATAAATTCATTTATTCCCATTGCGTTATACGTTTCTTCGAGTATTCGTTGTTTTAATTTCTTTGGTACAAATAAATATAGAGGAAGTTAAAAGGGGATGGAAAAAGCTTACCATCGATATATCAACACACGTTCAATCTCTGTGGTGTAAAAATAAACAGAATGCCTTGAAAAACCTTAAGTGCCCGGTACTAGGAGAACTCTCTCTACTAAAACGGCGATATAAAATAATAAAACGGTGTTTAGAATCATTAGAAACGAAAGGAACGAAATTCTAGCGGCAAAATCCCGCAGAAACTTGCGGGAGGGATCCCCATACAATATCCGGGCGAAGATCTCCATTCGCCGGTAATTAACAAACCGCGTGCGAAAACTTGCGCGTTGAAATATACGAATTCGCGAGCATGAAGTTTGCCACGCCACGCGGCGCGAGTTTAATATTATCTCAGGGTTAATTCGAGTACGATGTTGGTAACGCCTCGAATATTGTTGCGGATGCTGATGGAATCGGACCGTGGCGCACGACCAAACCCCCGTCACGATGCAATCCTCTATCGAAGACACGAATCAGAAACGGCGCAGCGGGTATTGCGTCGTCGCCGAGGCGGCAGGAATAGATTAGAGTCATCTTTCTGGAATAATGACGTCGGTCTGCTCGTTGTTGGGCACACGATATTAACGATTCAAATTTAGCACGGCCGAGCACCGGGCCGCTGATTGCGGGCCAACGTTGATTCCAAGGAGCCCTCCGAATCGGGTCAACAGGAAACGGTTCCTTAAAAAAAGAACGGCGAAACAAAGTTTCTGCGGGCCTCCGAGACGTGACCCATTGCACTTCCGTGTTAGAAGCACGATCGACACCGTGTTTCGTTCCCACTGGCTCCTTTTGTCGGGTTTCGACCCTGTAACGAGGAGACCGAACCGTAGCAATGCGTACTTTTAACTAGCCGTAACCCCAAAAATCCTGCGCAGTCTTTGAGATTTGAAAATGATCGTTGCTTGAAATTATTACGAGCAGCTTACTAGAAACTTCCACTGGAATTTTTTGTGAAACTTTGAATCGAATAATATGCAAGTATTTTTTTATTTGGCCAAGGGATGAAAACTGTCCTCAAAGTTGCGAATAAAATACAGGTTTACTTAAGTTTTTTAAAATCTGTCGGATAGAAAATAAAATTTTACATATAAAAGTGACTACTTGAAATGAATGTGAAATGTGTGGAGCTTTTGTGAAACTTTGAATTGAATAATATTACGCGAGTATTTTTTTATTAATTCAAGGGATGAAAACTGTCTTCAAAGTCGCGAATAAAATACATGTTTACTTAAATTTGTCAAAAGCTGTTAAACAAAATTTTATACACAAAAAAGGCTCATACATGCAAGTTTCTTTATAAATATTTCTTGTAAAACCTTCTTTTATCAGACTGAAAATTATTCATAGTAACGTGAATATACGAAGTTAATATATGCATCCTTTCCCAATTTTTGTTGGTTCGATCAAGATAAACATACATTTTTCTTAAGCTCCAGCACGGGTATATCCCACAGAGAGTATACACCGGAGTGCATGAACAAAAAGTGATATAGTTTGTGCTAGGAAGTAATTTTCCAAGAACCTATTAAACGAGTATTTCCTCGAAACTTCGAGGGTAGTTATTAATTCCTGAAGATTAATATTTGCCTAATTTTAAAAATTACAAACAGTCTTTCAGAAGCTAGCTTTAGTTTATCCCCCCAAAGAACTTTTAAATTTCCTCTAGTTCTTCTATTCCTTAAATTATTCTGAGATGCTTCAGTTATTAACGACTATTTCACCAATTTTCTCCACAAATACGACTGCTTCCACCAAGCGTATTAATACCTTCGATTTTCCCACCGTCGATTATTTCCGATTACGTAGCTTTTATCTTTTGACCGTTTTCTCGCGGAGGCTTTTTCAATATCTTCGAAAACATCAAGCTTACTTTATCTAATACCCACGATATCCCTGGCCGCGTGGTTCCTTACCGCTTTTTCTTTTGTCCTGATTCCTCCCCTCGCGTTTTTAACTCTTCTATTTCTGACGGTACCCTTTCCTCTAGCTTGGAAATACTCCGCGGACTATCTTACCCTCAAAACACCTAATGCGTCTTCCTTAAACTCGCTTCGCCCCATTTCTCAAACTCCTTTCCTCGCCAAAGTTCTGGAAAAGCTCTGCTTTTCACTGCTGTTGAGGTTTATTAACTCCATGGATATTGTGTCTTTCAATCTGGACCTATATACTATTGCTACACTGAAACTGCTTTGCTGCACATTTCTGATACCGTTTATTTCTTTAGACTCGTCGACAGTTTTCGTGGTTTATCAACTCCATGGACATTCTGTCTTTCAATCTGGATTTAGTAACCGTTACAATACTGAAACTGCTCTACACATTTCCGATACCATTTATTCCTTCAAACTTGTCGAGAGTCTTCGTCATGATTGTTCATTACTCATCAAATATTAAGTTATAGAATTTTGGATTTTCATTTAGAAATACTGGAATTTCACTAAAGGAATAACGAAAAGATTTCATAACTGTATCTACCTCGGTTTTAAGTGTATCCATTTTATCCAAAAAGTGGAAATTATTATTAAAATTGATATAATTATATAAAGTCAAAAAGCCAAATGAGTCACCAAACTTGACTACTTTAAATCGCCCATAAATTCTTTATTCTACGAAAAAATGTTGCATAAACAGTCGTACGATATCAAACAGGAAATACGATAATTAACTAAAAAATAAAAAATATAAAAATGCAATTTGAAAGAGTATAATTATTATTAATCTGCGTAAAAAGAGAAAAATATAAAACTTCTGTAAAAGTCATACAATACTTTTTCAACCGATCCCCGAATCCAAACCCAAAATGTTTATAAACATGGCTGCTACGATTGAAGTTATTGTTACGCAAACTAGTATCAGTTTCATCGTGTTACGCGCGAGAAAAATTCTGCGTGTTCGAAAAATATAATATTCGATACCAATCAACGTGTCGAAACGTTTTTGAAGCTGGTAAATGGCCCAAACTGGTCAGCTTCAACGACAGAAACTCGTAAGAAATATGAATAATACTACTGTTGTTCTTGCTACTATTAATCACAGTACGCATATCTGCACGTGACAAATATCTGAGAGGAATTTTGAAACACCTGCAATTTTATGTTTGATTTTATTCGTTGATTCGAATACCTGGAAGTACTTGGACCACGTTTCATTTTGGGTTGATTTTTAATCAAGATTCGAGGGCCTCGTGTTTTTTCAAATTAAATGTGTAACACCTAACAATGCAATTTTGAAATAAAAATAAATGAATCTATATGGAATACTGACAAGGGAGGTTCAATTAATTTCGAAAAAAATTCCATTGGAAGTTATGATACTCGACCCCTGTCTAATGTGAGTGTAAATTACATTTCTTTGTCTACATTTTGAGCCTTTATAAACAACATAAAATAAATGAATCACAAGAATAAGTTCGACAAATTAAAATTTGAAAAATTAAAAATAATATAGTGTTTATACAATATGCATAACAGAAGTGTGTAAAGAAAATGGGTCAAATTTTCTCAATTAGATCAAGTACCATAATTTTCAACAGAAATTTCTTGAAAACTGGTAGCAGTATTCCACATTATTTAATATTACGACGTCAGGTGTTGTACATTTCGTTAAAAAATTTCAAAGTGACCTTTACATTTTACTAAAAAAGCAAAAGCTCAAAAAAGCTAATTACCGAGCGTGTCTCTCGACACCACACGACCACTTTTGTAACATTTCTCTCGCCCAAGTAACAGTTTTTGAGTAATTCAAGGTGCTAAGTGACCTGAGAAGAACCGAAAAGGTCGAAACTATACTTGTAAAGCTGGGAATTCTGTCTTTAATTTTATTCACGATTAGCGCGAGCATTGCTAGTTTCGAACTAATTTAAATAACCTCCGTCCAATTTATCTCCGCAGACCGCGAATGCTGCGATGACTAGGTTCTGTTTAAATCTCTCTATATTCTCCGCGCTTCCATATTTCAAACCTCATTTTCTTACTCGACGTGAAAATGCTCTGTTATTTTAACTTCATCCTTTCAGATATTCCTTAGATCCTTTTACCCCTTTAAAACTCGCTCGTTGTTTTATTCCCTCTCATTTCCCATAACTCTCTCTTTTTCCCCTTTCTTCACGCACTTAGCAGTATTACGACATCCGTTTTGTTCTCGAGTTTGGCTTATACGCTTAAGATTAAGTTGTAAAACAGCTATTGTTGATCCTCGTCCATTCGTCGTGTCACAACCACCGCGTACGGTACACGTATTCTCTGTTTTTCTCTCTGTTTTATTATGATGCGATAAAGATGTTAGGTATACGAGTAAATAAGAGAGACCCCATTTTTATAAGTCTATAGGGTGATTCTAAACACTGGAATGAGCTATAACTCTTCCCCGGGGGAAGATGAAAATGATTCATAAACGAAAAAGTTGAAAGTCGCAATAAAGAATATCTCTTTATTATTTTTGTTGGCGTTAATATTCCTTAAATTTGAACTCTGCAGTTTTTATAACGATCAATAGTTTCTTATTATTCTGTCTATAAAAGTGACTATCAATTGTACTTCCAAATATTAAATATTCTGAATAAAAATGATAGAACTTGGGATATTTAACATTATATAGTAATATATTAATTTTTCTGCATATTTTGGGCATTTGTCGATATAATTTCTATAAACCATATGTAGAAATTATAATATTTACATATTTAAATGATAAATGGAATGTTTCTATTTTTAATTTCCATTGTACATGTATGTTAAACTTGGTTATACAAATTTATTTGTTGAATGTGTACAAAATGAAGATTAAAATTAATATTGTCTCTTGGGCAATATAAATAGTAGCAAAGATTGAAATAAAATTGTTTAAAAATGTTTTAAAGTAAGACTATTCGGTAAATATTTTAACGAATTATGCCGTTTAAATATGTGAATATTATAACTAATTTCAATGCGTTAATTAATGTCAAGTTAATTCGAATATAAGCTAATATTAACGTTAAAAAATGGTAAAACACTTTATCGAGTATTTCATCGAGTTGTATAGATTAATAAATGTTTCGTCGACGTGAAGACTTCAACATTTTGACGTTGAAACTCGTTCATTTTGAAAACGAATGTCCATACACAAATTAAATGGAGGTGACTCGCAAACAGCTCGTTAATACATACCTGCAGTATCAAGCCCGTGACATCAAAGAGTCTCATTTCCATTTTACATCCCCTCCTCGTACGCGAAGTTTTGTGTTAAGTCAATATAAAGCTCTACATTTATTTAATTCACCTGTACCTGAACTTTTTTGAAACGCGTCGATTACAAAATAAAGAAATGGAACAATGGACTCGTTACTCCAATATTCCATTTCACCACACTCTCGAAATATTTATTTATCTTTTACGCAATAACAATTTTAATGGAAAGTAATATTCAAATTTTCGGAAAATTTATTTTTTTTTTATTCGATGGATTCCATGTTTTAAATGACAAAATTCATACAAATTATTTCTCAGCAATTTACATCTTTTATTTCAACGTAACCATCGACGCGACGAGTTTCTATTATTTTTAATAAATTCTCAAACTTCGGTGGTTCGAATTACACTTATTTTGTAACACGTACTAGCGTTTCCGAATTTAATTCGAAGCTGTTGAAGGCACCTGTGTTCGAAAGAACAGGACAAAAGCCTAATGTTTGGACTTCCAATTTTTCATCGAAAAAAAGAATAAAATTTCATTGAAATATATTCACTATTGTAAGAGTTATGGCTGTTTGAAGATTGGTCCATTATTATGGGGGTTTTCTCATTTTACGGGGTCAAGGATCAACTTCTCGAATATTTTTGAAATTTCTACATATTCTTCACTAAAATACGCGTTGTTTGCTTTTTTTAACATTAAAATCGTCCAATCCGTTCAGAAGTTATGATATTTTAAACATTTGCATGAAATTTCAGTGAAACATATCAACGTATGGTCAGACATTGTATTTTCGGTTATGAATTTTTTTCTCGAAAGTGCGTAGGATTTCAGGGGTATGTGTATTGACGAAAAGTGGTTGTAATTAACCCCTCCAACCAAAAATAATTTTTCCGTGAACGATTTGAAATTTTTTAATTTAATTTTGTTAATAACTTTTTAAAATCAAGAAATTGATATTAAAATTGTTCCCAGGGGTGGGTGAACACCCTCTGTATCCACACTGAACATTTTCTGTTAACTCGTTTTACGTTTCTATATTCGAATTGTTAATAAATCATTGTGTTGGCAAATAAGTCTTGTTTTCTCTTCTATTTGTTAAATAATCGGCTTCGCGGACTTTGTGGGAGCCAACACCCAACTTGTTGCGATACTCACGATCAGACAGGCGTTTTCAAAATATGTTTGCGCTACGCTCGGGTTTCGTACGCGTTTGTCGAACGGTATATTCCACGGGACGCCATTTTCCGTCATAGTCGAGTACCCGAGGTGATATTCCCCGCTCGGAGGCCCGGCTAGTGTCGCGTTTCAGCCCGGTATCGAAGCACTCGATGAACCGTGTTTGACGGCACGGGCGGTAAACGTAATCGAGGACCGATTAAAACCGTCTTCGATCGAGACGCTCGCTCGAACGTTATCGCGAAATTTCGCTTCGTCGGCGTTCCCAATGCGTCCAGCCAATATCCTTGCAGATCCTTCTTTCTCCGTTTCACCCTTCCGTCGAACAATCGTACGAACAATCGCAACGACCAACGAGAACCGCGTCCTTCCGACCCCGAAATGGAAACGCGAACCGTTCTCCGTCGTTCGAGCGAAAACCATAATAATTCTCGAACGGCTTCGACGAGGCGCAATAATGAATTAGCCGCGATCGAACGAGGCTGTAATTTTAATACGACGCAAACAATGCCATTAGCATGCCAGGCTATTACCAGAGACTGAGCCAGGAACTGTGTCACGGCGAAATTATTCTCCGGGGAAGGTACGAATGAAAATGCTTACGCTCCACGAACCCATCGCGTTTCGCCGGTATTTTGCTTCGATAAAGAGGAGCAACGGTATTACAGCGAAACGAAAACACTGTCTATTGTGCCAGGGAAAAGTGATCAAGGAGCAATTCATTACATAATACATTTTCGCGCCGCATATTGTTTTAGCGGAATTAAACAAGCCGTCCCGGAACGGAAATGTAACTGGAAATCGTAGACACCGTGTTTTCTTCGCCAGAAATTTACTATTTTTAGTGAAAATTTCAGCGATTCTTTGCTATGGAAATGGCCTAAGAAAACGTATTAAAAACAATTCTTTCCATCACGATGCTAATTTAATAAGAAGTAATTTAAGAAGTTATATAATCTTATTAAAAACAATTTTTTCCATCGTGAAGCTAGTATGAAATGTATCTGAAACTGAATTTCATAAATAAGAAGTAATTTAAGAAGTTATATAATCGTATTGATAACAATTTTTTTCATCATGATGTTAGTATGAAGTGTATCTGAAATTAAATTATTTAAAAAATTATGTAATTGAATTAAAACGTATCTTAAGTCATTAAAGTTCATCAAATCAAATCAGAAGTAATTTCATCGTATTAAAAGAAATTGTTTTCCCATGGCGATGCTACTATGAAACGTGTCTGAAATGAAATATTTATTTCATAAATAAATTGCACGAGTGTGTTTCGAAGGAAAAATAATTTCATCGAGAAAATAATACAAAGAAGAAACAAATTTCTTTTTTTTAGAATTGTATACGATCGTGACTTTGTAATTACTCTTTCGAACGAGTTTCTATTCATTCTTTGCTTACTATAAGATTGTCTACATATATTGTATACTTGAATAGCTTTTAAAAAATTCGCGCTAAATTGCCGGAATGTGAGATAATAAATGCATTTAATTTCATGCTTTTCCTTTGCTCGTTACTTTTAAGTAGTAAATAATGGAGACAACTAAGAGATTCTTCGTGAGGACCCATTGAAGTCTCATGAAATGGAGCTTCTTTTGTGAATCGTATCCTCTGTGTTTTTAACCAGTTAATTGGTTGTCCATCGGTGTCTTTTGTTCTTCGTGTTGTTGCTTTTTCTAATTACTTGGCCAAATAAAATTCGTCTGTGAGTGTACAGTGTTTTATGTAAAATTATTACACTTACCTGATCCGCTGTCTGATGATACGATAGAAAAATATACTGAAAATATAACAATGTTACATGGAAAAAAATAACTTATGTCACTGACAAAGTAAAATTCTTCCATAATAATGAAATATAAATAAAAATTCAATCCAGCCTGAAAGCAATCGACTTCTTTGGAACTTTTCCCCCAAAGAAACCATAACACTTTTTTCTGTATACTTTTACACACATATTTCAATCCTATTTCCACAGTATTATTTTAATGAAAATACTACTAATTGAAGAAGTTGTATAATTTCAAATATGGAGTATTTTTGAAAGCTGGAATTCGCTGGCGGGATTCCGGGTCGTTCTGCTAGCCTGAAACGAAAACAGCCACAAAGCTTCTTGATTAGTATGAATGTAGTCACAGCGTGACTCGCGTATAAACAATTTCTCTAAATTAAAAAAAAATATGGTTGCCCTTTGAAGATTCAATATTGATATTTTTGTGTTTCGTTTTGTCTATCGTGCTAAAAAACTTTCACGCGATAAAAATACGATTATTAAAAATTTATTCCAAATTTTAAATCAATTGGTTAACCAGAACTTGAGATGTAATTTAAAATATTTGGTTTCAAGATAAACGTATTTAAAGCATTTCTTACATGAAAATTTGTAAATATGAAATGATATGTTTATTCGAATAAAATAAATTATTACCACGCATTCTGACGATGGTTTGAAAAAATAAGAAAAATATAATTGCATACTATTAAATACGACAGACGGATATAGGTCTCAAACTATTTAAGAAAATTGTCTTCATGTTACCTTTCAATTCTTTTAATAGCTATGTGGGTGACCCAGAAAATATTGCGCGATTTTAGTCACTTCGATCCGTTATTTTTGAACGGTTTACCCAAATAAAGTACGCGTTTTAATAAATTATCGGAAAGCTCTTTCGGTGCTTCGTTCGTTAACGTTTTTATTATCCATTTAATTTGTTTTCGGAATAAAAGAATAAAAATAAACGTTTCGATGCTTTTGTATTGACATGGGAAATATGTATTTATAATTAAAACTATTGTTTACCGTGTATATAATCCAGACTTTGCTTTTTTATAATTATTGCATTGCAGGCTTTTATTCGATCGACACATTCTTCGTGTATCGTATATCATAACTAGACAAATAATAAACATTTTTGCTGATTCTTTTTCTAGGCATTGCTGGACAATAAATGTATAAAGAATTATTGGAAAAAATTCCTGAATATTTCCATTTTACGTTCTCGAAACTGAAATTAATACTTCTTTTATTTCGTTATTGATTCTTCTTTCACCTGACATGTAAAACGACAAGTATTTATTTGAAAAATTGATGTTACATCATCTGGAGAATTTTCATATCCAAGTTGTGTCCTTATTAAGGGAGATTTGTCTTGTAAATCGAAAGTTCGAGGTTTAAAATGTAAGCTTGTACAATTTTAAGGGCCAATTTGCAGAAGCAATGGAGTCACAAGTTGTTTGGTGAAATTCTATTAAAAATTTTAAACACGTCTCAAAACCATATTTTTCATATTATTCACCATACATTTCTCCACGATCCTAAAGTTTACAATTTCTCATCGACATAAAGTTAATTTACCCAAGAAAAGAGGGTGATTTTTCTTCCAAACGCTACAAAAGCTTTTCAATTTTTTATTTCACATTAATGAATAAATAATGAAAGGAATCGACATGAAAAAAAATTGTTTTTCACAATTTAAAAACGTTTCCTTACATCTTCCAAAGAATTAAATTCAAATTAAGGAACAGCCCTTTCAGAAAGAAATCGTAAAACATCGCTTTTAGAGATCCGTTATACGAGAATCTCCCCTCGGTTCGAACAGTAAACGCATTAGCATAATTTTCTTTTTTTTGCCTCGTATTTTGCAACAAAGTGCTCATTCTCGCGACTGCGATGCAATTCAGCGGCACAGTTCGTTGTGTATCCACCGAGTGGCTGGCGCCTCTGAATTAATTCGCTCGAGTTTATGAATACCAGACCCGGTATTATGTTCGAAATCAAAATATCCTGTTCAAAATTAAAATATCCCCGTTAATGTTCCGTTATCGCCGAGCCACGCGACTAATTAAAGAACACGCATCGGTTTCAAAGTCGAGTGGAATTTATATGAAAACTTTATTCAACTGTAAATGAGATTAACATTGTACGACGTCCGTAACATATATATATATATAATATATATATATACGCTTGTTGTATATATATATACATTATAACAGACAGCGACGATATCATCGAACATCACATTAAATTATTTAATCGTTCTAACTTATACGAATCAAATCCCTCGTCAAGTGGCGTACGCTCGAAGAAATATAATCGTTTCGGTTTCCTATTATAACAAGTTCGATCGATCGATTAATCGCGATCCATCCTCCAATTATAACAGGGATTTTCATTTAACCGTAGTACTCCCAGAGGCACGCGCACGCTATCATTGAGCTTCATCATTCGCTCGACGGTCGGTACATCGCTCGTACACGTAACACGATCAGTTTATTATTTGTAAAATTGGATTATCCGCATCAACGATGTGTACAATACGTGAAACAGTTGTCTACTATAGTGGATTAGCTCGAAACATGCGACAATACTAACGCTGCGATATATCGTGGTCCAGATGATCGTGTCTGTACTTTTCATCAGACAATAAAACGCAAACGTCCATTTAAAGAATCTACCATATAATTTATCGATAACGATTAACTGTCGTATAGAAAATATATAGTACAATAATAGTCGGATATAACGAACGATAGAAATCGATAGTATCGCGGTCCAACCGAGAATAACGTTATTCTTTCCCCTACGTGTACACTCGCATAACTTAACCTACTCGTATTTTCGCGACGAAACTTTCCGGGAACTATTCATTTTCAAGCATAATTTCAAAGTGAAAAGGCAAGATTTTAGTCGGGCATATTGAATAATTTAATTTGCAAAACAATCTTTCGACGCAAAAACAATCTTTTACTGGAAATTATAATTCTCAAATTATTCGATTTATTCGAGGTAATAATATCGTTATGTGATAATTGAAAGTATAAGAAACGATTTCACGTTGATATTGTTTTTAATCTTTATGCTTTGGGATTTTTACTTAAATTTTTACTTTTTCAAACGTATATGTACCATGTACTAAAAATGTATAAAAAAATATACCACACAATATTAAAAAGTTAAATTAGCTAACAATCATATTATAATTTTATTTCAAAGTTTCTCTACGAATTAAATTAAATTAAAGTAAAACAAACAATAGACAACGATAAAAACTGATTGCACGTTGATATTGTTTTTAATCTTCATGCTTTGAGAGTTTGTATCATTGAAAACATTTATCAATGAATAACAAGATAATGAAATTTGTACTTTGTCACACAATATTAGAGTTAAATTAGCCAACATCTCTGTTAATATTGTCACATTAAATGCTATTATATTTTCGAATAAAAGGAAACTATATATATTGCCTTTTCACTTTAGAAACGTGTTTCAAAATTAATTTTCCCCGCGACGTTTTATCGTCAATATGGTTGCACGCTGATTTACGCGAGCAAATCGTACGTTTACATTACGACAGCGACGCAGTTCGTCGCTGGTGATACTCTAAACGTTTAAACGCCATCGACTTCGTTGTCGATACTTTACGCGACGACTTTCGATACCCCAAAAAACGAACGACGGTCCCCTCTACGTGTACACCTGAGCACGGCCATTTTGCGGACGTCGGATAGAACTAATTTGGACATTATGAGCAAGGTCGTCTGTGCGGAGCAAGGCAATGGAAGATAATGTCGTTAGGCTGTGCTGCATTACGCCGGGATTATCACGATTAATTACGCGCACCTGTACGTAGGCCGAATATGGAATATTCCATTACTATAACCGGGAAACTTCGCCCCGATTTAATCCCTTATCAACTCTCGTTATCGTCGGAGCAATTCGAAAAAAAGATGGGCAAAATTGTTGGCTGGATTAAAGTTTCGAGCAACGAGTAAACACACACCAGCGCGACTGGTCGCTTCAATTCGTGCAGGTTTTTTTTTTCTCGATCTCTCCCGTTGCACACTCGATACCGATCAACTTTTGCCGGACGCTCGCGAATGGCTGAAAAGTTGAGTACACAGAATCGATGGTACAGTTTAAATCCACGCGAAAAAACAAACCGAAAACATGGACGACATTCTTCGTACGGAAGCTTCATTTTTTAAAATAAATCGATGCTCGATCAAGAGTTGGGATTTTAGACCGATTCGTAAACTGACTTATCAGTTATAAATTAAAATCTATCAACGATTTTTTTTTAATATTCAGACAAATATGTACGAACGAATCTAATATTTTTATTCCTTATTTAAATTTTTTGGATGACAATTCGTAAACTGTTAAAATTCGTAATTTTGTTAAAATTAGAAATTAATCGTTTTCTGATGTAAAAATTGTTGAAAACGATTTCCACTTTTTTCCTGGCGACGGTATTCTCCATTTTCGAATGCTCGAATGCAAGAATAATTTTCTTCCGCGACTCGTATTCGACCAGTGCACAAAAGTTCCGACGCGACGCCATAAGTAAAAATCCATAGGCGTTAAGTCCCGGGATCGCAGGTGGCCAAGCTGGCCACCATATTGAATATTCAAAAAAATCTCTGACACTTCTACCGAAACGTGGCGTTGGCGCTCCATTTTGTTGGAAAATTAAATTCTTCCGAGTTTCAAGCGCGTCTTCTAATGATTCACGGGACGCGATATTACATTCGAAGAGCCAACGATTGCTTTTTCAATTATGTCAGCCCAAACGTTTATGCCCCAGAATTGAATGTACATTTCAGAAATGGCACTGAGATATGCAAAAAAATTTTACGAGTAACGTCGTTTCATTTAAAACCCACAGCAGGGATTTGTAGCGCCACGCACTCGTTCCTGAAAAATTCTAACCTGAAATTAAATTCGTTGGTTCATAGAATATTTAGTAAAAATTGTTCGTCATACACGTTAATGAACCAGTGGCAAAATGTTTTTCGTAAAAAGCAAGTAGAATTTATTCTCGTGTAATATTTAAAAAACAGAATTTTTAGAAAAAACTACGCCGTGAAAAAGTTGACTCGTCTCTATTCTAGGGGTTCTTTTTAATTTTGCAAAAAACAGTTTCTCTGTATTCTTTTTCTAATTAGTCGAAAATAATTGTTACGTCGACGAAGCTCGACCCTTTGAACGAGTGTTTAGAATTTCGACGTTTTGTATACTGGACTTTACAGTTACTAGCAGTCATAACGCGAGCATTACAATAACTGAAAATTGATAATATTCAAAAACACAAATTATTCATTGATTTATTCAGAAATGAAACTTCGTACGAAATAATATCATTATGTTTTTTACCATACTCCAGTTATCGGACACTTGGAATTTTTAAGTCTGATCACTGGAACATCTTGATATTTTTCAATCAAAATAATCTTTTTAAATGAAGGGACATTAGTTCTATTTGTTTTAGTTAATCGAAGTTCGTATTTCCTTAACCGTCTAATTAGTGAGACAGTTACCCTAGATGGATACGTACTAATTCGCCTAACTCGATGTAAAATTCTGCCCAATCTCTGATTCGAATTTACAGTCGCCTCGGAAAATAAATCAACAATCAGCGAATCCGGATAAAATAGTAAGATATAAGTTTTGTAACGATGATAAATATTTTCCTAATCAATTACATTACAAAAGTATAAACAAAATATTGATTTTTCCCCATTACGATACATTGGAAAATAAGTAAACGCCTCAAAATCTATTTTGATAAATTAATAGTCTGTCTATTTAAATCATTAAGGCGATTTTGTATGCTGCAGAATTATTTTTTAATAACATCTACGCTTGTTTATACTTTTATATTTAAATTTCAATGTATCTAATGTACTTTTGATTTATGAACGATTTTATAATCTTTTGAACATTTCTTTCCATTTCACTCACTTCGAGTGTTTCCATTTTCATTTAGCTCCCTTGATAACGTTTAAAGCGCGAACATTAACGATGGAACACTGTATTACACTGTCAAAAAAGAATTTTCCCAAAAGTCTCGGTCGAAATAATAGAAAAGCGACAAAATTTCGATGCATTTCGCTAAATTTGAACCGCTCAAAGGCGTTCGCTCACTTTCCGAGGCGACCGCGTACGATTCTTCTCGCGACAGTCGGTCGACGCTAAATGGTCGCGCACGACCCGCGTCGTCTGCTATTAACGTAACAAATTTCGTCCGTTGTCGTTAACAACCCCGTCCGAATGAAGTTGTCGTTACGGCGGGTTGCGGCGCGTCGCGGAAAGTTTTCGGGTCGGTAAAACGCGCGCCGGATTGCGACAGGACTGCCGCCATTAATCGTGCCGCTCGTCGCAGACAGATTACACAATTACAGTTCTATTATCGCGATAGTACACATAGCTTACAGTCACACGTATCACAACAGTTAATAGAATGGCGCCGCGTGAAATGCCAGCTTGAGCAACGTAGAGATACCGAACGACGAGATTTATCATTCGCCACGAACAACGCGAATAAAGGCGAAATATTCCACCCCCTATTATTCGCGTCCCTCGAAATAGCTACTTTTTGAGCATTCGTAAACGGGTTAACGCTATTTACAGTGATTATAGAATCGTGCACACGGTTACAGAGCGTCTCGTTACTCGCGGAAAAAGTATACCACCGCGATAACGTTTCTCACCTACCGTGGGACATCGGATTGCGAAGGTCCCCGAACGTCTCGCGTCCTGGAACTTGGTAAAACATAGCACATGTCACGCCACAAGATTTCTCCGAGTCGGTGCCGACGTGGACGTGTTCTCCCTAGATCCGTCTGGCTATGCGCGTGCCGGCGCACGACGGTCAGTTGGTGGTGGTGGAGTGCAGCACCAGCTTCAACGTGGCGAACATCATCAGCAGGGCGCTGCACGCCATGACGGACGGCGAGGACGCGATGCTGTGCTGCATGGCCGCCGGATTATCCCCCTTGAACACGTGCACCAGGACACGGGCCGGCTGCGCGTTGCTCGCCTCGCAGGTGTAATTTCCGGAATGACGATCGGACGCGCGCGGCACCTCCAACCAGCTCTCGCGACCCGTCAGATCGGTGCTGACATTGACCCCCTGATCGACGTCGTAGTTGATCATCCGGAAGTTGTGGTACCAGAATAGAAACGAGGGCGTCTCGGTCGATTTTTTCACGACACAGTGGAGCTGCAGGGTGCTGCCCGGCCTCACGAACTTCTCCATGGGACCGGCTATCTCTGCCTTGGCTTCTGCAAATGCCAGAACGTGACGCGTCAGACGTGAGCTGCTTACCGTCCCCGTCCCCCTCCATATTATTTACTGGTGTTATGAGGAAACGGGATGGGGACGAGTTACTACGCTCCGGATCGCGATAGTGTGTGTTCCGTACGTTACTTGCAAGTTTAATCCACTGTTTCTATTTTTAGAAGTAATACATTTTTTATAGATAGTCAATTTTATAGATTCTAATCTATAAAAAGGTTTATGATTGAACCTAAAATTTTGTATTCGTTATTCATGAATCAAACTTCCCGACTATGATTAGGAATCGAAACTAGCTTTTTCTCAGGGCTTTGTTCGTCCTAATATTAATTTTAAATTCTAAGGAAACGCTCCGGATCGTGATAGTGGGTGTTCCATACGTTACTTGCAAGTTTAAAGCAGTGTTTCTATTTTTAGAAATAACACATTTTATAATTTCAAATTTGTTATTTTCTGAATTGTGACTTCGTGTAAAGGAATAGGAATGGGAAGATGAGTAGTATAATAACGAGTACAGCATGATTCTACGTGTAAAAATAAGTGAAAAAGAACGAATAACGTTTTCTCCATCGAGCCTTCGTTTTCGAGATAATTGAATTTGAAACAAGTGAAATTCAGTATTCGTAAAACAAATCTATTCTTTCTCGTGACAGATTTAAACAAAATTAAATAGTATACATTTCAAGGGGTTAATAAAGCACATATAGCTAAGTATGTCTGTCAAATATTAACCGTAATCATAATTGAACACATAGACGGTCCAGAAATGAAAAAATATTCCGTAATAAACAAGCTTATAACATCCAGACACTCGTACCTTCCCAGCACGATAATTGCAAAATTACGTTCAGACCTCACATTTAACCGTGGATATTTTAATTGCGCAAGATTCCAACAACGTTGAAATACTTTCGCGAGCCACTGTATGCATCGTGGCTGGTTAAGGGTCGTACGGGTGCAGCGTACGAAAATTCTCTTCTCTCTCCCCGTCTCTCTCTCTCGTTCTTTCACGAATAACCGTCGCGTTATCCAGCGGGATGACGGGGCTCCGAGAATTTTAAGTTACCCCTTCGCGGCAGAAGTACGACGCCTCCCGTCTTATCCGGCCACCGTTCGTTTGCTCGACCGTCCGCTCGACGCTCACCGACACGGACCGTCGCGACGCCCCGTGAGCCTGTTATAGGATCAGGTGTGACGGAACACTGTAAACACGGTGCAAAACCTTCCCCCCAGACCCTCGGGTATGCTTTTGCTCATCCATCCTATCCTGTCCCACCCTCCTCTCCCCTCGTCCCCTTGCCAGACCAGCTCGAGGCTTCCGGTACCCCGGCGTCACGGACGAACGCTCGCAAACGCGAGCGTGGATCGAGTTTTAAGCGCTCCTCCGTGCGACGTGAACGCGTTCTTTTGAACCGTGCACGCTTCGGCTGCTTCGCCGGAGCCATTCAATCGGTTACGGGGCGCAAGCATTCGCTCTGTTGTACGAATAAAAATCAAATTCGAGCGGAACGGACGCGTAACGGGTTCGAAATTTACTAAAACGTCGCGGCTTTTTGTATTAAAGGCTACCCGGTCCATTGTTCCCGTTTCCCGTTTCCCGTTTCCTGCACCCGGACGTCCCGGCGTACCCGCTTTCGAAACGTGACTTCTAATCGACTGCGATCCGACACGAATCGAATCGTCGGGTCACGCCATCTTTACGGCCGAACGAAACCGAGAAAATGTTTCTCTGTCACGATGTGCTCGTGCTCTTCGAAATAATCGTTGCTTTTATTTATTTGTTTAACAATCTATTTTTGCTTGTTTGCAAGCATCTAAACGTTATTGTTCTCGTAGCTCTACGTACTTTTAGCAAATAGTGTATTTTTACTTTATTAATAATACAGTTATATCGGGGATTTAATCATTCTTCTAAATGTAATGCAATGAAAGCAAATGTTTGTGTAAACACGTTGACTAAAAACTTAGAATATTCTGTTGAAAAAATCCTCTTGTATAGGACAACCACTTTAATTATTCTTTAGGTATTACATCCTATAACATGCGATATAATTTATATGTCTCTGGCAACAACGCAAAAAGTTTGCAATTACGCGCGCCAAAACAACGCTCCAATACGATCGGTAAAACTACATATCGGGTGGTAATTGGGGCTTACCTCTCCTCACACGTACTAACGAACCATTTGAGGTCTAACCACATATTGGAAACCACTGTTCGGTCAAGAAACCCCGAGACGATCGTCTCAACTCCCAGCTTCTTTCGAAACCACGTTCGAAATTAAGGGAAATCCTCGCAGGAACATAATAATTCTTGTTTCGATCGTTCCTTAGCTTTCAAAATTTAAAGAACATATTAATCAATTGATGACTACTGGTATTTTCAACTGTATTTACAAGTTGGTCGAGTGGTTGATCAAAATTCAATTCAAAATAAAATCCTTGCATTGAGAATATTAAATAAAATTCTCAAATTGGGGAAATATTGTCTTAGAAAATCTTACAATATTTTAGATCGAAGGCTGTAATTGTTTTGTATCTGAATAATTGTTTTACGATACTTAGAATTTTCTATTATTTAGTAATATTGTTCCAATAATCACGGTACAATCGTAAACAATTCTACGTGAACAAATAAATAAGAAATGTAGAATCAAATTTTCCCGTGTAATTCTTTGTTCTCGATATAATTGAGTTTGAAAGTTTGTCTGACTATTGCTTGATGTTTCTACTTGCTTCGATGTTCAAACAGAGTTAGATAATTTTCATTCGCAAATAACGAATGAATATTTTAGATTCATTCGTAGCCCAACTGATGAATTAATGTATTTTAATTTACGAATGAAACGTGAATGAAAATTAGTTTACGAATGGATCTAAAATTTTAATTCGTTAATTAAATTTGTCCGAGTCTTAACATACATTCTCCACTTATTTTTTCACATATAATCGTTCCATGTATATGTATATTAAATTGTTGTGTGCGTTTCTTTCTAAGAATGTCAAGTATTTTCAATTTCATATAGAATTTGTATGTTTTGTATTGATTTGTTTAATCGATGGTATACGTAAAATTTTGTAAAATTCATTGGATTGCTTAATTAAAAATCCAGATACGTTTATATTTATTTCTTCTCTATTCATTTCCCATCGAGAGAAAATAACTTTCCAATCTCGTGTGCAGGCTCATCAATTTTTGCTGGATAATAAATAACTAAGAATACGAAACAGTAAATCAAATTGAAAACGAGCGCAGTTATATTGTCGCTCGTCGCTAAATAATTAAAATGAAAAAAATAAATAAAGGTATCGGTAATACGACTAATGGATGCCCCGAGTTCTGTTATCGATCCCGACGCTGAGTCGACAGCCGAAGAATTAGCTCTTGGATTACGATTGCAAGACACACGGCTTAGGTGTCCACGAAAGAGGTCAGAATCTCTTAATGACGAACGGATTGATTTCTAAACGACGCTTCGTCGTCTCAGAAACGATTATCGCGAACTATGATTCATTTATTCGAGGTAAAATAACTGATTTTCAAATCTGACGTAAAAGAAGAAACATATGAAATTCTATACGTGTTTTTCCTCGAACCATATTTGTGTTATCGATGCCACTAATAAACGAAATAACGTTTGATGGATTGTATTATCGATCACGTGCATAAATTATACCTATCTGACAAGCTAATTTTGTGTGCAGTCTACCTATACTTTATTAAATATTACTGCAAAAAATTAACAAATTTTCCTTAAAATTTTCGTGCCAGAGCAAGCTTTCTGTTTAGTTTGTTTTGTGAAATGGATTTTTTCTGTTTTTAACCATATTGTATAATAAAGTAGTAACACCCTTTGATTTTTGCAACTATAGAGTAAAATAATAATTTTCCTAATCTATAGTTTTAAATTTAAATGTTCAAAATCATAGCGTTTACTCTGTATCAATAAATTTTGACTTCCACGAAAATATTCCAGAAGAGAAATTGCTTAAAGTTCGCAGAGATAATATGTTCGATGCAAAAACAATTATAATTTCCATATAACGTCCAATTCATATGTACGAAATAATATTTTTAATAAATTTAAGGGTCCTCGAAACTTTCGAACGACACTGTGGGCTTGAAAGAGACTCCATAGTTTACCGTGGCTCCTCTTGGCGATAAAAATAATTATTTTTACGCTTTTTGTGCAACTTGAATTCGACAGAACGGCGTTAATAATCGATAAAGTCCATACGAGACGTCAAATGAAACAGAAACTGCGTTTCAATGCGAGCTACATATGCAATGCGATGCACGCTGGGATGAGCGATTTCAAGCTTATGCGGATCTGCGTCATCCTACGCTCAATGTTCACCTAGCATGATCGTTTACTTGCAATCTCTGTACGAATCTCCGTCTGATTACCTCCATGCAATTCATCACTTTTATCGAGATTTATGTACCAATATTATAAGGAGAATTAGATCATTCTTTCGTCACTTTCATCGAGATCTATATACCAATATTGTAAGGAAAATTCTCTTGCAAATGGTTCAAAAAATCGAGTTTCAATTTTCCCAGTAAATCAAAGGAACATTTTGAATATAAATATGCCAAAATTTTAGGGTCAATTTCGCAAAAATAACAAAGTTACAGGCTATTTCGTAAGACATGTTAAAATGTGAAACTTCATTAATAATTTTCAATAATCTTTCCTCCAAATCATATTTATCAAAGAGTATTTCAGAATAACTTTAAAAGAAATCGATTGATCAATTTCAAATTCATTTTATTTATCTATTTTCTGTATGTCTGATGGTTCGTTAGCGAACAAAAATGTACGACTCTGCAGGCGAGACTACAGTATTAATGTAGAATGCAACTCTTCAATTTTTCAGTATTAATGTTCGAATCGAAATTACAAGTCTATCGTTGACTAAAAATTGGTGTATAATACAAGATAACGTCCAATGAAACGTACGAAAATTAAGAAAATAGCTTGACGTGCATTTTGTCGCCGGGGCGTAGTATCTTAATTAGTTTCGGTCGCGAAAGAAATTCTACCCGGTCGTCCAGACACCCCGCTGAAAATTGAGAAGCTTATTAAATGTGGCGTGATGTACTTCCTTCTGCCGGCGTTGAAGGTTTTAAGGGGATGTGACGGTATCGAGTGATTAAAATTAGACGACGTCGGTAGCAGGTCGACGTACTCACGGCTGAATGGAACGTTTATCGTAGAAAAATGTCGCCTCTCTCGAACCGTCTAATTACGTTTTAATGAGACGTCATTAAAGGGGCCTTTAAAGATGTCTTTATTTCGGGGGAACAATACCGCGATATGATATTGATTAAAAAGTTGAAAGTGAATCCCTTCCGGCTCGGTGCCCTCGTTAAGTACGCCTTTGCTTTCTGGACTTCTTATTCTCCGTAATCCAATCTGATTTCTAGATGGAACTTACGAGCGCGATCCGAACGAACCTGGGGGATCCATTCTTCTCGATCGCGTCGCTCGACTAATTAGCGCCGAGGCAAACTGCCGATCCAATTTTTTTAACAATCGCAAAGCGTCGCGAGCTCTGCTCCAATTAACTAGAATTAATCAGCTAATCGGGTTTCCGCCGCGAGACATTGCTTGCAACTTAACCCGCGTGCGTATTCTTATACGTATTTCATACAAGGCATCCTAGTAATCGCAATACGACCGCGAAGGAAGTTTTACGTTAAAGATTAAGTCGAAAACGTGGAATAAATTTCATTCATAGGACACTTTGTTCCCGAGAAAATCGACTTTGTAAATTAATGGTCTATGCAAAGGGTGGAATAGTGGTTCTTAATTTATTTGCATCACATAAATGAATGAAAAGTATGTCTTTAACAGGAATTTCTTTTTCGTTAAATTTAAGTACAAATATTACAATATTCGAGTGATTTACTTTTGGTTGTCACAATTAGTATATTGGGAAATTGAAAAATATGTTTCTGAAATAATTGATATTGATACGGTATTTTATTTTCTAAATTGAGCATCATTCTACGTGTAAAAATAAGTAAAATAGAACGAATAACATTTTCTCGATCGAGCCTTCGTTTTCGAGATAATTGAATTTAAAAATATGCCCAGAACAAGTGAAATTCAGTACGCTTTGTCTGCCGCGTTTGACCTTTTGTCTTTGAGATAAAAAAAAAACAGAATAAATATAAGAATAATATAAGAAAAATTTAACTTTCAGTCAATTTTAACTTTCTTTGATCCACAAATTGTTGTAAACGTGGCTTCAGAAGGTGTTATAGTTTATTAGCAAAAAAAATCTTAACGTCACACTACAATATCCCTCTAAGCGTTATTTGATTCCTGTCTCGTCCACCAACGACTGCAAAAACTACCTGTTCACTTCAGGGTTTTCTGCCCCGTTTGTCGAATAAATTTATCATTATTATTATTTGTCAGAAGGAATCGACAGAGCTCGAACACGCTCACGAGCCATCGATAATCTCACAGAGTCGCAACGACGGTAATTAACAAGTCGATTTCGTTCAGGGTAGTATCGATCGTCGAAATCCTCGATACACGTTCGTCGTCCCTCGGACAACTTGTTCCCCGCCCGAGCCTATCGTTCGACACGGCTATAAACCGTACGTCGTTTAAACGCGTATAAAACGCTATAATCGAAACGTCCTACGGGCGATCCCGCGATACATCATGCTCGGATCAGAAAAATCTCGACCCGCGGAATCCCTCCCCCTCCACCCCCCGGAACGGGAAGGAAGGAACGTAAATATTACGCGTCCCAGTTTCGAGAGAACATAAATATTAAAAGTACCTGAGAAAGGCTCTCGTACGTATCCGTCAGATGTCACGGGGTAAAAACACGCCCTCCCCCGCTCCCCCTCCGGTAACCCGGGGACAAAATTAGATACCGGGCTCGCGCGCAAACTCACACGCGTACCACACACGTGCAGGGATGTACGTACATACGAACCGACGTACATCCAAAAACTGTGAATCTAAATGCAAATACACAAACACCGGCGGGGGAAGGGGGGGCCCGCTTAAATCGGCCGACGCCGGGGCAGAGACCCGTAATTCACGAAACTTTTGCCTCCCGAGTTCTGATAAAAAGCATTTTCTCGCTATTGATCGGCTCGTCTGCTTAATAAAATCCAGATAAAACTGCTCCCCTTGTTCAGGCTCGAGAGAAAGAGAGAGAGAGAAGAGAAAGAGATAAGAGAACGGAAGGGTGGACCGTTTACGCCGACACGTGGGGCCTGCGTAAATAGGGACGAAAATGTAAACACTTGGATCGTAGTTCAAGGAGGGAGCCTTTCGGGAAGAAATGGGGGAAAGAAAGGAAGGAACCGGGGCTCTTAAAGAGACTATCCCCGAGCTAGTACATAAGGAAAAAGAGTTTCCGTTGTGCTCGAGCGCGCTCCGTCTCTTATCAGCGGCCGGACAATGCCGGTGCAGTCTCTCTGGGTACGCGAACGATGCTCTTTACGCGTCCCTTACGGAAACGACGACTTCGGCGCGCCTGGCGTGTTCGGCTCCATTGTGCAGGGGACGCGTTTCGCGCGTAATATTCGTTATTGCGGCAGACGTAATGGCGAACGTCGCAAATGGACACAACCGCGCGGCACAATTCGCTCGCCCGACGATGAAAATATTAAGTTCTGGGGAAAGGAAATCTATTATTTTACACTTAGATGGTTGTAGTGATGTACAGGGTGTTCAGCCACCCCTGGAAAAAATTTTAATAGGAGATTCTAGAGACCCAAATAAGACGAAAATCAAGGAAGTTATTAAAAAATTTCAAATTGTTCTAAAAAAATTATTTCGATTGCAGAAGTCAATTACAATCATTTTTGGTCAATAGACATTCCCCCGAAATCCTAACCATTTTCGAGAAAAAAATTCATTACCGACAATATAATGTCTGACCGTACATTGATATGTTTCACTGAAAATTACAAAATTTCAAATTGTTCTGAAAAAATTATTTTCGGTTGTGGGGGTTTATTTTAAAAATTTTTGGTCAATACACATACCCCCAAAATCCTACGTACTTTCGAGAAAAAAATTCTTTACCGAAAATATACTGTGTGGAAATAACTAGTCTCTAGTTTGTCAAAATACGTTTCAGATGAGAGGAAAAGTTTACAGAGATGATACGAAGAAAATAATGATATTAATGCAAGTATGAATGATTGTCAAATACCATAACACCTGAATATTCCGTTCGTCTGGATACCAATTCCAGCAAATGAGGTCTGTTCAAATGTTCTGTCTACGAGAAACAGAATTTATTCAGACGAACGCGACACAGCAATACTATTACCTGTTTAGTTTCCGAACGAGAATTGTGAGCAGGTATCGAACTTGGTATAATTTATACGTACAGTCGCACGACTCGATAAGTCTCAATACGTCCATCGTTCAATTCAATGAATAGACGTATCAGTCTATTAACATTTATACCATCCCATACATATTGGATACCTAGTAATCCAGCTGTTTCGGTCGCGAAGTATTATGCCCGCTTGCTATACTACGCAGATCGTGCTTATCACACAGCTTCTTGCTGTGATCCCTTTCCCTAGGCTCTAAGGACCACCTAAACTGATGTTTGGGAAAAATCGATAGCCTTGAAGTTGCTCTTTTTAGTTGCACAAGAATATTTCTAGACTTGTGGAGAATCGACTCGAGGTTGTAAGGCTCGATCAAACGAATCTAATCCCAAAACCTAGTGCTACCCTTAACCTAACCTCAGCTCTCCTTACCAAGGTGACGGAAACGCGTAACACTAACCGGTGGGTCAAGCCAATCCTCCAAGTCGTCACTTTGGCAGGGCGTTTCTTGCCTTTTGCAACATTCCCACCCACTCTGCTGTCCAGAATCCAGGTGTATCATGCAAGAGTGAGCGAGAACGTTGGTCCTTTTTAAATAAACATTTTGGGGAAAGCCAAAGCCCCCAAGACCCCGGTGCTCTGCAGCTGTGCACTACCGTGGGTTTACAATACGTCAAATTGAGGCAAGGAAGAGCTCCAAGGATTCCAAGTCCCGTGTGGAGTTTGGAGGTTCCTTAATGACCGTACCCTAATTTGTCAAGTAAAAATGTCTCTAAGTGATCTGCAAATTGAAATGAACTGTCAGTTGAATTATTTCACTTTCAACAATTCCAATCTATTCTATCATTTTACAGCATTAAAAATGCTTACTGAATTCGTTCCTAATCAGAGTGTCGAAATGATTCCGATACATCGTATTTATCATAATTGTATTAATCCTCTCGCGCTCTGACAGAAATACATACCAATATTGCTCGCGATACAGTAAAATATGAGCGACGAATCCCTCTGTGGATTTTGCGTGTCACTTGTATCCGTGCGACACGACGTTTAACGTGTTAAACTGTCACGGTGATAAATTAATAAATACAACTATATCAAAAACTGTGAAAGCGATAGCTTGGTACGAGTAATTATATTTCGGTGACGCGATTACGCCTTCGTAACTCTCGTTAAGAACTCCCGGAGCGCAGAAACGTTTCTGCTACGGCGAACGATTAATTCTGGAGCTTGGAAATTCAAATCTAAAGTTTACAAATGGCGTATCGTTCAGATTTTGCACGGAGGATTTGTTAGCAAGGATGACACAGCGGAACTTAACGAAGAAAAACCTTTCGATGGACTCTGAGTTTGCAAATACCTGAATAAAAACTCCAACAGTCGGGTGAAAAATATATGAAATGGAAGAAAAACCTACGTTTTTATCAACATCGAGTTTACAATATTTAAACAAAAACTCCAACAGCGAACGAAAGATTTTACCAAACTCCATCAAACTATATTGAACGTAAAAATATTTTGATCGATTTTTACTGGCCAAGGGTTGATATAAAATATTAAAAATATACATAGCTCGTGAAAAATGGTTCAATAAACGCTGTAATATTGAAAAAATTTCTAGGAAAAATTTTGAGAAGGTGTGCAATTTTTCGACAAAATTAAAAAATTTCAAATCGTTCTAAAAAAATTATTCTTGATTGCAGGGGTCAATTACAATCATTTTTTGTCAATAGACATACCCTCGAAATCCTACCCACTATCTAGGAAAAAATTCGAGAAATTGTTCAATTTTCGACGAAATTAAAAAATTTCAAATCGTTCTAAAAAAATTATTCTTGATTGCAGGGGTCAATTACAATCATTTTTTGTCAATAGACATACCCTCGAAATCCTACCCACTATCTAGGAAAAAATTCGAGAAATTGTTCAATTTTCGACGAAATTAAAAAATTTCAAATCGTTCTAAAAAAATTATTCTTGATTGCGGGGGTCAATTATAATCATTTTTGGTTGACAAACATACCTTCGAAATCCTAACCATTTTTGAGAAAAAAATTCAGTATGAGCGGAACCTTAAATGTTAATAACTTTTTAACGAAGCCTCCATCAATAAATTAGTATTCTTGATTTTCGTCTTATTTAGGCCTCTAGAAGACGCTCTCCTTTGTTCCCAATTTGCAATGTAATATTTTATAATGTTGATTTCTGTCACTGAATCATTGCATTTTACAGAGATGAAATAAAAGGGAGAGATTCAACGATTACAGTTATTCTACAACCTAACATAAATTAATCCTGAACTTATAGTGTAGCCTAAATAGAAGATGGACGATTCTACGTAGAAGAAAAAATCTAAAATATAGTGTTATAGGAAATGGAAAAAGATAAAGCAAGAAACAGAGGAATTTATCGAACTTATGATCGAGAGAAGGTTAAAATAGTAAGCAGACATGTACGAAAAGGAAGCTGGCAATTTGGCGGTAGGGTAAAAGGACGCAGGAAGTATAAATATGTATAAATAGGAGACTTTGAGACAAAGATCTTGTAAACAAGACAGCTGAGACGAGAGATCCGTTTCTACCGCATATTCAGCGAGGGATTTCAGAACGTTGAAACGAGAGCAACGTGATCGAATTCACCGGAACAGTAGGAGAAACGAATTTTGGATGAATAAAAGAGGACGGTCGAGAAGAAAGACAGGGTCCACAAACGATATCACAATAATCAAACAAGGAAACCTCAAAGGATTGCGAAAGTATCAGTTAGAGTGGGTGGACGAAATAAAACGAGAAGGATCGTAAACGAAAAGAGGCAAAATTCGTACCGCTGAGTGAAATTTTCAGAGAAAATATTTTAAATACTACTCTAAATGTGAAATTCTTTACGATCGAAATAAAAAAATATTTCGAATAAAATTGAAAACTTTCTAGGGGTAAAATATTTTTATTTTTGACATCTATAACGAAACCTTTTACTTTGACAATTTAAAATATAGAATAGTATATTTTGTTTTTATAAGCTAAAGTATAAGATGAAATACTTAATCTTGTTTTATAAGTACGAGTTTAAAAGAGTCCTTAATTCGACGATAAATTACGAAAGGAGATAATGCAAGGAGTAATAATTGCGAACTGAATTTATTTACTGTCTTTTAAGAACAGCTTAAGCTGGTAATAAATACTTTCTCAGGAAGAAGTACTTCATTCTATACTTCGAAGAAATAAAGATATTTTACCCCTTTATTCAGTAAAATAAACATAGTTCGTTTGCTGATGATAAATTAAGTAAAAAACTGTGATATAGATATTTTTAATAATCTTCGAATAAAATTTTCAAGAATTTTTCCAAGAAATTAAATATTTTCGAAAAGTACATGTATGACTTGGATTAAAATAGTTATTTACTATTTATTAATTTAAATAGTATTTTACCTAGCTCTGGGCACAATAACTTAAATATGAAAATGAATAAAAACACCAAGCTTTTTGAATAGTTATTGACTAAAATAGATATTAACTAAAAATAATTGTTATTCGATCAATTTTTTTTTTAGTTAGTAGTTGAAACAGTTTAATCAATTTACAAAGAATAAATTTCACAAAATAACGCAAATGAAATTGATTTCATTTCCTTTTCAATAAAAAGAGTTTGATATTTATATTATAAAGAAAAGTGAGTTGTAAACTAGGAGCAAATAGAAACAAGGTCTCCAATTTTTATGTTTCAGAAACGTTGTTTACGGAAAAGAATAAAATATTAAATGAAATATTTCTATTTGTCAACCAAGTTAGGAGCCGCGGCTCGGTGGTTGCGAAGCTAAGGATTTTCTTCATTAGAGTTCGTAGACAGATGAATGTGTTTGTTTAACATGTTGGGAAAAATGGAAAATATATGCTCCCGTCCATAAATCACAGGAGACTTAATGACTGTGTAACCAAAACGAATTAACACTGGGAAGCGATGTAGATTATGTACTAAAAATAATTTATTCAATACGTTACAAAAGGAAACTCATATTGCATGCTATTTATTTTACCAAAATGTTAGCAAATAGTTTGAAATTTTTTTGTGATTATTTAAATTAACGCTGGAATTCTGTAGTATAATTTCCATTAATATCGTTCCAACCCTTGTGTAATATTTTTCACGAATCTTTCTTTGATTTTGAATTGCATTTATCTTCTAGATTTACCCCCTCGTACAATTTTACTTGTTGCATATTTATTTTGATTTCAAGCGAGTGTTATAAAATTCACAAACTAATTAAGATAACTAAACGTGACAAAGATAAGAAAATTGTTTCAGAAAATAGTATCCAGTACCTTAATTTGCATTTTCCAAGACGATCGAGCAAAATATCCGGTGACATATGGACAGTAGTATATAAGGGATGTTGTTTGGTAAATAAATGAAGAATAACATGTAATTTTATTATAAATTCACAGAAAAGGAAATCCCACAAAATATTAAAATTAATTATTAACTTCACGAAGGTTTTCGCCTCGAAAAAATATTATTATTCTAAAGAACGTGCTTTACCATAGATTATTAAATAACGGAGTTACCATATAACAATAGCAATAAACTAGAAAAATTGATTAAAGTTAGAAATTGTAATAAAAATTTTTATTAATTTAAAATCGTCATTATATCACTGTTAATATCAGAAAAGCTGTTCAAAGATAGTTAATAAAAATTCACCGAACGTGTGACTTCCTACGATTGATGTTTAACATTAGCGAAGATAACGCAACTCCAAGTGTTGGAACGCCTTGATAAAAGACAATTATCAAAGGCGGAGAGAAACATTTTGCAGAAAGGAGTCGAGCTATTGCTCCGAAAATTGTGATGTGGGTCTGTAGACGGACGACTACTTTGAGATTTATCACACAGAACTTGTTTTCCGAGGTACGCCATTTGTCTCTGTCCGTTCGGTGAAGTTTCCGGTTCGCGGACTCGGTCGTCAAGGAGTTAAAGCTAATCGAGTCTTATACACAATACAGAACGTGTTAAACACGATGTCCAGGGAAGCGAAAATTCCCTCTGTGTCGCCCTACGAATTTCAGAGGATACTCCCATTCGGGGACCTCGATTTTAAACGATTTTCAACATAAGAAATGAAAATAAAATTTAAAAAATAAAAAATTACCATATAATTATACAGTAAGGATTTTCAAATTTCTCTGTTTCATTACTAACCCAGATCTAACCCAGACCTCGATTTTAGACGATTTTCAAAATAATAAAAGAAAATAAAATTTTTTTAATAAAAAGTTACGGTATAATTATAATTATAATAGTAAGGATTTTCAAATTTCCCAGTTCCCTAGAACGATGTGAAATATTTTTTTTAGTCGAAAAATTTGGACGCTTACCCCCTGTCGATGTTACTTAAAAATTCGTTTTTCATTTTTAATAAATTTGATTGGCGCTGTACAGAAAAAGTTATTTAATACTTTTTTGGAGGTAACCATGAACTCTAGTTCTCCCCAAAATTTCAATGCAATATATTCACTATTGTAGGAGTTGTGGACGTTTGAAAATTGGACCAGTTTTATGGGGTTTTTCTCATTTTACGGAGTCAAGGAATAATTTTTCGTATATTTTTAGAATTTCTACATATTCTTCACTAAAATACGCATTATTTGCATTTTTAAACATTAAAATCGTCCAATCCGTTCAGGAGTTATGATGTTTTAAACATATGCATGAAATTTCAGTGACACATATCAATGGTATGGTCAGACATCTACGGTGACGAATTTTTTTCTCGAAAATGGATAGGATTTCGGAAGTATGTGTAATGACCTAAAATGATTATAATGGACCCCTGCAACCGAAAATAATATTTTTAGAAAGATTTGAAAAATTTTTTGTTTACCGAAAAAAGCACCTAGCCAAATTTTTTTCTCGAAAATGCATAGGATTTCGGGAGTATGTGTAATGACCAAAAATGATTGTAATCGACCCCCGCAAACAAAAATAATTTTTTCAAAATGATTTGAAATTTTCTAATTTAATTTTCTAATAACTTTTTCAAGAAATTGATATTGATTTTGGCCTCTAGAATCTCCCATTAAAATTTTTCCCATGTGTGGCCGGACGCCCTGTACAACATGATCTAAAACAAGAGTAAGGAAGTTATGGTCAATCGTAACCTTAAATAAAATAAAATAAAACATATGCAATCATATGAATCAGTGTACCACATCAAGGTGTTAAGTCTGAATCTCGAGTGTTCCCGCTGAAATCAGCTCAATTATATTATTCCGTTCGCGAAACGAGCGAATCCTTGCTGAGTTTGCAGCTGAAATAGACAATAATATTAGCCCGAAGAAAAGCATCCAGGACGCACGAAATCGCGATATTTTTGCCTACGTTGGTCGGTTGATGGGCGTGGACGTTCCCGTCTCTTTTTTTCTCCACCGACGTGCACGCGAACCGTTTATTTCAATTTCATTAACCGCTCGACAAAATAAAATAGAATTTAATTTATTCGACCAGCGGTCGTTCCGATGGAAACGAGGGGAACGCGCGCGCTAGACGCGGTAAAATGTATTAAAAGCCGGCAGAGAACGTTGGAAAAATTGGATCCTCGAGCGTGGCGCGGCACCGGATGGTCGATATATCGGGTTATCGGGTGAAGAGAGTCCGACAACCACGCAAATAGCTTATATTGGTGTTTTATTTCACGCTTACCGACAACCTCCAGGAACAGAAATATACTCGTAGGTGGATGGGTGGACACTTGGCACTGGTACAATCCGGCATCCCTCGGTTGAACGTATTTTATTTGAAGAGTCCAGTCCAGGCTGTTGAGGAAATGGCTCGCCTGGAATCGTTCGTCGTTCGCGTACGTTGTCAGTCCGACGGTCAGTAACTCCTGGGCGTTCTTTCGCTTGATCCACGACACCTGAAATCCGGCAAAAAGTCGCGTTAACAAGAATCATCTGTCGTCGGTGGCCGGGATCGGTCGTGAAGCCCGGAAAACGAGGGGATCTCTGCCCTCCGACGATAGGATCCGAACGTTTCGCGTCCACGAGACTCGTACACCGTTCACAGTGAATCCCATAAGTATTCCTACCCCTGCACAGTGATTAAATTCATAGATCTAGGTGGACAAAATGAAAATATTAATGTTATCGAAACAGTCCCAAGTCCTATAAATTTAGAGACTGATTTTTTTAAATTGTTTACAGAATAGAATTACAATTCAATATTGTCTCCCTCAAAATGACTTCCTTGAGAAGCCACACAGCGCTGGAGACGATTTTTCTAATCCTTATAGCACTGCTGGAACATGGAACATGGAACATGGAGTATAGCTTTCAGCTGGTAAATTACAGCCGCTTCAATGTTTTCGAGTGTTCCAAAATGACACCCCTTGAGGTGATTTTTCAATCTCGGGAAAAGGAAAAAATCACAAGGACTGAAGTCAGGCGAATAAGGAGGTTGAGGAGCCACAGGAATGTTTTTACTGGCCAAAAACTCATTTACTGAAATTGCTGTGTGGCAAGACAAAATTCATGATTATTATTATTATAATATTAATAAATATGTATAAAAAACAAATAGTGACAAAAGATTCATGAACATGTTTCTTAAGAATGTCCATCCAGATCGTTTAAATTGCCCACTGTTCCTCGTTGCTTATGGGACAAACTTGTTGAAATGAAACGATGCACGTAAGATATTGCAATAAACATTTTGCTATCAATGAACACACGTATAAAGTTTAATTACACCAAATTATAACAAAATTGATCAACTAATAACAAAAATATATTTATTTCACTCTACATATTCGTACCATTCTTGGTAAAGTCGATTTTCTTTTGCTTCGAATGTTATTTCGCATCGAAAATAATTTCCACGGTTCACAGTCGGTTGAGTGAACGCTAACAAAGCAGTCTGGTTCGAAATTGTGTCGAAATAACATCAATAATTACAAATGAGTCGAAAGAAGTCCGAGACTGCTCTGGAAGAGCGTAAAATATTCGTTAAATTATCGCTTTAAAGCTGATAGAAAGTATGCCAAATCGATTAAACGACCCACGAAATACTATAAAATTAATACAAAGTAAAAAAGTTACCATAATATGCGATTTTTTTATCAAATTTACACTGGTACCAATACTTTTGTGGACTGCTATTACGTACTATGCAGAGTAAAATCAATATATTTTTGTTATTAGATAATCAGTGTTATTATAATTCGCTATAAATAAATTTTATACATGTGTTCATTTATGATAAAAAATGTATTACATAACTTTAAACGAATTCTTTGATTTCAACAAATTTCTCTTACGAAGGTACGAATACTTATGAGACTGACTGTATTACCGATCGGATTTTCATCTTTTCAGCCCTCCTCGAACCTGGTTTAGTTGAAACAAAGTAACCGATAATTATTTCAAATATTGGATCCCGTTAAATATTACGTCTGTGAATATTAAACGTCGGATTTCAGGTATTCCCATTAATTTCGAACACGATACCTCCAGGGAACAGATGGATTAAACGGGGAAAGAAGTTAATTATTATCAATTCTCGCAACCCTTCAACCGCCATAGTGTTTCATTTTTAAATAATCTGTTAAATAGTCCAACGATTTGTCGAAACGTTGACATTAATAATTTTTCATAAGATACAATAATATTCAGGATAATTCCGAAGCTCCTTTCATTTCTTTTGTTGCTAACGAATTTCTTTTTTAATTCGTCAATTGTTACGATTTTGGCGTGATTTACCTCTTCGATCTCATAGCTAATTTGTTTCATAACTGCTCTTCACGAATTTCTCGTCTCAAATATTATTAATCTCTCTTAACGAGCGAAAGTATCGTATGTTACTAACGAAGATTCAATTTTGTAATTATTTTTGCAATGTTTAACACTTTGAATGCTACATCGTCCACATATGACAAAACTTTTCATTTTGGAATCGATACAATTAATTGTCAAGCTGAAATGGCAAAGGATTTATGAATTTTAGTTGTTACGAAAATAATTACAAAAACAAATTTTAATTTATGCAGTTTACAATTGTGTAAAATCAAAATTTTGGTCTCACACAAAATTGCACAGCTTTGGAACTGGAACAATTAATTCTTCAGCTGAAATGTCAAAGGAAATAACTTTGAATAGGATTTATGAATTTTAGTTGTAACGAAAATAATTACTAAAACAAATTTTAATTTATGCAGATTACAATTGTGTAAAATCAAAATTTTGGTCTCACACAAAATTGCACAGCTTTGGAACTGGAACAATTAATTCTTCAGCTGAAATGTCAAAGGAAATAACTTTGAATAGGATTTATGAATTTTAGTTGTAACGAAAATAATTACTAAAACAAATTTTAATTTATGCAGATTACAATTGTGTAAAATCAGAGTTTTGGTCTCACGAGAAATTCTACAGTTTTGGTCTGGCAGTCAATGTGGCCATATTACTATCTGTAGACTATGTATAGAGGGTGGTTAATAAAAAATTGCAAAACACTTCAAAATTTAGAGGATTCAAGAATCTCACATCTCGAAACTATAAATAAAAATGTTAAAACTTCAATGATTGTCCAACCTAAAAAAAATTGCTTTTAAAATTTAATTAATTTTCTTGTTTACTAATTGATTTGTTCGAGTATAAATTTGGAACACCGTTGAAACAAAAATCGTATCAGAGAGTAAGTGATTTGGATCTCCTAGTAAGTTATTGCACCGATAAAATTGCGCCCCGATTTTCGATTCGAGGTTTTAATTAATTGCTCGTAGGTGTGTACAATAATCCGTAGCTATCGGAGTTCCGCGTACTGTATAGGGTCGTTTAAGAAATCGCGAGACAGGGCACGCGATATTATCCCTTGAGGAAACAAACAGGCATCAGGTCTGCTTACGACGTTCACCATTCACTTCCCTGTAATACCGAGAGTCTTGGATCCATTGTCCGCCTATTACGGTCAGTAACTACTGTGCCAGACCACTAACACCGCCATTAGTCAGTACTTTTTATCCACTAGCAATAACCAGTGTCCGCTTCCCAATGGTCATTAATTTCTCATTGTATGTGAGAATCGATCGTCTTAATACTGTCATGGAAACGATCCCCTCGCACGATGGGGCAATTTTAAAATTTATCAGTTCGAACGAAATTGAAAGAAACGATAAAGCATATAAAATATTTCCTTGATTATCACATATGGCAAATTTTAATTTTTGAAAAACTACGTAATGCACTTAATATGCTAAGTAAGATTAGAATTATTATATTTAGAGATTGTAACAACACCCTACAAAGCTCCCTTTTTATAAATTCTATTAATAAAAATATGAATTTACATAAAGATTCGCGGTACAGTTACCAAAGTTGCAAATAAAATGCATGTTTGCTTAAATTTTTCAAAAACTGCTAGAGAACAAAAGTTTACATAAAAAAGAGGATGCTTGGAATTAATACGAGCGATTTACAAGCACTCGACTGGAACATGTGTGGAAATTTTATGAAACTTTAAACAGGGATGGAGCATTTGAAAAATATCACGCGAGTATTTTTTTATTGATTCGAGGGATGAAAGCTGTCCTCAAAGTTGCGAATAAAATACACGGTTGTTTAAATTGTTCGAGAACTGTCAGATATTATTTACAAGCATCCGTCTGGAATGTGTGGAAATTTTGTAAAACTCTGAACAGGCATGAAGCATTGAAAAATGTTTCGCAAGTATTTTTTTTATCGATCCAAGGGATGAAAACTGTCCTCAAAGTTGCGAATAAAATACACGTCCGGTTGAATTTTTCAAAAACTGTCAGATATTATTTTCAAGAATTTACACGCATTCAGCTGGAGTGTGTGAAAATTTTATGAAACCCTGAATAAAATATTACGTATTTTTTTTATTGATTCAAGGGATGAAAATTGTCCCCAAAGTAGCAAATAAAATACATGTTTATTTCAAATTTATAAAACACTGTTAGAGAACGAAATTTTACATGTAACAGAGGCTCATACGCGTCCGTTTCTTTATAAATATTTATTATAAAACCTATTTTTAGCAGGCTAAAAATGATCCGTAGTAACGTGAATGTTGCGCTTATGGGGCTTCACTTAAATTAACCACACACTGCACTGCACAGTTCAACACATATATTTATTCGTTTCAACAATGGGTCATGTGGGCACACGTGTTCATTCGACCAGTTTCCTCAAACCGACTGCCCCGAAGGCTCCCGAGCCTACCCGAACCGCGCACGAAAGACGTGCAGTTGCACCACGCTCCTTTGTTCCAACAGTGAATATATGAAGTCACTAAATTCATACTTTCCCAATTTTTGTTGCTTCGTTCAAGATAAACATACATTTTTGTTAAACCCCAGCGCAGGGATTTCCTGCAGTCGTGCATAGAGAGTATACACTAAAGTGCATGAACAAAAAGTAACATAGTTTGTGCTGGAAAGTAAGTTTCCAGAACCTAGTTGACCAAATGTTTTACTCGATGGTTTTCCTTTTTCAGTCTCCGTTAAATTTTGTGAAATCCAATTAAACGGGTATTTCCCCAAAACTTTGAGGGTGGTTTTCAATTCCTGAAAATTAATACTTGCCTAATTTTAAAAGTTACAAAGAAGAAGTCTTTCAGAAGCTTCAGTCTATTCTTCTAAACAATTTTAGAATTTTCCTTAAATCATTCTGAGACCCTTCGGTTATTAACGATCATTTTATTAATTTTAGGGTTTAATAAAATTGCAGAATAATAAAACTGATTGTTACGAGAATTATTAACTAACTTGACTTGTAGGCCTAAATGGCTGAAATTCAATTCTAGCTTATTGTATGTCGACGTCACTCAGGTTAGGGCACGTTTCCGTAGATTCCAAAATCTAGCGACGGGATTGGCCCAATGACGTACTAATTAATACAGATGCGTATCGATTGTCAAGCAACGTGTTGCACTATCACACAGATACCAAAGTTAATTAGTAATGGGATTAGTTAGATGTATTTGTTGATAATTTGTGCGATACCGATACGATCGAGCAACGACATCATTAAAATCTCAACGAAACAACGATTTGCATAATCTATTATTCGGGTTAATTATCGTATAAGTGGCTTTTAATAAGTTATTCTTAAGCACCGTGTCGAAAATGTTTACCAACAGATTTAATGAATTTTTATCTCTCATGACTTTCTATAATTCATAATAATTATGGGTAATTTTGATTTACTCGAATTTGAATTTCCTTATTTCACATTTCAGTATAAAATTTCTGGTCGAATTTTTGAGGAGTTACATTTAAAAAATTCTTAATTAAATAAAAGAAGAATTTCGTGACTGAGATAGTTAAAATGAATCCTCAGTATGTTGAACGTGGTTTAGAAACTGTGTTGTGTTCATTTTCTGTGCAATAAGTGTCAAAAGATTCGGAATTGCCCCCTAAAACAGTGATAACAAATTAAGAATATTTATCCTGCTGATAAATATTGCTGAAAATACATTTGTAAATGTTTTCAGTTTAAAAAGCCAAAGATTGAATTAAACAATTAAGGTTGGAATTTTGTTCAATTAAATTTACAATTATCTTGTACAATACTTATTATTGTTATATTTAAGATAACTTTGAACTATACTTTATTATTAAATATGTACCGGGATTTCAAAAATTTTATTCAAATTTATTTAAAGCTGTCCTTTTCCTGCCGGGAAAAGTGGAACAGGAGGAGATAAAAATTAGAAAGAACAAAATTGTTCGTGTCCTAATTTCTAACAACTCTGTCCAACTAGAATTGGAATTTTCGCCACTGTGCGCCATAGCAATTCGGTCACCATTGGACCACGATATTACACATCGATTTCTTTAATCGACAAAGTTTATAAAGACACGATACGTCGACTTTCAGTTTGCTAAATAGAAAGGAATAACAAATCACAATGAAAATAATAAAATTAAAATTAAAATTGATATTAATAAACATAAATCATATTAAAAAAAGTTTAAGTAATCAAATGATGTCTGTAGTAACTTGGATGTGTATTATTAAGTCTGATAAATAGATTCTAAGTGTTTTCAGTTTATTTAATAGAAAGGAATAACAAATCACAATGAAAATGATAAAATTAAAATAAAAATTGATAGTAATAAATATAAATCATATTAAAAAAAGTTTAAGTAATCAAATAGAGTCTGTAGTCATTTGTATGTGTATTATTAAGTTTGATAAATGAATTCTAAGTGCTTTCAGTTTGCTAAATAGAACAACAAATCACAAAGAAAATGATAAAATTAAAATAAAAATTAAAATTGATATAAATAAACATAAATCATATTAAAAAAAGTTTGACTAATCAAATAAAGTCTGTAGTAATTAGTACGTGTATTATTAAGTTTGTTAAATCGAGTTCGCGAACTCTGTGAGAGCCAACGTACGATCCAGACACTCGATCGAAAAAATTTATTCCGTACTCATGACAGATAAGTTATCCAGGTGTAATACGAGAGCCGAGTTAAAAACATTCGAAGCGTGGGAATTAGTATCAAAGTCGGGGGATAACAATGGGAAGAAGGCACGAGTGGAAGTTGTCGTTCGCGGAGTGCAACGGAGAGGTAAAAAAACGTCATTGCGAGGCAGCGAGTTGATGGAGGTTTGTGCAGTTGGCAGAGAATCCTGCGAGACGTCCGTTTGCAAGGTACGATTGAAGTCAGCAGTGGAAGTGTAACGTAATGTTCCGGAATTGCAGCCCTTTCCCGGTGTATATAGTCCCGTGCTTCATCCACACGTATTGGAACTTGTCAGATTGAACAAGCTTTTTCCCCTCGGCGAAATTTAATCTCTCTTTAGAGATAGACCGTTCGTTAACGTACGGGTCATTCCACGCCAAATCGATTACCGTCTGTGCTCGAGGTCAGAAATATTGTTCAAACCGAATTATGGACCGGTTACTTTCAAAGTGGCGCAAGATAAATACAGCAAGGGAAACTGGGCCACGTTGTTACAGTCAAATTATCTGGACACTGGATATATATAAATTAAATAAAGAAATATCTGTGAAATCTTACTTTACTTTAATGTTCATTGCTATGCAGTGTTAGACTATATTCGTTAATGTTAGTAGCTTTTATTCTACTATTTATGTTTCTTGGACTAGTTGATACAGTAAAATTACTTGAATACTAGATATATGTATATAAATTAAATTAAAAAATGCCTATGAAATCTGACTTTACTTTAGTGTTCATTGCTATATAGTATAATATTCACAGAAATTATTAGCTTCTATTCTACTGTTTTTATGTTTCTTTGGATCCAAAGTAAATAACGAGACACTATACATAACTTGACTAATTTGATTTTTGATCGAACTATTCAAAGATAATCACGTTTTTTTATTTTGTTTATGTGCACTACATTTTTGTACAATAACATGGAACACATTGATACAGTGTACTACTAACACAAGGATGTCCTCCATGTGTAAAAGAAGGATTTGAGAATTAAGTAATAGGACACACTAAACTAACTCATTCGCACCTATTAACGAAGGAAAATGTTTTTAAATTTCCAAACTGTAACGTGAACCTCAGTATGAAACATATTATATTTGAATGCAATGATTTTCATCATAGTAGAGGAAAACACAAAATTGAAAATGATTGAAAAGAATTGAAACCATAATGGAAAACTTATCAGCTTTTTAAACGATATTAATGCACGTAACATGATTTAAAATAAGAATATGTTAGCTATTAATACGACCTTAAATAAAATAAAGTAAAATAAAAAATGCATAAAAATAGAAAAACCACGAAAAAAAGTTGTGTTTTTGACACAAGAAAATAACATTTTCTTTTACAAATACAACATCGAGGAAAGTACGAATCGAAACGTGTACGTCAATATTTAAAAAAAGGCAATTTGAACCGTAGTCCGAGAAAATTTAAATCTCAGCGAGTTTTGAATCTTTCAAGACAAGTTTGCCTTTCTTATTGAAAGATAACAACGCCAAGCACAGGGCAAAGAGGGTAAAGAAGTGGTTACTTTATAATATCGCTAAAGATCTCTATAAAACGCCATCTGAATATTTACACCATAAAACTTTTATGGAACGACGTAAAAAAGACGATTCCGTGACACACCGTTTGACATAAAGGAGCTACAAAAATCTAAAAATATTACTCAACTGGAAGAACATCCGACTAGTCGTTAGCAATAAATCAGTCGATAGATTATAAAAAAAGAAGGATGCAAAAGATTGCCAACAGAAAAGAAGAACCAACGGACCATTAATCAAAAAAATATCGTTAATAAAATTGATGGATACGAAAACTTTTTTCATCTCATTTTCCCTATATCTTTCATTTTGTTGGGTTTAATTGGCGGACAAATTAATATTTATTATTTCTATTTGCATCGATGATAAATTACACGTACTCGGTTAATTTCTTCCGTAAATATTTTTCATTTATCCGCGTTATAGTTTTAAGACGTGTTGTCGAGTCGTATATGTGGTGTTTTTTATTGTTTGCGTGACGTATGCGCTGTTTGTGTGACGTGTAACACGTGGACAAGCGTGACATTCTCGAAATTAGCAAATGGTTGCGTATACAGGATGTTCCGTGATGAAATCGACAAACTTCGGCCGCATGTTCAGCATATTAATCTAACTAAGCAATATTATACACACCGTGTGTCGATCCATCTTTGTTTCCCATACACACAAGATGCATTCGTACAACGCAAAACCACAACTAATTAGGCCGGTTCGAGATACTTAATCTCTTCCTCGTTAATGTGCTTGAAATTCAGTGAAATTGCATTTGAAATCAATATATATTATACTGATATTTCGATGGGTACTGTTCAAAATGAGCACTCCGTGCCTGCACGCCCACAAGTAGACGTGCTTCAATCGACCACATCCACTCGATATCGACATGATCATTACTAACAGCTCGTTAACAACTACTCCTGTATAATAATATTTCCATTTAAATGCAATCTCAATTTTGCACAAAAAGAATCAATTTTTCCACAACACGATTCACTATTTTAGAAACAGAAAAATTTAGAAACAGTATAGATCCAAATGCTCGCCACCAGAGGGCTCGCGCTCTCACAAGCGCTCGATCGACCCCTCAATTGCTATACAGGGTGTTCGGCCACCTCTAGCAAAAATTTTAGTGAGCGATAGTAGAGGCCAAAATAAGACGAAAATCAAGAATACTAATTTGTTGATGGAAGCTTCGTTAAAAAGTTATTAACAATTAAATTTAAAAATTTAAAATCGTTCTGGAAAAATTATTTTCGGTTGCGGGGGTCAACTACAATCATTTTTGGTGAGTACACATACCTCCGAAATCCTATCTACTTTCGAGAAAAAAAATCGAGTAGGTGCTGAAATTTTTCGGCGAAAAAAAATTTTTCAAATCGTTTTAAAAAAATTATTTTCGGTTGCGGGGATCAATTACAATCATTTTTTATCATTACACATACCTCCGAAATCGTACGCACTTTCGAGAAAAAAATTCCTTACTGAAAATCCAATTAGGTGCCTAAATTTTGCAACGGAGAAAAAAAATTGCAAATCGTTGTGGAAAAATTATTTTCGGTTGCGGGGGTCAATTACAATCAGTTTTTGCCATTAGACATACCCACGAATTCCTGCCCACTTTCGAGAAAAAAAATAGAGAAGGTGTGAAATTATTCGAGAAAATTAAAAAATTGCAAATCGTTGGGGAAAAATTATTTTCGGTTGTAGGGTTCAATTACAGTCATTTTTGGTGAATAGACATACCCCCGAAATCTTGCGCATTTTCGAGAAAAAAATTCAGTAAGAGCGGCACTTTAAACGTTAATAACTTTTTAACGAAGCTTCCACCAACAAATTAGTATTCTTGATTTTCGTCTTATTTTGGCCTCTACTATCGCTCATTAAAATTTTTGCTAGAGGTGGCCGAACACCCTGTATATACGCGAGAAAAGGAAAATAAATATATTCCAACTACTCCGAATGATTTTTAATATTAATTATTCGGATTTATTTAACCAGATAGAAGTAGAAATAAATTTCAACCTCTCTGTTGCAATATAAATAACGTAACTTTAACGGTTTCATTTACGAGACACGGTTCAACGAGAATGTAAAGAAAGAAACTCCAATATTTGTCGTTCGAAAGTAAAAATAAAAATCCAACGCAATATTGCTTTACGTATATTTACAAATATATATATTTATATTTGTTGCAAGCAGAAGGCTGTTTTATTTCAGCATTTTCCAGCTATATTTAGATGTTAGAATGTTTTAAATGAAAATCATGTGTACAAGAGAGGGCCGTGTTCGTGGCGCAGCCGGGAAACTAGACGACTTCCCGTGTAAAAATAAATCGAAAAATCAAATTTTCTCGTACGTGGCGTGGTTTCGATTTCGAGAGTATCGATTTTGAGAATTCGTATATGTGCGAACAGGCACGATTGCCTGGCTCGTCTGATCATTATTCGTTCTTTCTACTTGCGTTAGCATTTATAATTAATTAAAATCTGTCGAAACAGATAATTGCATACAATTAAAAATACATTCGTCTTTTCCAGTCGAAAATAAACAGTGCTTGTGGCTGGTTTTTATTTTTTAAGAAACCATAAACTATTTTAAATCTGCAATTTTTCTTAAACATATATAATCATATGTTATTCTTAATATTTAGAATTTTGAGTTCCCAATAATTGTAAAAAACTGAGCTATCTATAATTCGTTTCTAAATGAAGCTTTACCTTTGTTTTTAAATAGAATAACGGATAAAAGTATCAAACTGTGATCATTGATAAAAAGTATTAATTTGTGAGAGAATTTCATATTCCACACAAAGGAATTATTTTATTCCAGCAGACGTTCGATCATTTTATCTTTACAAATTAAATATTTTCCTGTTCGTTTCGTTACATTTTTCATTAACGTTTGCAAGTTAAATCCATTATGTATTATATCACCGACCAGACTTAATAATCTAATGTTCCACCCAGTTGAATTGTTACTTTTGTTCTAAACAAAAGTATATTCTCAATGTCTCGTTTCATCTGATGACGGAAAAGGAAAGAATTGGAATTAATTGCTAGAATGTAATAGTTGTATAACTTGAGAGACTGATGAAAAAGTGCAAAGAAACGAGAAAGATGATATTTAAAATACGACGATAAAACTTTTACCTGCTGGAGGTAAAGTAAGTTTTTAACATAAAATATGAAATATTTCGTAAAGTATTATAGTTTTAATAACAGGGCGAAAAAGGAGGCCAGTCTCCGTTAAGAAGATGCACGACATCTTTAGAAATTAATTATTTTTATCATTGATTTTTCAATCTGTTCTGCAACATCTTAATTCTACATTAAACTCTTCATTTGTAGTTTCATTTTCGAAATAATTAAATTTGAAAATTTATGGGACACCTGTGCTATTCAATAAGAGTTTTTCTAGCATGTCTGACCATTTATCGCTATTTCTACTGAAGGCCAAGTCTTATTCTATCGCACGTGTAAGGAAACATTTTCTCAAAAAACAAAGTTCCATGAATACAAAAACTTCATTCTATCTTTTCTCGTGGAAATACCCTCTTCTAGTTTGTGCCACGATTGTAAGAACATTGAAACTTTGAAGATTTGACGGACACCTGTGGTATTGAATAAGAGTTTTAGCAGCATGTCTGACCATACATCGCTATTTCTACTGAAGATCAAATTCCTATTCTATTCCAACGTGTAAGAAAACTTTATTTCAAAATTTTAGGTGCATAGTTAGTACATGTGTGACTATAGCTCGTACTAGAAATAAATCAAAATTTTTAAAATTCTCGAAAAACTTGATAATCAAATTGATAAAAGTTGCCATTTTTTTAAATATCGACCTTTTCCTTTTGTTCCACTGCCAGTTACAGTCACACTCATAATAATTAAGAATCTTTCCCGTTTTTTCCATTTCGAACAATCAGAATGGCCTGGAAATCAAGGACACCATCAAAAGATATTTTTTAAACGCGACTATATGTTTGGCTATGTTTGAGAGTGTGCAGTGCCATCAATTTTAACTTTCTTTCATCCAAAAAATTTCAAAATATTACTAAAATATGTGTAAATGAACCTTGTAAATTTGACTGCAAAAGGTATCATAATTCATTCGCAAAAAATTCGAGAAGAAAGTCAAAAAGAAACACCCTTCACAATACCCTTTTAAACGTCAATTGATTCATGTCTTGTCCCTCAATGGATCTCACCCAAAAAATTTTAAAATGTCACTGATCCCCGTGTAAATAAACCTTGTAAATTTGACTGCAAAAGGGGTCATAGTTTATTCACAAAAAATTCTTCAAGAAAGTCAAACAAAAACACTCTTCACACTAGAATACCCTTTTAAACGTCAATCGATTCGTGTCTTGTCCTTCAATGGATTTTATTTAAAAAAATTTTAAATGTCACTAATATATGTGTTAATAAACCTTGCAAATTTAACTGCAAAAGGTTTCACAATTTATTGGCAAAAAATTCCTCAAGAAATTAAAAAAAAAAACTCGCTTTGCACTAAAACATCCTTCTTCCTATCGCGAACATGGAAGCCGAAAAGTTGTTTTCGTCTTCTTTTCGTGCCCGTCAGCCGGCGTGTAGTACTTTTACGTAACCGTGAGTATCAGTTCCGAGCGTAAATACACCTGTCGTACTAAAACATGTCTCGATTCGCATCGCGATCGAAAACTTTTCGTTTGCGTACGGTTCTTGCCGCGTTATCCGCCCGTTTGCTCCGCGAATGAGCCGCCCTGGATCGCGATACGCCGCGTTTTCTATTTACTTAACGAAGCGAATTCCCGTGTATAAATGGAGCTCGAGTTGGACCGTTTCAATGAGCAGTCGATCGTTCGTCAAGAAGTTCGCGTAAAGGGCCGGCTGCCAAACACCGATAGGTAGCCCGGTAACCCGGTGAAAACTCGCTACGGCCTGTAAACAGTGGGAACATATGACGCACGGCAAACGTGGTACGTCAATAACGATCGGTAATTGCCGTTGCGTTCTCTATCGCTCGATCCCGACGTTACCTGCTCGTAAGCAAGAAATTCCCTCGGTCAGAATAATCCCCAGGACTGTGACACAGGATGATTGCACAGCTCGTGACCGGAATTGATCGCGAAACCTACATCGGACGGCACGTTCCACGGAAACTTCCCCTCGCGAGTGATCCGTATTTATTCAGACAATTATTAGTCGTATTTACCGCGATGCGGATTTTCTCTCTGTCAATCGTATCGCGGGAACGCAGCTTACAAACGATGCACGCGGGTTCTTAAACATTCGTAGCCCTATGTCGAGTTGGACTTGGATTAAGAAGCCTCTCTACTTTGTCAGATTGAAAATTGAATTCTTTGCGTTTTCTTTTGGTATGTAGTCTCGAAAATATACCTAACAAATATTAAATTGAAATTCGGAAAACTGACGAAGTTACAGCCTGCTGAAAAATGACTAGCCTAATAGGTAGAGAAGATTAAACGGCAAAAGTATCATCTAAGCGAAAATAAGCGTTAACGTGCTCGTTTTCGAGTTATTGACGAAAAACTGTTGCGAATGATCGCTCCGGCGACGAAAATCGTTGTTGGGCGAAATTTCGACAGGCTATCCTGTAGGGCAAAAGCAGGGGAACACGAGACTGTCGTTAAAAGTGTAGGTTCTCGTGCTTGTTTTCGAGAAATAAAAGTCTCAAAATTCGAGATAAAAAAACATAATAATATTAACATAAGCTGACTTTCGTTGGAAAAAATTATGACAATTACAAAACAATTGGCATTTCTTTAATACTAGAAATTTTTGATCAAATTTCTTTTGTCGATATAAGCATTTGTGATTTGTAATGAAAAGAAATTTTGAATTTTTCTATCTTCTTGCACTTTCATCGAATTTTCAAAAAAATTTTGTTATTTTGAAAACTTCGGGGATATATTTATAGCACACTTGCGTTAAATATGCAACGATGTGATTTTTTATGCATTAGGCTATTGGTGAAATCGTATCAAAGAATTCCCAATTTGGTGGTTACTTGTTCTTATTACGAGTATCAGATCCTCTGCCTATGGCGATAGCGTATTTTTGCACATTCTGCGCAGAAATATCGTCCGGCCATCGCGCGTGGTCGTACGTGTACAATGTGTCACAAAAGAAGCGTTACCCTTTTGTTCAGTGTTCATTTTACAATGGTGTGTGAAGCATCCAATTTTATCGTGAAGCGCTTGACGTCTCGACAACGCGTTATTGTGATCAGATTTATTGTCAAAGCCGGTCGTTTGTTATAGAAATACGTAAAGAAAATCGTGAGACGTTTTTTTTTTTATCGTCGAGTGGACTATTCTTCGTGCAACCAAAAACGTTCGAATAAATCGGCAATAATAAAGAAAGTAATTAATCATTTCTGTCCCGATATAATTTAATAATTGCAAAAAACGAAACAAAGCGAATTATTCCAGAAAATGGTGATTCATTTCAAGTTAAAATATTCAAAATAACATCAAAATTAAATATTCCACGATATCTTGGAATAGCTTTTATTGTATGTAATATTAGATGTCGATTGGTCTCCTCGATTTTCTTCATTTAGCTGCTTCTTTCTTTGGGAGTGTTTGAAGGGAAAAATCCTGTGCAAACATGTTGAAACTATAATTCAACAACTCGAGGACAACATTCGATAAGAAACGTACGAAAAGAACAAGGAAAGATTGAACAATCTATTGATAAAACGAAAATATATTTCTATTGTTTCGTAAAAACAAAAATGGCAACCCTTATTTTACGACACTTCGTATATCGCGCCTCATACGTATCGTGCATATGTAGTGACGAAACTATATATCTATGCCAAGTGTACAAGTATGATATTGCAATCGTAAGAGAATTTGGCCCTCGTAGTCAGAACATTGAAGCACCTAGCGAAGAAGAATTCTTCGATGTGATTTTATCGATACGATATGGCGTATCCTAAAAATATTTTCGTATCGAAGCGTCTTATTAAAGCTGCAGCCGCGGTAACTATCGATAAACATAATAAAGAATGCGCAAACACGATAACAAATTTATTCAAACATTCTGGAATAACAGCGCGAAATCGGTGTGAAATTGCACCAAACTAAAACAAAAATCATCGTTTTGTACAATAAATTGTACAAATCTTCTTAGACAGTAGAGAATTCGAATAATCTAAATTCCACTTTAGTTTGAATAACCAAATTTTATTTTAAATACTTCCAAAAAATTAAAATTCTAGGCTGAAATTTGTGTAAATAGAAAGAACTTCTAACAAATAATTATATAGATTTTTCGATCTCATTATCTCCTTTGAGAATTCTTTTCCAGAATAAATATTTATCCAAATTAATTCAACGCTCGAAATTACGCGAAAGTAAACATTTGTAAAAGTATGTGTTAACAAACTGAAAATATTGGAGGGGAAATTAATTACCTCGAGCAGTATTTTCCCATCGATGTTTGTAGTACAAACTAACGAAATAACTTTATTCCTATTATTTCAAGCAGAGTCGATATTCTTTTTCACACCAAAAAACGATTAAGGAAAACTGAAATGTTATTTGAATATATTATTCGAATCATAATTCTAATAATATATTGCTGGGAATTGCTTCAAATTATTCGAGAAACATATTCCACCCCGTCCATGAATTCGACTCGTATATATCTATATAACTGGCACAGCATTTATGCTAACATACTCGAAATATCGAGGATTACAGCCGTGAACTAAATCCTTACAGATTCGTGTAAAAAACACAGACTTCATTTTAAATACAATAACCAAAAGTAAAATTTGCATTGCAAATATGTAATATGAAAAATATCGAACAAACAAGGATACAGATTTTTCGATATTGTTCCCAGAAAAAAATTTCCAAACTGGCAGAGTATTCATCCAATTTACGAAATACAAATTATAAGCAACTAAAAGTACAAATATACTAAAAACAATAATAAAAATCGACAAAAGTATATTTAAAACCTTCCAACAATTTATATTCGCGCGAACCAAAAATATCGAAGGTAAATTAATTCGATGTTCGAAGCACGAACAAACAAAATAATTTCCAAATCTTGTTACTTCGAGCAAATCGATATTCTTCGCCCGAATACTTTAAATAAAACATAGAAATGTTATTTCTTCGCCGCAATTTCTCGCGTAAATGTTCAATCGCGGTTGAATAGCTAAATTGAGAGCGAAATAATTAACAGCGATACGAATGATAATTCCATAAGTCCGGATTTCCATCTCCCGTAATACTATCCTCTCCGTTTCAGCCTTACAAAACCGGAACACCGACGTACGCGTAAATAAACCAGACGTTTTCTTCCACCCAGGGCAGATTCATCCATTCAGCGTAAACACGCGAATTGCTTAACGTGCTCCGACCTTTATGCTCCACGTCGACGATTCAGTATCCGCCCCCGCGTTTCTAGGCCGAGCTCGGCGCATTTAAAAGCGCGAAAGCCTATTGCCAGAAGCGCTATCAACGGGGATGATCCAGCGAGCTCGATTCAGGGACCACCGGGAGGGGGAGTGGAAGACTCGCAATTGGAATTGGCCGCGAAACGAGGAAAGGAAGAAGATCCCCCGTGGTACCCGCGACAGTATCTTTGCCACTCTGTACCGCCTTTATGTCGACCATAAAGTTTCGCCGCCCGATAACGAGTGATCTCGCGGTGAGATTGAATTCTTGATGTTTGTCGTTACGAAACGTGCAAACCTTTCGCGTATTAACCGACTTCCGCCCGGGGGGATTAGCCGTACTTCGCGCTTTTAATCTCCTAATTTATCGTCTCGATGAAACACCGGGGGTGGATATTAAACACTCGACGAGAGATTAAATGGAACGATTCGTCCGCCGGCGTGCGGCGAAGATTACAACCGCGGAAAAATTGGCCGCGAAATCGGAGAAAGGTATTGATTTGCCAACTACATGAACTTCGGAAACGAATTTAAGCCACGTGAAATGAGAAAAACCCCGTAAAAGTAGTACAATTTTCAAACGACCGTAACTCCTGCAATAGTGAATGAATTTGATTGAAATTTATTTGTAGAGTAGAGCTCATGGATACCCACGAAAAAGTACTAAACAACATTTTGTACATCGTCAAACAAATTTGAAAACGAATTTTTAAGAAAAATCAACAGGGTGTAGGTACCTAAATTTTTGAGTGAAAAAAAATTTTCAAATCCGTCTAGAAAAATTATTTTTCGCTAGGGGGGTCAATTCCAATCATTTTTTGTCAATAGACATACCCTCGAAATCCTACCTACTTACTAGGAAAAAATTCGAGAAAGTGTGCAATTTTTCGACAAAATTAAAAAATTTCAAATCGTTCTAAAAAAATTGTATTTATCTAGTGGGGTCAATTATAATCATTTTTGGTTGATAAACATACCCTCGAAATCCTAACCAGTTTCGAGAAAAAAATTCAATAACTGGATAAATTTTTCGACAAAATTAAGACATTTCAAATCGTTCTAAAAAAATTATATTTAGTTGCGAGGGTTAATAACAACCATTTTGGGTTAAGAGACCTACCCTCGAAATCCTACGCATGTTCGAGAAAAAAATTCCTTACCGTAGATATAATGCCTGACCATGTATGACATTTTTCCCTGAAATTTCGTGTACGTTTGAAACGTCATAACTTCTGAACGGATTGGAGGATTTTAATGTTTCAAAAAGCAAACAACGCGTATTTTAGTAAAGGATATGTAGAAGTTCTAAAAATATTCGAAAATTTGTTCCTTGAGGCCGCGAAATTAGAAAAACCCAATAAAAATTGTTCAATTTTCAAACAGCCATAACTCCTACAACAGTGAACGTTTCTCAATGAAATTTAGTATAGAAGTAGAGCTCATGGATAGCTACAAAAAAGTACTAAACAACATTTCCGTACAGCGACAAACAAATTTATTAAAAATCGAGATCAAACTGTTAAGAAAAATCGACAAGTAGGTGCTGAAATTTTTCGGTGAAAAGAAAAAACTTCAAATCGTTCTGTTCCTTTCTGTTCACCATCGTGTCCGCGAGCCTTTTCCAAACGAAGGGACCTCCACTCTCGCCGCGCGTTACCACCTTAATGCGAGTCCTTCATTAACATGCAACGAACGTATTTCATCCGACGTTACGGTGTACGTCCGGGGGCCGTTCAGTTTCAGAATCCGACCAGCGGTCGGGAACGACCGAAACTTTTACGTAAGACGTCGCTTTAAGACGTCGCGGCGTTTAAAAAGCGGAAAAGGATGCCAACAGCCGAGAATGGCCGGAGCGATTACCTAGACCATGAGAGCGGCATTGGCTGCATCTCGAAGAATAATGAGAAGCGATGGACGAACAGGCGGAGGGGAGGGGGTAGGGAACGGTAAAAGAACAGCGAAGAAAGGAAAGAGGAAGCTGTTGCCAGCCGCGGATTCTCACGTACCGCTGACAATTCGCGAGGCGTATCCTCGTGGACATTTCTCCCCGGTACCGAGAATATTCGAAAACCGAAGGAAATTGCGAGGAACGTTCACTTCGAAGGATAAGACGTCCGACGTAACGAATTTCGATCGAGTTCGATGAAACAGACAGGATACGCTCGCGGCCAAAAACACAACGCGTCTGTGTGTCGTCATTAATTTCTTGCGAAATTGATCGTATTGCAATCCACTTTGTACTATTCTAGGAATGTACAAGATGTTCCCGAGTAACATGTAAAAGCGTGTAGGAAGTAATTTCTTATGAAAAAGTAAGAGAAATAGAAAGAATACATTTTTTTGGATTTTGTTGTTAGTTTTCGAGATAATCAGGTTTGATAATTGGCTATGTGTTATACAGGGTGTTCGGCCATCCCTGGGAAAAATTTTAATGGGAGATTCTAGAGATTTTTAAAAAGTTATTGACTTTTAAATTTTCATATCGAAAATTTTTCGACGAAATTGAAAAATTTCAAATCATTCTGTAAAAATTATTTTCGGTTGCGGGGATCAATTACAATCATTTTTGGTGAATACACATATCCCCGAAATCCTACGCGCTTTCGAGAAAAAAATTCGTTACCCGAAAATATAATGTCTGACCATACGTTGATATGTTTCATTGAAATTGTATGCATATGTTTAAAACATCATAACTTCTGAACGGATTGGACGATTTCAATGTTTCAAAATGCAATCAACGCGTATTTTGGTGGAGAATATGTAGAAATTCTAACAATATTGAAAAAGTTGTTCCTTGACCCCGTAAAGTGAGAAAACCCCCATAAAAATGGTCCAATTTTCAAACGACCATAAGTCCAACAATAGTAAACGTATCTCAATGAAATTTAGCATAGAAGTAGAGCTCATGGATATCTACAAAAAAGTACTAAACAACTTTTCCGTAACGCGTCAAACAAATTTATTAAAAATAAAAATGAATCTTTAAGAAAAAACGACAGGGTGTAGATGCCTAAATTTTTCGACAAAAAAAAAAATTTCGAATCATTCTAGAAAAATTATTTTCGTTTGCGGGGGTTAATTACAATCATTTTTGGTGAATAGACATACCCCCGAATTCCTACCCACTTTCGAGAAAAAAATTCGTGTAGGTAGACAAATTTTATTAATAATTTTTAACAATAATTTTGTTAATAACTGTGAACTATAATTGTGGTTCACTATACATGGAAAGAAACTTGTATCTTATGAAATTCTTTGCATTTATTTTTACACCAAATGTTGTTTATTACACACTGTATATTACTTCCATTCATTCATTCATTTAGTTCCATTAAATATTCCAATAATACCTTTACCGTGGCTTGCAAGGTCACAAATATTATTGAAAATTAATGGAGACTACATATTGAAGCATTGTCTAACATAAAAGACAATATGGAAATATTTATGAATTAGAAAAAGCTAATGAACAGGAATTTAAAGATACAATTTAAAATCTGTACAAATCTAATGTTCGAGATAATAGAAATTAAACAAAAATCCACTCATTATTAAATACATATATTGGGTTATATAAATTAGTATTTAACGAAATATATTTCTGTTGCTTTACAGTTTTCCTTTGTTATTCTCCAAACCATTTTACAATTCTTTTCCATCGATCCACTCTGAGATTGCAACCTGACTATATTATTTTTAGCAAACGTAAAATTTTATATACGCTATTGAAAAATTAATGACAGCACACCTGTCGTATCTTTTTGGTTTAGAGCGTGGAAAATTCTCGCATTTTCATTTCGAACCTCCGCGAGACCACCAGCCCAACTTCGAATTGATTATACTTCGTGGTTAGTTGATCAACCACGTGTCACGACTCGTTTTAAATTTTGAATAAAAATTTTACACCCACTGTTATTATTCCCCGTTTGACAATTTCTATAATATCCATTTAGTTTTATTCGCTTCTGAAAAAGTGATGTACATTGTTCTTATCCGTCACCACCGAATGAACGTTTAATTAATTTTGTACAAAACACAAGGCTTCGCAAGCTCTTCGTCAAATAAAAGAAAGCGATTCTACAAAAGAGTGTCTCAGTTCAGTGATTCAATTTCACGGTCCTTTCAAATCCATTTAAGGCAGATATTTTCCAGACTTCAATGGAATTACAAATGCAATTACACGAAGTTGAAAGCAATTATATTTAACAAAAAAATTCGAAAAAAGGCCCTTAAAATCTCTGTTTGCTGCAGCTTTAAAGAACGAACGAAATCAGATTGCATGCAGATACGCAAACAAATCTAATAACCGGTATAATTATGTAGTAAATTCTACAATTTCATTTCTGATTATTAAACATTGTAGTATACTCTTTGCTCTCAAACACTTTCAAACCTGTCAGAGTTACTTTTATCCTAATAAAGAACTTTCATTTTAATAAATATTAATTTCGAAAAGTAATCACAGTATTATTGCACGTATTTTGAAATAATTGAATATTACTAAAATCGTCGGTGCCACAAAAAAAGTTTAATCATAGCGATTCTATTAGCTACAGCGAGGAGCGTATGGTTATGAGAGGTTATGTTTTTCTTGATCCAATTTTATCACATATTCATAACACGAAACGAATCAGCTCTGCGTAACTGCAAACAAATGTATTGTTATAAGACGATCATGTATTATTTCTATATTTCTCACGAAGTTCGCGCGATGAAATACCGCTTTGATCTTAAAAAGTGAGAACGTCGCCTCTGAATAATGCTTTCGTCATTATCGTGTTTAAAATAAAACAGCAAGGGAAGCTTGCTTCAAAGAGCAACGAAAGAAACGGAAACCGGTAGACCATACTGAAACGAATGCATTTTTTGGTCTTTTATCGGCCATTCCGGAGAAACGCGCGAAGCTAAAGGATCTTTATGGAGAAAAGATAGTACTTTTTCTGGGCAGATTTATACAGCTATAATGTCCCGTGATAGATTCGACGATTTTTTTGAGATTCATACGATTCGAAAATTCTATCGCGGAAAGAAACGCTTACGATAAATTTATTCCACTCCCGGGACGTTATAAATATTTTAGCGACAAATTCCTCGGATCCTTACGAACCAATAAACACAGTTGATTAATATTCTTTCAAAGTTTACGTGGCCAGCAAACGAGGGAGAAAATGGAATAAAATTGTAGGTAAAAATTGAGGTGAAAATATTTTATTACATTACTGGAGGGAAAAAATGAATTTGTGGGGTTGTACAGGGTGTCCCGTAAAGAGTGTAAGAACCGGAAATGGGGGGTAGCTGACACGATTCTGAATAACAATTTTCTTCACAAAAATGTCGGATGGGGCTTCGTTTTTGAATTATTAACGAAAATTATTACTTACTGATTTTTGAAACCATGGTAGAAGATATAAAGTCATATTATAAAAGCAGAAATGTTCTATGTACGTACATGAAAAGAAAGAAAATAAAATTGTAAGAATTTTTTACGGTTTTAACAGTTTATATATTAAAATTAAAAATCACCATTTTAATAACGCTAAAAACGGGGAATTTTCCATTTATTACGATAATAGTGTGATGGAAAAATTTATGGTAAACAAGAGTTGTTCAAGTTTATTAAAACCGTGTTGTAGAAGTGCTGTCGCAATTTTTATAAAATATAAAGTCATTTACGTATATAAACAAAGAAAAATCAATTTATTGCAAGCATTTTTAACGATTTTAATACTTCGTGTATCAAAATTAGAGGAAACAAAAATTCAACATTTTAGTAATACTAAAAAATGAACGAAAAATTCCCCAAATTATTCCAGCAAAAAGAAGTACGATTTGAAGTAAACAAGGAATATCCAAGTTTATTAAAACCGTGTTGTAGAAGGTCTGTTGCAATTTTTATAAAATATAAAGTCAGTTAAATATATAAACAAAGAAAAATCAATTTATTGCAAGCATTTTTAACGATTTTAATACTTCGTGTATCAAAATTAGAGGAAACAAAAATTCAACATTTTAGTAATACTAAAAAATGAACGAGAAATCCCCCAAATTATTCCAGCCAAAAGAAGTACGATTTGAAGTAAACAAGGAATATCGAAGTTTATTAAAACCGTGTTGTAGAAGGGCTGTCGCAATTTTTATAAAATATAAAGTCGTTTTCGTATATAAACAAAGAAAAATCAATTTATTGAAAGCATTTTTAACGATTTTAATGCTTCGTGTATCAAAATTAAAATAAACGAGAAATTCAACATTTTAGTAAAACTAAAAAATGAACGAGAAATTCCCCAAGCTATTCCAGCCATAAAAAGTCCACTTTGAAGTAAACAATGAATATCCAAGTTTATTAAAACCGTGTTGTAGAGGGTCTTTGGTAATTTTTGCACCGTATTATATCGAAATCATGTTTTCAAAAGACCGTGTTACGAGAGGGTAGATTGTATAATGTAAATGTAACGTAGGAATCTGACCTAAAACTCGTTCGATGTGTAGAAAGGCGAATGTATAGTTTCTGTTGGGTTTGCGTAATCAATAAACGATCCAGAAATACCTGAGCGGAACGTGTTGCCTAAACGTTCGCCATAGAATTCACGAATTCCGTTCGATCCGCGCCGTAGTTTTGCTTTGCGTTTTCCCTTTCAACGAACAGCAACAGAAAATCTCTCCAGCTTTGTCCGACTTCAGACCCGGGTTAAACAACTGTTTAGAAGGAAAATATACCGACTCGCGAAAACGATAGGAACCTTTTCAAACAAAACAATTTATGCTCAACGAGTTTAGTCTGGCTTGACCCACTGAGCGGCTCGGAATCGGATTATTATTTTATCGTAAATTACGCCCGAGTAAAATAAAATATTTATAATTCTGTATATTAATTGCTCAGATTTTAAATTGTTTTTTTTTGACGGAAACCCGAGGATAATACAAATGACGGAAAAAATATAAAAATGTTCATTTTTAATTTGCCCTGCTTATCCGAGCAAATAATTTGTCATAATATGCCAGCAAAAATGATTTTAATCTTTCAATTTAAAATTTAAATTTTCTTTCGAAATTAAGATTTTAATTTTAATGCACAATTATATACTTTTAAATAATGTCTTCTTTTAAAAAATTTTTTTAGCGAAAACTAAGATTAAAAAACAGTCAATCAATGATTTACCCAGGCTCAAAATTTTTAATTATTCTTTGGATAACAAATTGCTCGTTCAATAAGCAATTAAGTGTGATTTATATAGAGGGATTAATAAGCTTTAATAAGAGGGATTTTTCGATTCAATTCTTAATTAAATACAGCTATGGAAAATTCTCGCAAATAAATTCTTTTGAGGCCAATCGATTAAACCATGCAAATTTGCAATTACTTAGACATTTTAATTACTGTTCGAACAACAAATTGTGGTTCCAGAAGGCAATTACGGTGTTTTATACGGATTTTAAAAAACTCATTAAATCAATGGCATTTTGTTATTAAATCCTATTATGGACTCAAGCATATACCCTGTAGAAGCAATTAATTGTCACTCAATTTTTTAAAATAGGTGTATTTGGACAAAAATCCTATCATAAGTTTACTATAATCATTAAACGGTACAAAATTTGTTTTCGAGTTCTTTTCTATTTTTAATTAAAACAGAATTTTACAGAACTTTATCCACAATTTGAAATTATTTTTTTTTCGTTGAAAAATTTAGGCACCTAATTAGATTTTTGATAAGGAATTTTTTTCTCAAAAATGCGTAGGATTTCGGGGATATGTGTATTCACAAAAAAAGATTGCAATTGACCCCTATTACCAAAAATAATTTTTTTAGAACAATTTAAAATTTTTTTTCCGTCGAAAAATTTCACACCTTCTCGAATTTTTTTCTAGAAAATGCGCTGGATTTCGGGGGTATGTGTATTCATAAAAAATGATTGTAATTGACCCCTGCAATCGAAAATAATTTTTCCAGAACGATTTGAAATTTTTTTTTCCGTCGAAAAATTTCACACCTTCTCGAATTTTTTTCTAGAAAATGCGCTGGATTTCGGGGGTATGTGTATTCATAAAAAATGATTGTAATTGACCCCTGCAATCGAAAATAATTTTTCGAGAACGATTTGAAATTTTTTTTCCGTCGAAAAATTTCACACCTTCTCGAATTTTTTTTCTCGAAAATGCGTAGGATTTCGGGGGTATGTATAATGATCAAAAATGATTATAATCGACTCCCGCAACCGAAAATAATTTTTCCAGATCGATTTGAAATTTTTGAATTTAATTGTTAACTTTTTAACGAAGCCTCAGTCAAAAAATTAATATTCTTTATTTTCGTCTTATTTTTACGTCTACTTATTCACTGCTTTGTTATTTATTCTCTCGAATACAATGATTATGTTTCTATTTTATCACAGGGACGACAATAATGTAAAATTTCGATAAAACAATCGCGAAATAGAGTGATTGTAAGTTTCATTGCTCCAATTAGTAAATTGACATACACCGTTTTATTTGACCAATACAAACGTTTCTCGAGCGCGTGAACAATGTCTATGGGAAGCAATATTCCCGTTATGGGCACTCGTATGAAAAATGCTTAGTTGGGAATTTAAAAAACGAGGACGTTACCGTTCCGCCATGCGCATGGAGATAATACATTTTCTCGTATTTCATAAACACAAATTTATTGCGAATAATTTCTTTTATTTCAGGCATGCGAAATTTCATTACCGACGAGCAGAGGGAACAGTTTTTATTTTTAATTACATTAATCCGTATTATACGGTTGCCCGGTGCGTGAATTATTTTCATATCCAATTTTGCGCCAGTTGTACAAAAATTTTATAGGCGCATTGTCCCCTTTATCCCTTTTATAATCGCATTATGATTGAACCATTGTCCGATGAAAGGTAATCCGTTAATATGAAATACAAATTTTTATTCAAATCCCCCGATAAAGTTGAAATCACTGCAGTTTTAAAATTCGCGAACCAATATCCCGGGAATAAAAATTTTAAATGGTATAAAAAATTGTACAACATTTTTGGCGAATCGCGTTCCCCGTGTCCTCGATATCGAACAATCCACACGTCACACAGCGGGACAAAATGAATAAATTTAAAAAGTTTTTATGTCTTCCGAGGGGGAAACTAATTGAATAACAATATGGTAAACCACAATTTCAATACTTCAACTCGTTCTTTTGTAATCAGTGTTCAAAGTCAGCAGAAAATCGCGGAAGTTGAATTCTTACCAAAACCAAGCACAGCTTTTATTCACCGTTCTGAGAAATTTTACTTCCAAAGATGAAATTTAAATTCGTTACAAAGTTTGTAACGTAGATATTGATTCTACCGAGTCCAGAAAGTAGTATAAAATCAACGCATTAAATAATGGTAGTAAAATTAAAGGAGGTACATTCTAAATTTAACTTTCTGTAAGGTTTCGTGTAATTGTAATCAATTGCAATTTCTCTAATTGATGCCACGTGAAAGAATGGACCTTTGTTTCCTCGAAACGAAATGAATCCGGTGGGGTGTTGGGCACCTTGTAAGAAAATGGCGGTCGACGGAAACTCTCGTTATCTCGAGTGTCGCGTGCTTGGTGTCTGTACTGCACTCCATGGTTTCTTATTCTTTGTACCCCAAGGACGAAAACAGAACACTAATCTAATATATAATACAATGTATACTAAGAAGAGCAATAATAGTAAGCACATAGTAAAGATTACTACATAAAAATTGTACTGTGTTATCTTAAAAAACCACTAAACACACGAAAGAAATTATAATAATTCATAATTTCAAAACTCAGAGATGGTACTCGGATTAGTGTTCGATTAAACGGGTTACGATCAAAGATTTTAGACCCAAAATCGACGACTCTAATTAGAAAAAATTCCCTTGACATATTTTACAAAGAAACTAATAATTTAAAAAAGTGTTGACACAGCTAAACGTATGGTTGAAAAATACACATTTTTCATTGAAATAATTCTTTCTGTTGTAGAATAGTTTCGGGGGATATCGAGGAAAACATATTTCTCTTCATACTGTTCTTTCTCTAGGACCGTTCAAGCATTATCACGATCATAAGTTTCAAAATTAGTATTTCATACAGCAAGCCACCACAAAGTAATCCGAATACTTGAGTTAGAGGTTGTTATATTTAAATAAACAGTCCAGTAAAGTGTATTGAAAGTACTAAAATTTAGACGCGTGCAGTTCCAAAAATACTCTTATTTTCACCATAATTGTTCCACTGCTAGAAGCGGCGAAACTTCATCTTTGAAAATGATTTCTAGTTTTTGTCGATCCGACGTTTCGTTTTGGAGATATCGTCATTTATGTAAAGGAGTAATTTTTTAATTTCCACTATCTACGCGCGTGAGTCGAGACAGTCGCGCGAGGTCAATGAACCCGCGACCACAACAATGAAACGTAAACAAACGCTTCGAACCCTTAGAAACAAAAATCGTTATATCTCTGAAACTAATTATGCTATCGACTTGAATGAGCACTCATTTTAAAGGTCATTTCATCCCCTATCCGATGAATATAACGGCTATTATTATTTATGCTGTCTTCTAGGTTTATTTTTACGTTTTACAGAGTCTTTTACACTGATCTGACAAAAAAATGTTTGCAATAAAAGTTAAGAAGTAGTTCAAGAAGAACAAAGTGCAAGAATAAAAATTTCGAAAAATTGCAACTGAAAACTGGAAATATACTCGCTAAACTCGAACACTGTGATCTGTAGGTATATTTGTACCCTAATACATTCTACGTTATAAAATACATTTATTATTATGTGGCGATGCTTCTCGTGCTGGCCAGCAGAGGGATACGCTCAACCTGCACCTCTCTCACAAGTACTCGACCGTCCTATGTATACACTCTTCGACCGATTATTAAATGTCCCAACACCTAATATAAGCTCTACTAGGATTGTCTTACTGATGAGTCTCCACTAGCAAACCCAGAAAAAAAACAGTAACCCGTCACAAGCTTCTTCCAATAAAATAAAAAGTAAAAAATAGAAATTCACGAATGTTTACCAACGAAAGTGCGCGCGAATATCAACGAATAATGGTCAACCCGCGAGGGTGACCCTTAACTTTTCCGCCTTTTTTCTCCGGAACGCCCGAAGCTGAAGAGGGGGGTTAAAAAAAACCTGGTTTCGTCGCGGACTATTAATTCAGTTTCCCGTCGTCGACGCGTGATAAATACACGTTTGTATCGCAAAAGCACGGGTTTTAATTAAGCCACATTTCACGACGTTGTGCACCCCCCCTGGGCGGCTCCTCGTCCTCCATTTGATTTACATCGCGTTTAAATTATTATAAAGTCAACGGCGCACGCGCGCATAATATATACGACGTGCGAAATAACTCTTTAGAATTTAATGAATCGAAAATGAGACGCGACATGGCACAGAAGCCCACCCCGGTCGTATTCATGGCCGTGTGTGCTTTCAAAGGCGTCCACCACCACCACGCGGCACAATTTCCGCGACGAAGACGCAACGTCGGATGGCGTCTCGCGCGTCGTCCGAAATCCCCGGCTCCATATTTGCGTGTCTACGGTTCGCCAGGCGTTTGTGTATCGTTTGCACGGAGATGCCTGTTGCGTAACACGGAATCTCCACCGTGGCGTTTCCTTCCACTCGACCCTCCGCCACCCCACCCCCTCGTCCCCGTTCACAATAGTCGTGGTCCGATACACCCACGAAACCGCATGTTACGTCGTGTAGTACCGTTCCGCGAGACAAGTTGCTGCCGGGAGCCTCGTACACGAGACGATTCGGAACCATCTGGCCGTATTCTAAGACGGTATTCCGCACCGCGCCCCCGAGGGGTGAAAGAGAATTATACAAACAGGGTCGCGGAAATGTTCCCTTTCCGTGTTATAAACGGTACGAGAAGCCGCGAGAAGCATCGAGGCGAACCGTCGCGCACGGCGCAGAGACTTCCGGGTGCGGGGGAGCCATCCGACAGCGGAAACCTCCGGAGCATCTGCGCGTCGTCGGACCCCTCGACGAGACCGCAACTTTTCCAAAAGGCCGAGCTCGTGTCCGCGAGCACGAGCTCTCTGAATCACGCGGCGAGCCTCGAGGGTGGTTTTTTCACAAACGGATAGAGGAACGTTTAACGCTACGGTTCTTAATCCTTTCGCCTTTTCGTGCTCGCGTAATTTCGAAACGCGCGCCTCCGAGCGCTTCGTCATGCTAGGATTTTTCTACGCTGGAAAATTTTTTAATTCGATCTTTCTTTTTCTCTTTCGCGGATGAACGAGAGAATAATATACGGAATGAACACTTTTTCTTTCACTTTTCTTAAATATGCTGTACGATGTATATTATTTTAGTTGGTTGATGTGCATAGGAAACGATGTGACTGAATGTAAGTTCATTTGATGAATCTGAAACATGCAGGTTTATTCTTTTTTTAAAGGGGACTTGTTTGAAGGATTTGTTTATGAGTTTATGGGATTTGTTTAAATAGAACTGAGACAGTTGGATCGGTATATGAATTTCTCTGATATTGGTAAATATTTTGTGAGGCGATTCTACAGGCAACGATTTGAAATTTTTCAATTTTGCTAGGCACTTACTGAATTTTTTTTCTCGCTAATGCGTAGGATTTCAAGGATATGTCTATTTACCAGAAATGATTGCAATTGCCCCCCGCAACCGAAAATAATTTTTCCAGAACGATTTTAAATTTTTTTTTCATCGAAAAATTTAGGCACACTTCTGAATTTTTTTCTCGAAAATGCGTAGGATTTCGGGGGTATGTCTATTCACCAAAAATGATTGCAATCGACCCCCGTAACTAAAAATAATTTTTCCAGAACGATTTGAAATATTTTAATTTTGCCGAAAAATTGTTCGATCTACTCGAATTTTTTTCTCGAAAGTGCATAGGATTTCGGGTGTATGTCTATTCACCAGAAATGATTGTAATTGAACCCTGGAACCAAAAATAATTTTTTCAGAACGATTCCTAATTTTTTTTTTCGCCAAAAATTTCAGCACTGTCGACTTTTCTTAAACGTTCGTATTTGATTTTTAATCAATTTGTTTGACACTGTACGGAAATTTTGTTTAATACTTTTTTGTAGGCATACATGAGCTCTACTTCAGAAAAAAGTTTAATTTAAATATATTCACTATTGTAAATGTTATGGCTGTTTGAAAATTGGACCATTTTTATGGAGTTTTTTCGCACTTTACGGGGTTAAGGAGCAACTTTTCGAATATTTTTGCAATTTCTACATATTCTTGATTAAAATACGCGTCGTTTGCTTTTTGGAACATTAAAATCGTCCAATCCGTTCAGAAGTTATGATGTTTTAAACATATGCATGAAATTTCAGTGAAACATATCAATGTATGGTCAGACATTCATATTTTCGGTAATGAATTTTTCTCTCAAAAGTGGGTAGGATTTCGGGGGTATGTTTATTGACCAAAATTGATTGTAATTGACCCCTGGAATCGAAAATAATTTTTTTAACACAATTTGAAATTTTTTAATAACTTTTTAGCAAAACCTCAATCAACAAATTGATATTCTTGATTTTCGTCTTATTATGGCCACTAGAATCTCATTCAAATTTTTTCTAGGGGTAGTTGAACACCCTGTATAATGAAAATTGCATTCCTCGATGAATTTTACAGTGTATACATGTCATATTATATTATTACATTATATTATGTTGGAAATTAAACGATAAAGAGTTACTAGGACTCCTAATAGCAACGGTAAGATATTTTACAGATACAAAAACATTATGTACAATTGAGTTTTACACTATTTTGCACCTTCCACTTTTAGGGGAAGCAGCTTTATAATGTTAATTAATTTCAAATAAAAATTGATGGTTTCGTCGAAGTATTGTTGGTGGACTCGTCGGTAAGGCAAACCTAAAGAAACTTAGTTCAGACGCAGCTAAATTTTGACCACCTTTGTGCTTTGGAGTTTTTAAGTCAAACTTTCAGCAGGGAGCTAACGGTGTTATCAAGGGCTATTCGGTGGCGGATGTAGGAAACGGAAAATTTGTCCAGCCTCAAAGCCTGTGTAAGGTCAAAATCTAGCTACGTCTAAAGCAAAGTTTGCTGGGTCAGCCTTATCGACGAATCTACCGACCATAGCTAGACGAGACGCCAAAATTTTATTTGTGTAAACTTATCGTTGTAGGATCTAACCGTAGAAACGAATTAACAGATTCTTAATTTCATACTTCGTACGAATCGTAAGGTTTGCAATAAATTCTTGGTGATTTTCAATTAATAAATTTGTGATTCAAAAACATAGTGTCGACGTTTCTGCTGAGAGAAGCAGTTTAAAAAATCCTTAAAATTAAATTAATGGACCATAAAACAAAATAAAATTATAATGAAGAAAATTTATAATTGAAATCGATTTCAAAAGATAATTTTAATGAAAGATTGAAGGAGAAATCGCTTTGCTTAATAAATAAATATGTTCGTGCATAGAAAATATGTTTAAGGGCACGCAAGTGGCAAGACAAATGTGTTACGAATTCGGATAAATTGAGAATTCACTGTATCGATCCGGAAGTACTATCGTTTATTTGTAAAACTGTTTAAACACGAAGTAGGTATGTTCGTTCTAACCTGAACTTTTTCTTTGTCTGTTAAAACCGGTGCTCTTACCTAAATTGTAACCAACCGGTGTTTGTAATTTGTACTACACTCGCAAGTGGTACAATTTAGACTAATCCCTTACGTTGTATTTTCAAATGAAACACGGTGGCAATAAATACAAGAAGAAAGTGTTTTATTGCTCGAGTTGCATCGAAAGCAAACGAAAAATAACTTTAAAAGCATTTCACAAATAGCTTGATCAAAGTATCCGAACTTCCTTGAAATATTAATATTTTCTTACGTTTAGAAAATAAAAATAAATAAGCCTTAGTCTTTGATAAAATCAAAACTCATTATTTTTAATTATTTTTAAATTGGTTTCAATCAAATTGTTAAAATTATTTATTATATATAAGTACAATTTAAACAGCCATTTTTTGAATACAATATTTGCATGAATATAAAGAATTGTTCATGTTGTACTAATATTTGTACAGTAAATATTAATTAAGAGCACGGGCATTTTCTTTATAATTTTGAAACTGAATATTTTTAAAAAGACTCCAAATGAAACGTTTGTGAAAACATTAATTGAAAATGCGGGAATTCCAGTTCCAGCTGAAATAGATTTGACATCGTAAATATGGCTGACGTTCGATATAACGCCAGAATATTTGTTTACATCCACATTAACGGAGAAATACGTTCTGGTTTAATGAATCCCGTTTTAAATTTTATAATTGGAATGGAAAAATCTCGAGCAAAGAATATGGAAATATTTCCAGCAAAATGTTCCAAATCTGTTCCAATAATCATGATCCAACTGGAACAGGGGACGATTTTACGTAACAAAGAAATTAGATCAAAATTTGAAGTAAAATTTGTGTAACGAGTCTTCGGTTTCGAGAAAATCGACGTGAAAAATTCATTGACATTAGTAGAAATAGTTTTATTAAAACTATTTTAAACAAATTTTATTATTATTTTATCACTATTACAATACGTGTATCATTTGTTATTAAATTTCCCTAAACACCCATTAGAACATCAGAAATAGTGTTCCTACTGTTATAAATTCAAACTCACTCATATTTCTACCAACATCCATACTCTAAACAAGATCGACAACTTCACAACGATAAAATTTGAGAAAGCTTTCATAAAACCAAGATTAACATAGTAGACATTAACAAATATTCTGATTATACCGATGCTAACTCGATACGTGGTCATTCTGCAAATTATTCAAATTCGACAACTTCATTTCAAATTAACAAACGCTCCGACGAGCTAAATTTTCGTACAATTTTCGTTGGGGAGTAATAACGATTAAGTACCAATCAAAAATATATTTCCCCCGTAAATCTCATTAACGGGATTAATTATTTCAAACGCAACTAAATCTACTTCAGAATCATTCTCTCGAAAAATTATTCCGGGTTTAAAAATAAAATTTAATACCACATGATCAAATATATGCACGTTCGCTCTTTTTTTATTGTTATCGATCGAATGAACGAGCTAGGAGATTCAAAATGATATCGTTAACTTGTGTTCTACAGATTTATTTCCTTGCAAAGATCTGAAGTATAGTCATTATTTTTTAATTATACAAATTCCTGTAATATGGCCCTTAGATTTCTATTATTTAGTAAGGAAATAATTTCTGCAAAAGCAAATCGGAAGTTTAAAAATTTTTAAATATCAAAGATAGCATTGTTCTATAAATTCATCCTCAGCCACACTTCTACCAACATCCACACTCTGAACCAGATTGACAAAATCATTAATTTCGAACCATAGAACGTGGAAAAGCTTTTGTGAAACCAAGATTAATATAGTAAACAATAACAAATATTCTCTGAACTCACATGTCCATTATATCTTTAAAATTTGATCTAATCTTATTGCACCCCTGTAAAAAATTTTAATGGGAGATTCTAGAGACCAAAATACGACGAAAATCAAGAATATCAATTTGTTGATTGGTGCTTCGTTTAAAAGTTATTAACGTTTAAAGCTCCGCTTTGTGAGTGAGAACCACTGTCATGCGTTCGCAGCTGTTCGCAGACTGCAGTTCTACAAACGGAACTTTAAACGTTAATAACTTTTTAACGAAGCCTCAATCAACAAATTAGTATTCTTGATTTTCGTCTTATTTTGGTCTCTAGAATCTCCCATTAAAATTTTTTCCCAGGGGGTGACCAAACACCCTGTATAATTTTGCCCCAGAGTGGAAACTGTTGGAAATTTGTGTTTACATATCACATAATTGTTTTCAGAAGCCAAACATAATTTGAACTATAGAGAACTTGCGTCTAACAGATTTACTCTGTCCCCTAAACACGAGGTTTGTTCACTGTTCACGTAGGCGACATCATTTTCCACAAAAGTTCCACGTCGAAATGTGTATTTTTGTTCGAAAGTATAAAGTGTAAGAATACTATTTCAAAAATACGTCAAATTCGTCCGTTTTGTAACATCTGGCGCACGGATTGCACTCGATGGAACACGGTCCGTAAGTTTTATTTCGCGCCGGATATTCGAGAAGTTGCATCGTCGCAGAGGAACGCGCGTACCGCGGAAAAAGGTTCGAGGGATAGGGTGATATTTTTTATTAGAGGGGCTGATGTATCGCTTCATTTTTATCCGTCCCGGTAGTTGGAGCAATCCGCAAAAACCCCGTATTTTCGCGTGACTGACAAGCAGCGTGTTAAGGAACTCCAATGCGACTGAAACGCGTTGAAATTTTTATAACTTAAAACGAAAGCGCCGCTAGATCGACGATCCAGCGAATCGCCGCCATTGAAACGAATAAGAGTGGTGGTTAAAATTTGATCAAACATTTTAAAACGATCTTGTATATTCATTCGAGTCGAGATATCCAACGAGATTCGCGTTTATCGAGCAGACGTAAACGACAATTATACTTCAACACCCGGGGCGTCTCGCGTGATCCTCCACTTCCATACTAATCAGACTAATTATTATTAACATTAGAACGACTCGAAGGGGTTAAACGACCTATTAGCAACTTCGCGAAAGTAAACTTTCGGGATTGGTAATTGCTATCGGCTGAAAACTTTCCGCCTCTGTTCGTTCGAGTGTTTTCTCAATTACAAATCGATACGAGGCTGCTATTTTAATAATTAAATAGCCCCTGGAAGAAATGAGTATGTTGCAAACGTTCAAACTTCGTTTGAATATACTATTCTAAGTATAGGTTATATAAACCACTATTCAATCCTAAAATAATTTAAATTTAGTGCAAAAATGCAATTGAATTAATTAAAATTTGTATTTAATCCCAGTCATATTATAACTAAATCCTTACTTCTTCTAAATAGTAATTCTAAATACTGCTTAACTGAATTTTCATATTTTAAAATAATGATCTATATTCATTGAAAATATAATATTGTTATGTATAGTAAAGTTTCATAACTTTGCTAAATAATGTATTATCTTCTATAAACTCTCGTATACAAGATCGAATTTGTTGTAAAATGTTATGTTACACTGTGCAGATCAAGCTTAACAATAACATATAGCTTACAAGAACTTTTTCCCCTCGACGACGTCATAATTGCGAGAACATAAAATTTCATTAGTCAGAATTATTAGCAGTAAACGAAAAAAATTACCAGCCTCGGTAAAAACTAGGAAAACTGAAGTTTGGAAATGGAAATTTGCCAAAATGAATTGGTGCAAATACTGGCGATGCACCGAGCAAAATAAAATTAAATTAAATTAGTAGTTTTATGAACTTTACGATTTAATTAATATAACAGAATAAACGAAAAATACATGTGGTAATGCGTAAAATACACAGTCGAATTATTACAAAATCGTCAAAATCTGTGATATGTGTAAAAGAAATGTGGAAAATATTCTGTTTATTTTGGTTTCAATAATACGATCGATTCTAATATCATTCTTTTATTTATTTTTAAGTGTTTATTTATTTCTGTGTTATTACTGTTTTTATCCTGAAGCTTCTAAAAATTTAGAATGCATACAAACGACGAACAATAATAATAATATCTGTATGAATACTTTAACAAACAATGGAACCTGGAAAAAATACTCGAGAAAATGATACGAGTGATTCTTCTAAGTAGACAATCTTTTGAACAATGAACTATTCGAAGTCATAAAAACTTAAAATAATTTTAAAATTTAATTGGGAATATACATTCCATACTACATTATTTAAAATAATTAAAAAGTTAAATACTAGCCAAGTATTCGAATCGCTTGAAAATTCAAACTTTATAAATTATATGGTATAAAACAGAATGTTAGTTATAATATGGTCCTTTGATGTAACTATTATTTCTGTGTCTCGTAATGCACTAGTAATAATTTTATATTGATTCTTGGAATCTAAAATTCACCAGATGTTAAGAGTATTATTACACTTCAATTTAATCCAATTTTTAAATTGAAATTACACATTTCTCAGATAACATTAATAAATATTGCAGCAGGTTCATAGCTGTGACATCTTCTGTGGACTTCAATATTTGACAGCATGTGTCAGTTACACTCTGTACTAGATTTTCATATTTCCCTGGTACGAGAAACACGCGGTGCACTTCATAAATTTCGACAAATATAGTAAAAACACTGAAAACTGAGATACCTTCTTATTACACAAAGAAAGTTTAACGAAATATACATACTTCAAAAGTGTTATTTTTCCAACACTTTTATAATAACGAATTATCTGAATGAAAGGCAGAAAGAAAAATTATATTAACACTAGAACTACCAAACCGGTCAAAATGACCCATTTGTAGTTTCTAATAAAACCTGTAAAAAATTTACTCGACTGAATTTTTGGAAATTTACCGTAATTTTCTATAAAAGAATGAATAAACACTTATTTCCATTGCATTATACATTTCTTCACGCACCTATCGTTTCAATTTCCTTGGTACAAATAAACACACTATAATTGTCGGTAGTAGTGAAACGTCATTAAATAATATAATAAAGAGAAATTGTTATACGATCGAGCACGCCAAACCCAAACTGTCGGAGAAAGGAAGGCTTCCAGAATAATGAAAAAGGATCCGAAAGACGTCGTCGGAAATATCATCACGAAGGAAGTAACACGAAAGTTCATCCTTAAACATTTCGCAGGTTTCTTAGAAATACTAGATGGCACGGAAGTCCAGAACGGCACGGAAGGAAGCCATTTGTAAGCTGAAACAGTCGAAAGAAAAGGATCGAAGGTTCCGAAGGGGTATCAAAATAAAAGCAATCAGACCCCGGGAATGATATTTTATTCTCTGATAAGAGTAAGTTTCGCTCTTTTTCAGCGGCGCGGAAGAGTTTTAATCTCGAGGAAAGCCAAACGTTCGATTCTATTCCAAGAATCGCCAGTGTTATACGCGAGATTCTAGGTGTACCGGTTCCAGGATGAATAAGATCATCCGATATCGGAGAGCCCGTATCTACCAGAAACTAGGCTAGACAAATATGTTTGTCTCGACGTTTTAAAAGATACAATTTCTCGAAAAGTATCCCCTGGCATACGATAGTTGGCAAATGGAAACAGAACGTTCGTTCGATATGATCGCGGACACATACTCGACCGTAATTCCATTAATTATGCGAATCGAACGACCCAGCAACATGTTCGAACGTTTATAGTAAATGATTGCACCCTTTCGACTGACGTTTCTAGGAAAACATTATTCGACACGATATCGTCGAAATCTGATCTATCGAATCTAGTCTCATTTATAAACATTATATTTCACCATTCTGAACGATGATCGTCACTTTGTGAAAAATAATCAGCTCGAAAGTAGTCAAAAAACTAACAACCAAAACACATTTAATATTTTAACATTAATTGTACCAGAAGATGAATTATTATGTAATTCCTGTATCGATTTGCTTACAAAGTCGACAGTTACTGGAGCTTGCGTGACCCAAATTCGCATCCTGGCGAAATTAGGGTTAACGCTTAACATGTTCCCGGCCATTCGGACGAGTATTCCGACTGTTCCTATTTTCGTACCGTTTCATGATTCTTTTAGTAGTTACCCAAAGTGTTCTTTCGACGTTGGGCAAAGTAAACGAATATTACGCGCGTGTAGAGGCCATAAAACCTGAATTGGGATCAAGTCCGGCGACTGTGCTGGCTGTTATATTCCCCGATGTTTCTTTCCGCCATAAGAACCCTTTACGCAAATTATACGAGTGCTTAGGGTCATTATTTTGCCGTGGAATAAAATTCCTGTCTATTACCCGATGGTACGATTTGCTTTCTCGTTGTATTTTCTATGTTTATCCACGCCAAACCGTTCGAAAAACCTCCTTCGTGTCATAACTGTGCCGCCATCGTGTTTGACAGTCGCACAATTCGCTTTGTTAACGTTTCCTCTTCGACAGACCGATGGACGAATGTTCTTCGTTGCGACGCAAATACTCGAAACTTGGATTCGTCGGTTCGATCGGCAGGTGTTCAATTTGTGTCGCTTTTTGTTCGCGTCGACAGCATTTTACGATATTTTAACCAAAGTACCCGGCGGTGGCTTCCTGGCAGCCACACGACTGTTTAAATCAGAAGTTCTTAGAAGAAGAGTGCAAGATCTTCGGGTCACTGATTTTATCGAAACTCCGAAAACTGGTAAATTTCGTCGTTTTATTTACGAAAATGTACCATTCTAGGATCGGATACCGAATAGTTTTCGAGATGTTTGCTATTCAAGCTTCACGAATCGTTCGATGATTGTTGTTGTGGCTTGTTGGTAACGAGCAAACTCTGCGAAGACGTTAAAATAATCGGAATTGTGTGTGTGTGTGTGAGAATGGATTATTGATTTTATTGTGAATGAACTGTGAAGATATTTAGATGGCAATGATGACAATTGGATAAAGAACAGCATTTTTACGAAGAAATGTGTGTTTAATAATAAAATGTAGGATGGTGGCATACGAGTGCAAAGGGTTAAAATTTGTAGGAATTCACTGAAGCAGTGATAGAAATATTAGATCAACCAGTCTTCTATATAATTCAATCTACCCAAATCCTCTGATACTTGTATCGAAGAAATTATGTGATTTGACTGCTGAAAATTTCTACCCATTTTGTTTATTTTTGTCTTGATTATTAAATCAAGTTGAATGCTAAACGGTTGTTGTCTCGCTACATGAAAAATTCTCTCGTGTGTGTTTCCAATTAATTGATGTAACAAAGGTTCCAGAGTAGTCTAACCGGAGGAAATATCAGGGCATCCGATTTCGGTAGAGATCCACCAGCAATTCCAAACCTTTGGCCGGAAGTATGCGTTGCAGTATCTCCGAGGAGGACTGGGAACTCTCGGTCAGAGCAGTTATAATGTTCCTGGAGTGTTCGTAACTCAATGAGTGCGTCTGGAGTTAATATTCGCATGACTCCATCACCGTCAAAGCTGGCGAAACGAGGGTTGTAAGGGCTGGTGATGTCTGTACGATCGTTTGATCAAGTAAACTTTGCCTGAATGAAAAAGTTTGCCGACCAAGGATTTCAGGAACGAAAAGAATCATTGAGAGTCGCGCCTCTTTTGGTCGTCTGGTCAAGAAAATTTCTGCTCGAGGAGTATCAAGACTTCAGAACCCCCGGAATACCAATTTTTCCTCTCTGATGGATGAGTGGACGCTAACCAATGAAGATTTAATTAACCTTCTCAAATATTAAAGGCAAAATTACTCGTATGTTGTCAATTATTTTAGTCAAACAGTTGTCTCATCCGGAATTAAAGTAATACTGTGTCTACGAATGTGCAAGGTGAAAAAGATTACAAAATTTTCTTACAATTTTCAAAATATTAGCTTTTCTTTCCTAAACCTCAATCTTAAAATAGATACTTTTTCTAGATAAAAATTAGTTTCCTTTGTTCGTCAAGATTTAAGGTTTTTCGCATATTTCATAACGCGAGAAATTTGATGTGTTTTAGATTAATACTGTGAACGTTCTAGAAGAAATTTATAACTTTTTTATAATGGCGGTTACTCGTGTTTAACAAAATGGTAGATGATCTGGTGAAGTTGGGTCACTTATAACCCATAATAAAAATAGCTATAACTTTCGATGGGCATGTGGCGTCGCCTCCCATGCTCGCCACCAGAGGGATCGCGCTCTCACAAGCGCTCGACTGACCCCTCGGTTGCTATATACAGGGTGTTCGGCTACCCCTGGGAAAAATTTTAATGGGAGATTCTAGAGGCCAAAATAAGACGAAAATCAAGAATACCAATTTGTTGATGGAGGCTTTGTTAAAAAGTTATTAACATTTAAAATTCCGCCCGTACAGAATTGTTTTCCCGAAAATGCGCAAAATTTCGGGGGTATGCGAATTCACCAAACATGATTGTAATTGAACCCCGGAACTAAAAATAATTTTTTCAGAACGATTCGTAATTTTTTTTTTCGCCGAAAAATTTCAGTACTTTCCCCCTGTCCACTTTTTTTAAAGAATCATTTTTGATTTTTAATAAATTTGTTTGACGCTGTACGGAAATTTTGTTTAATACTTTTTTGTAGGCATCCATGAGCTCTACTTCAGAAAAAAGTTTAATTTAAATATATTCACTATTGTAAATGTTATGGCTGTTTGAAAATTGGTCCATTTTTATGGAGTTTTTTCGCACTTTACGGGGTTAAGGAGCAACTTTTCGAATATTTTTGCAATTTCTACATATTCTTGATTAAAATACGCGTCGTTTGCTTTTTGGAACATTAAAATCGTCCAATCCGTTCAGAAGTTATGATGTTTTAAACATATGCATGAAATTTCAGTGAAACATATCAATGTATGGTCAGACATTATATTTTCGGTAAGGAATTTTTTTCTTGAAAGTGGGTAGGATTTCGGGGGTTTTTCTATTGACCAAAATTGATTGTAATTGACCCCTGCATCCAAAAATAATTTTTTTAGAACAATTCGAAATTTTTTAATTTTGTCGAAAAATTTCACACCTTCTCGAATTTATTCCTAGAAAGTGGGTAGGATTTCGGAGGTATGTCTATTCACCGAAAATGATTGTAATTGACCACCGCAACCGAACAATTTTTTTTTCACCGAAAAATTTCAGCATCTACCGGATTTTTTTTCTCGAAAGTGGATAGGATTTCGGAGGTATGTGTAATGACCAAAAATAATTGTAATTAACCACCGCAACCGAAAATAATTTTTCCAGAACGATTTGAAATTTTTGAATTACTTACCTTATTATTTACATTAGGTCAAAGATCACCTTACAAAAACTCAAACTGTGATATTTTCTTCAATATTCTTTTACGAACATATGTTGCTTTGAAATGCGGACATATGCATGCTAGTTGCAACAAATGACAATCGCAATCGATTGCATTCATCGCCAATTTTGCAATAATTGCTTCAATATTGCGGTGTTCCAAATTAGAAACGTATTCCATATTAGGGCAACCAACCCTAAATTTCCCCAGCTATGGTCTTTTAAATTAAGAATTCTTCCGTTAGTAAATCGAGGCTGAAAATAAATCCCTGATAGCGGAGAAATCACGTATGCATCGGGAACCTTGTGTTTAAGCGCCTCGACAGAGATCGATCAACCGTTCCCGGATCAAACCAATATACATTTGTTTGTCTCGGGACACCGTTGCAAACGGTTCACGCTTATCGGGTAAGATTCCCCGATGTGAATGCAAACCGAAGTCCCCAGCGCGATGCCGTGCGTCGCATTCGCGTTCCCTCCGCTCCCCATCGAGGTCGTGCATTCGCGAGCCCACCCAATTACTAGGATACAGATCGTTAGCGATTTCCAAAGAGGCTCCGGGGGTTGTACAATGCGAGAGCCTCCCCCCGACCTCGACGACTTTCCCCTTTCGATCCACTTTTTACCGCGGAAAACCGCTTACGACGGGTTCCGATGTAACAAATCGCGCATACGCAACGCGGCCGTTTCGACCCCGCGTCGCGCCAGCGCCGGCGGAATTACTCGTCGAAACTGGAACGGAAGCCCGCAAAATATGAGATATAAAAGTGGTAAGTGAAGAGTTACATAAAAGGTCGGTGCAAACGACTGGGGAACGTACGCGTCAAAGGCGACCGTACTTGCTTTGATTCCGACTACCGGTAACGATGTTGCAAACACACGCTCGCCTTCATAAAACTCTTGTCGCCGACGTCGACGCGCGGAACCAATAAACACGGGCCGCGGTTCACTCGACCATTTTTCCCCCGGCCACTCGAAATCCGCTTCGATCGATGGTAACGATCTCTGCCCGTTTACGTCCCGCCCGACTCTAACGCTCGTATGTGAAACAATCACGAAACAATCCCAAACGTCAGCTAATTCCGGAATAATCGAACGACGACTTCTTTGTGTTTCTGGCTGCGATTAATTCGTGTGGCCATCGAGAATATTGCGTCGTAATTTCTTTATTTACGGTGGAACCTTCGTTGTATGAATTTATTGGAAAAACACAAGTGCGATCGTATGAGAGAATTTTTCATGTAATAGAACGACAAGCGTTGAGCACTCAACTTGATTTAATAACGAAGGGGGAACGAAGTAAAATTAGTAGAAATTGTACAAAAGCAGAAAGAAACAGTATTTTACAATATTTCTTCTTTCGTTTTAATGAGATCGAGGAAATCATATGGATCACTCAAATTTTTTTGTAAAGTCTACGGTATTGCATTACTTTTGGGCTTGGAAGCATCGAAGGTCAGTTTCCAAGGCTTGAAATGCTTTGAAACAAACTGAAAATAGTGCCTTCGTCACTGCTATCACTGATTTCACTTCTTAGTAAGATTTAGATTATAATTTCGACTTTCTTTTCGTCCAAATAATTTTTGACACTGAAACATGTATAAATAAATCTTACAAAGACTGCAAAAGGTGTTATAGTTTATTGGCAGAAAATTTCTCTAATTTCTAAATGACAATAATAATAATAACCATATAGTTATTAATCCCCTGTTAAAAAAAAAAGTTTCTCGTGTTTATAAACCGAATCCAAAATTGCTTAATCCCCAAACATTTCTGTACAATTAATTTTAATTCTCTATGCACAGTGAAAAGAATATTTCAACTAAAACTAAAATTTAAGAATTCTAGTATGAAACAGTACAAAATAAGAAATTATTCGTAATTCAATGGTCCCTCAAAGACGTAAAAAGCGACACCAAGCAGCAAAGGAGAACTATCCCCGTGCAAGACTCTTTATTTGAAATATAATATTACCATTTAATCTGAAACACTATGCTCTAACGTTAACAATTTAAACGGAAACAGAGGCGTAGCCTGCTCACACTTTTGCCTCCCTGCAATCCGATATTTCTTGCCGTTAAATCACGCCGTAGCGTTTTTATTCAGGAACCGAGCGAACCATAATATTGTTCGTTGCCACGGATCCCTGGTTCGTTCCAGTCGTTGACTCGCGCAGCTGCAATTCGCGCCAAACAAACTGATCTTTCTACACGCTCCAAGATCACGTTGTTGTCGTTAATTTACGAAATTTCGTAATATTTCGATCGAAATTCCGCCGGGGGGACGAGCAAGAAACAGTACCGGGGCGCACCGCGATATGACTGCTCAGATATAATTAGATTTACATCGCTCAGGCTCGTCCCCGCTTGAACGGATTCCAAATATTCCTGTAAATTACGGGCAAAAAGACGGCTCTGCGACCCAGTTCAACCCCATGATTCTGTTCTCCATCGTAACCCCTTTTTCGAAACGTACAGCGGGCCATAACGGCGGTAAAAGAAAAAAAAGTGGGGGAAAAAAATGGCCAACCGCAACGACACGCATTCATAAACGCGAAACTTTCGAGCATCGCAATCGGGATAAAAGCTTCAAAGAACGGCAACTGCTGTCACGCGGAGCAATGGAACGCGGATTATCAGAGCACCGTTTAACAAAAATACCCATTACCGTAATACCCGTTGCACGAAATGGCAATTCGACATAATGGGAGGCACGTGATGGCGAAAAAAAAAGTACGAAAAGTGAAAACGTCGTCGTGCTTATTACTTAGCGTCGATGGGAGGCTCGCAGTTGGGGGAGGGGGAAAAAGGCTGTAGTTTCTGAAATTAACCGTCTCGTGGAAAACTGCTAGCCGATGAAATGCGTAGATCTTTCTGTACAATCACGTGGGTGGTCGTAGTCGTTCGAAACAACCGAAATTCGATGCTTCGATTTTTTTTTGGCGATTATTTGTTAGTTATGGTGGTAAATTCATTACGAACATTATTCACGATCTATTAGAGCACGTATATAATTTGTTTTTATTTTTTTAATAATAATTAGCGTATATAGAATATATTACAGGTGAATATGTCCCATTAAAAATATAGGATTCAATAAATAAGAGTAATTGTTTTCTTTGTTGAAATTTATCTGCTGCTTAACAAATGCTTAACTTATTTAAAAAAAAATAAATTATATGTCTGTTCTAATGAAATACGAAAAGTTTAAAAAAATGATCTATAACAGGCTGAATAGTCAGAAAAAAGAATTTCCTTTCTTCCTTCATTGAAGGATGAGAAGGATGTTTCATATTTTGAATTTTAATTAAATATTTTCTATATTCTACCTGTTATTTAAAAGAATCAAATTGTATATGTCTTCCAGCAGAATGTGGAAACGTGTGAAGAGTACTCGTAATGAGTTTAAAATCGAAGCTGGTAATTGTATTTATTCACACTTCTTCTGTGCTTTGACAATTGCATTGGATCGGTCCACAATTATTTGGAGATTTGTCACTGGATGACGTTTCATTGTTTTCATTTAATATCTACTTAGCCTGTATTTCACTTATTGACACATGCTGATTGGTGATTCATCGCCAATTACTTTCGAAACAGTATTTCTAATAGGAAAATTTTAATGTCTATGTTCATATAAACGAAAAACATATGATTATTGCTTCAATGCATTTTACATTTATAAAATCAGTTGAAAATGTATGGTGTAATCTATGTATAAGAAAAGTTCATATAGAATACATCACCAATTTTCAAGTGATTACTATTATAATTATAACTGATTATACAGACGTGTATCCACTATGGTATTTGCATTTTGCAATATTAAATGTAGTTGACAATTAATTATTTTGTTTTAAAAGCCATGTAAACGCAAAAGAATTCAAATATTCCTCAAATGCACTGTAAAATAAAAAGTGTTGACTGGCTAAAAGAAATTTGGAAAACACTGACCCAAATAGCTATACAATGCAGTACAAAAATTCTGAAATTATCACATTTGAAGAATCTTGGCATGAAAAATAAATACAAATGTTTCGCTTTTCCACAATTTGAGTTTCGCCTTGAAATTCGTTACGAAATAAAAATAAATTGTTAAATGCTCGATTGCTTATGACAAGAAACAAATAATTTGTAACAATGTTCAAGGAAAATAATACCGAATCGAGCAAGGTGATTCATCGATGACCACCTCAAAACCGAATCTCCACCGAGGAAGGTTTTCAAGATATATGCGTATAATGGCATTCGAAAGGTATTATTTATTACGAGCTTTTACCACACAATCAGACCATTAATTCGGAGAAACATACCCTCTCGATCGAACGAACCGAAGACGATAATCGAAGGAAAGCATCGGGAATTAATCAAGAGAAAAGGTGCAGTGTTTTACCATCACAATCCCAGGCCACACGTATCTTTGATGACACGGCAGAAATGATGGGAGTTGAATTGGTACGTAATCAATTATCCAGCATATTTTCCTGACCTGCTATCGTCAGGTTTCTACTTACGGTTTTTACAATATTCCGTTAATGGAAAAATTTTCCATTCTCTGGACAGCTGTAATACATATCTGTCGTGCATTTTTACCGATAAAGAACATAGTTTGCTCCATGGACGACAAAAAGAAACAGTGAAATAAAATTTTAGTACATTGAATAAATTTCTTTCGTTTGTCATTTAAAAACCCTCGAAGACTCGATCAATTTTACAAAAAATATCACCGTTAGATTTCCTCCGAGTGGTCATTCTAATTTGAAAATATTTTCTGACGTTATTGGAACAGAGTACAAATATCAATTTCTTTTTATGAGAAATAAACAGTCGCTTAATAGTAACATACCGATTTTTAAAAACTTTTACTATACTATATTCTATACTCAAATATGTACTCTATACTCTACACTACACTCTAAAAGAAAATAATTGAATCAAAAATTGAAAAATCGCGTCGAACGAAACTAAGATATCTTTGAGTCGAAAATTGATTAAAAAATTATTAAAATCACTATCAATCCGATTATTAGCAATTCTAGAAACTAAAGGACAGTACCATCGCTAAATTCAATAAAAAATAGTTTTTCACGTGAATTTCATAATCCTAGTGCTAATAAAGCGTACATATCGGTTGCCCTCTTCAACTTATCGAACATATCCGAGTACCGTTTGGCCATTTAATCCTGGGGGCACCTTGTACAAGGCAGCTGCGTCTACGAGTTGAACAGTCATGGCTTCAATCGACCAAGCGTATCCGCAGGCTATCGCCTACTACGAGTACCTGTGCAAAGTCGTTCAGCAACGACCGCCGCAACCAATATGTGCGCCGCATTCAACAACGTCGTTCGCCATTTCACTGTGTCCCGTTCCGACGCTTACTTGTTCGCCCACATAACGACGACGATTCACTGGGCGTTTCCTTCGAAACGTAACCGAACTCGCGAATCGACAATATCGTGGTCGTGTATGAACCGCGCGGTTTTTTAAATAAAATCTCGAGATTACAGTGGCCAAGATTGACCGTCGTTCAACCACGACCGTCACTCGCGAAATTGACCCCTTGTCGTATAATATCTAGTCTGGTTACAAGTTCTCAATGTCAAGCTTCAGAATCATAAAACTAGACACTTGTCATCAAGTCTTATTGCAACACTAGAACCACAATTATGGTGAATTTACTTGTATCGAAGAAATTAAAACGATAGATACTTGTAGAGACCACGCAATGGAAATAAATGTTCGTTCATACTCTTATAGAACATCACGGTGAATTTGCAAAAATCCAGTCGAGTCAATTTTTTACAATTTTTATTAGAAATTAGGAATGATAAAGAAATCTATTCTTTTTCAATATTGTTAAATAAAACTTTTCCTTCATATAGTAAATATCCCAGAACTGTCTTCTTGCACGAACAAATTTAAACAAAATTAGGTAGTATACGGTTGAAAAATTATTTGAAATTAAATCATACGCCAGGGAGTTAATATTGAACGATTAGTTTGAGAATTTGATTGCAACGTTTCGAATAGTTGAGATTGTAACTTGGACGAGACGTAGTCTATCGCGTTCCACGCACAACTGTGGTGTTCCAAGTCCTTTTGAAGACCTTTTCGTGGCACAGATTTCGCTAACTACCTGTCTAGTTGTCGACACGATTGGGCAGAAAATTTACGCGAACGCTATATTAAATTATGTTATCTGTTTTATGTTACTTTGGAAACTATTAATAAAATTGTCTTCTGTCTATTTCAGAATGTCTTCTTAAGATCATTTCATGCACGATAAATCCCGCCACGAATTTTGAAAGTATTCTACAATGACAAGTAGTTCCTCTAGTATTTCTTAGCAAGAAACTATAAAACCTACATTTAAGGGTGTACTTATACGCGTTTTGGTAATGGTTGCAATTTTTTTCATTCAAAAAGAGTAAGAATTATGGGTGCTACGTGCCCTCGACCGTGGTTGTTGAAAAAAAACGTCGTCGCACCTAAAGCTAGTCTACGCGAGAAGATTCTCCGCCGTTGCTGATGGGATTCCCAGAGAATACTCTGCTGCTCGCGCGCTCCTAACTGATGCCAACGTGACAGCCGTCGCGTACACTGCACAACTCCTAAAGTTGGCCAAGGCAATCCGCGAAAAGCGATCGTGTCTGTCTCCTCCACAACAACGCCCGTTCCATAGTCGCGAAGATGACTCGCCCCGGCCATTTTGACCCTGGAAGTTGTTCCTCGTGCTTCATATTCGTCTGACCTTACCCCCCCATCAAATTCCACTTACTAAAGTTAGCCTCCAACCTAAATTATGTTTGGCTTTTGAAGAAACTATCACCAAATGTACATCAATAACGAGACATAAACTAAATTACAATAGACACGAATTGTCAATTGTACTCACCATAGTATGGAATGTTGTAAAATAATTGTATATTGTTTGTTTGCATACTATTGATTAAAATCCACCATATACATATAGACAATAGGATTAAATAAAAAATATAAATAATGAGTGATTTTTTAGTCATGCTTGCTGGAAGAGGGTTAATCTTTGATCTGGCGATATTTGAATTACAAAGAATATTTAAATAAATATTTTCAAGCGAAGAATTACATTTTAAACCACCCGAATCGATAAAAATAAAAACTCACGATTTAATAATTTCATTTTCAATTTTCCATGAGAATTTGTATTAATCTTAATACTTCGAACGGTCCACGAAATTCGTTAGCCTAAAAGAAAAGTTTTGGCAAGAGAGAAAGATTAAGAACCACTTATCATCGATTTAGAAAGGTTGTTCGTATTTTTGTGTATATTAAATGTACTTATATCGTTAAGTAAGAAGGTACAGTTCCAAGGAACGACGAAAGCTTTTGGTTGACGGCTCTTTAGGATGGTCTGGCGAATGCTGATTTGCAAGAAGCTTCTTAAAGAGCCAATAGGTTTACCGGGGAACGGGAAGAGAGGGTTGGGAAATCCGATAGCTCTGTGCAAGTAGAGTCGTGGCGTAACGTTACAAAGGACTTCGGCAACAGATGTTTCAAACGCGTTTACAAATTAATTGAAGACGCGCGGAGGAACGGTTCGATTACGGACATAATCCAAATTAGATGTGTGAGGGTGAGAATTACGGGATTTGGGGCAACTCTGCACGCCTGTAAGCTGTGATTTACAAGGCGTGATCTTCAACTTGGACATTCAAAAAATTCTAAACTAACTCCTTGACGTATGATTTACTTCACCGATGAATTGATTGCAACTAAATTTGATAGATCTAGATTCAACCGCTGAGATTTATTAATTATTATGTTGATTTTAATTAAATCTATTAAAAAATTAACCTTGCACCGTATGCAAGATGGCGAACTAACAAAATCAAAATGGTGCATCCGCTTGTATTATAGTGGCGCCCTCACCGATCGACTAGGTGGCGCTCTCGATCTACAATCTACTTCAATAAAATGTAATTATAAATAAAAAATATTTATACAGAATCTATCTGGCCCAATTTGTACCATGAACTACGACTCAATCTGTATGTGTATGATTTAGGTAAATATTCTAACGAAATATAAGCTAGATTCTAAACAATAAACGGTTCAAATCAACGAAGGGTATAGAAGATCCTAACTTGCAGAAATGAAAAATCTTTTTGACATTCATATGATCCTAATTTAATTTAATAATTTAATTATAAGATAAGTTATTATATTGTTATATATTTTCCATTAAACCAATTTGTAAAAATCATTGAAATTACGTTTGTAAAAATGAAAAATTGTCTATTCTGTATAAGACGATCTTAGTATACGTTTATAAAAAAATCGTTTCCTCAAATAAATATAATTTTTCTAAAATTTCTTTAATTACCACTTCTCTCTGAAGGCTTTATATCATAAATATAAATCACTAAATCGTTTCTCATTACTTACTGTATCCCGTTAAGTAAAATGTTTCAAGTTAAGTAAACACATCGTGTTAAATTCCAGATTTGATACTGTCCGTGCTCCATAAACAATAATAGATATAACAATTGATATTCGTGCCGGTAGCATCGTAAAATATCTTGAAATTGAAATGACTCTTCGGAGAATACGTGTATGCTTTTTTCATGAGTTCAATAGATTACCGTTTTCTGATAAATTTCCTTCGAGGATTGAACGAGTCCAAGGCAAAAAGTTATTGCGATTTCCCAGACGTGTTACGTCAAAAGTGTTTATAACGTTGAGTTTCAACGAACAACGAGAGGCCAACTCCGCTTCGGGTTATCGCAGAACCACATGCGACGACACGAACCTTTAAAAAATTGAAGCAATTGAACTACGAACTAGTTCTGTAGTTCTCCCTCGTCCGCCTTACTTACGGACAAACGATTTAAAAGTCCGGGGAAAGTTTCGACCGGGTGGGGCCGACTGGTTCATCAGGAAAATGTGAAAAATACATTTAAAGACTTCCCTCGAAAATTGGATTTGTTGTTAGGCAGGCATTTCTGCGTTGAAACTTTTAATTTTGTTATTTCTTAGCGGGCGAAATTACCATCGACTTAATTCGGAATTAAATATTTCGGTCTCATAATCTTTGTAATATACGATTTGTAATATTATGAACGTCTCTGCGCGTTGTAAAACATGCAAGTGACGACAGGAAATTTAATTATCTTGTATAGTGAAAAATGCACGCGGTATTATTTAGTTTTATATCAGCGTTGCTTTGTACGGACGCGTGGGCTCGCGAGAGGTGAAAATAATAACAATTCGGGGGAAAAATTTCAGTCGCGTCGCGGAAAGCTCGCGAAAATTAACCGGCGAATTTCGATAAAATATTGCGCGGAAAATGTGATTTCCAATATAACATTCGCGATTTTAAAAGACTTTAAAAACTATTTATAACGATACTCGAAGTATTCGTATTCGCTGAATATCCTTTAAGTATCTCGAAATCCTGACGTCTCGTTAATAATTTTCTACAGAGATATTCAATTAACAAGAATAACATCGAGAAGCTGATCAAAGATTCGTTGCTATTCTTTGTTACATAATCGTATTAAAAGCAGATTCTTTTAATTTGTTAATTTTTTAATCCTCTCAAGCTATTTTCTTTGGATCCCCATTCTTCTTTTAATTCAGTACTACGAAATTAATCTTAATCTCATTACACGATAATTATGCTTCTGTTTAAAATAAAAACTGGAAACATCCTGTAAATTTAAAATGAAAATCTTAATCCACAGAAGCTTATCGATAATATGAATAACTGTTTATTTTAATATTTCAATATTGTAAAATCAAATAATTAAAAAATGTGTTTTATGAGTTCGACCTGAAAGTTCCTTCCACAATGTGTGCAGAAATAATTTCATTATAAGGATTAATCTCTGACACAGATGGACAATATTCTCATTTAAATAACAATATCCATCAACGAATAAAAGATAAGAGTTTCAATTCTTTATTGGTTGAAGAAAGATGAAAATTTAAATTATAGAATATTATATTTTACATTGGACGAGCAAAAACTTATTTGATCGAGTATCCAATCGGATAATCGTTCCGAATAATTCGTCATACGTTTGATTTTATTCGTTATCCATTATTCGAATAAAATTTTTGCCCATCTCTGATATTTGGAAGCCCTCCAGCTGGCGTAGGGCCTTGTCTACCCTCTAAAGCCCATAGTTTAATCCGACCCTGCCTATAGAAACGAGACACGAAATAATTCGTGAACTGAAATGCTTTAATTACCTTAACAACATTTTTATTAACAGTTTTCGAAACATTCATGCCATTAGAAAAAGGAATTATGGAAGATAATCGTTGGTATTAAAAAAGGGTTAATTCCAAGCAATGGAATATGAAGAAAAACTGTGATTTGAAGAAACTATAGAAAAACTCCTTTATTTATATTTTATAGATCTTCTATATTTTTAATATTCATTAATTGTACTGAGTATAAAGACTTGAATTTAAGTTAGATTTTTCCAGGGTATAGTATAATAACAAGATTCTATCATGGTAAATGCATTTATAATAAACAAATGAATTTAAAAAATACTGAAAAATTGAATACATCTTCCTTAAAAGCACCAGCATATGAAATTTTAGGAAAATCCTCCATTTGTATTAAAATATACACAGATCTGTTATAAATAATAGAATAGGATACACGCAACCAAACATACATCAAAACTAGAATACATTATGGTACATTGGAACAGTCGAAATTACCGCTATACAATAAACAATAAAAGTCGTCTATAATGGCTCTAACGAGAAATATCATTGCCACCGACTGCATCAGTGCAATTCGTATGATAATTGATGAAACGAATTGTGATGATCAAATTCCAGATATCCTAGAAACAAATCATTGTACAATTGAAACATGGGTTCAATCGCACTTGGGCATTATTAGGAAACAATGAACGAATCTATCTATTGAAGAAGTCTTCCAATCAGCCATTATAAACAAAACTATTGAATCTGATGTGAAGTCAACGTTATAATTAAAAAGTGGAGCAAAAGCTTTTCAGGGGGAAAAATTAATATTTTTCATATTTAATTTTCAAAAGAGCTCTCCAACGTTTGGAATATCTGATGCACAAAATGAAATTTTAAATGCTGTATTAAACATTAATTTGGATTTCCAAGAGGTAATTTCAACGATAGTCACGAGATTTACAAGTTAATATTTCTTTTTTTTTAAGAAACAATATTTAATTCATGTTATTTCGAGTAAATTACGATGCAATCTATGTTGCTTCGTTAAAAATAATAACGAATACTCGCTAATGGAGAAATCAAGGAAAAGAGAAATGCGATGACAACTCCAGGAGAGAATTTCAACGATAGTCGCGAGATATATTTGGAATAGGATCTTGATCGGGCACACGAGACCCGCTCATTCATATTTCAACCCAAAGCAAACCCTCCAGTGTGTGATATATGTACACAATACACAAAACAAAAAGGAACTTTCCCTCGACCGCAGAAAATACACCGAATCCCGAGATAAACATTAACCGGAGTCCAGCTCCAAAAAGAAAATTTCAACGATAGTCGCGAAACATTCGAATTAATATTTTTTTTTCGAAAACCTCTTTGCAACAAAGATTTATTTAATTCCTTCCTCGAAACCTTTGCAATTCGAATTGAAAGAAGCTCTAAGAATCGAAATCCACCTCTAAAATTCGAAGATTTGTTAACCCTTTGGGATACGAAACGCCTAGATTCCACATTGTTCCCCAATGGTATTTAATTTATTGTTTGAACCAGCGAAGGGATCATCGTCGATAACTCACGACGAAAGAACACTATTCGTCTCTCGCGGGCAACTGCTAATTTAGCCACTGACTCGAAATAGAACGTTTCATCCGCGGGGCGAAGAATAGCTATTTCCGGGGTTGAGTAATAGCCCCATTTATGCGTTTCTTATCGCTGCAAAGTATTTGCCACTATTTCTCTATTTACCCCGCGTAGGTATCTCGGATCTCGCGCGACTACGTCGATTCCTTCTACGGCATTACGTAGTTCCAGCATGTAATACCCACCCGGTTGAGGCTGGCTGCAACTCACAGTATATCTTAGACATCGATACGACTACACGAGAGCCTTCTCCATTCGCCTTCTACCCGACATAAAGGAGATTTCATATAAAGGACACCAATCTCCAGGGGATAAGTCTAAATGTACATAGACTTCTTTCAGTACGAAGACGTCGCATTCAATTAGAAAGCAGGCTTCTCGCAAAATTGCAAAGGACTTTGCGCGATCCTTCGATGCACGACGGCCGACACCGGGGCCAGTTTCATTATCTCGTTCTCTTTCCGTCCACGGAACACGCAATGAAATTTTCTACGACCGGACCAGGGAGCACGTAGCGACAATAGAAGTAGCGTGCGAATTGTTCGACGTCGACCTTCCTATTGATTTCCACCTGCGTCGATTTAACTCGACCTGCCCTCCTACTACACCCCCGCCCGCTTCTATTCCAGCCACGACCGCACAATTATTGCGTAACGCTGTTGCAGCCTCGACGAAGACAAATAACACGGTAATAACTCCGTGAATATCGCGGTCGCCGCGAAAAACATCACCCCAATTCCGGCGAAGTTTGCGAGTTGGCGAACCGATTGGTTCCGTTGTTGAGTCTCTGGTGGATCGATCTGATTTATGACGCGTTCGATGATTCGCAGGCGCGAAAACTCTGAAGTTGATCTTGAGAGATCCACTAACACGTTCCATTTTGGGGAAAAACATTAAAGGTGCCAGATTATGGGGGGTTTGAAGATGTTTGAATTGGAAGACATTATTAGGAAATAGTGGACGGATCTATCTGTTGAAGAAGTCTTCCATTCTTCCACTATGGGGCCTCAAAAACTTTTGCAAAAACTGTTGGATCGATGGAAAAGCTCTTTGTCTCCTTGTTGAGTCTCTGGTGGATCGATCTGATTTATGACGCGTTCGATGATTCGTAGGCGTGAAGACTCTAAAGTTGATCTTGAGAGATCCACTAACACGTTCCATTTTGGGGAAAAACATTAAAGGTGTCAGATTATGGGGGGTTTGAAGATGTTTGGTCGGACCATTTTAGTGAGAGTCACTTGAACATTATTAGGAAATAGTGGACGAATCTATGTGTTGAAGAAGTCTTCCATTCTTCCACTATGGGGCCTCCAAATCTTTTGCAAAAACTTTCGGATCGATGGAAAAGCTCTTTGTCTCCTTCTGCTTTAGAAGTCAACGTTGTAAGTAAAAGTAAAGCAAATCTTTCTGGGGGAAACTTAATGTTCTTCATATTTCGTTTTCAAAGCAAGCCCTCCAACATGTGATGTATCTAATGAACAAAATAACATTTCAAATTCTGAACTAAACAATAATTTGGGGCTCTAAGAGGAAATTTCAACGGATATATTATAAGTTAGCCTTTCATGTATCGATCTGATTTATGACACTTTTTGTGACCTGAAAACTCAATACTTTCCACTTCAGAAAAAACACTAAAGGTGTCAGATCGTAGATGGTTCGAGGATGTTTGGTTGGACCATTTTAGTGAGAGAATGGAACAATTGTTAAGTTTATATTAAACTGTTAATTTGTTTGGAATATTAGCCATTATTTAGTTCTTTACCAGGGTGGTCCTTCGAACACTTTTCAGTATGGAACTAACAAAACTAATTCTCCAGTTCAGATGTTGAACGACATAATCAGGGCTGGGAAAAATTTGGAATAATTTAATACAAAATAGTAAACGTTGGAATATTTAAGTAAATACTATTTCATTAAATGTTTAAATCACGAGAAAATGCTATTTGCTCCTTGCACTCGAATTCAAATACAGAAAATAAGACATACAAAAAAAACTAAACATATTTCGCAACTGTCACTCGCAATCTTCTATTCAAATAAATATTTCTGAACGTAGACGTTTCATGTTATCGACACAAGTACATGATTCTATGAAAAGTTAAAAGACAAAAACCTCTTATTTGCGATACTATTAGTTGCAAAACCATTATTCCAAACACTATAATGTAAAATATTACCACATCATGAAATACTCATTTCACAATACTATTTCCACACGTAATTGCACACATGGAAAGATAAAAATATTTACATTCTATTTACTATTTCATATTTACTCTTTTCCCACAGCCCTTGCAATAATTCTGTCCAGAATTAATGACTTCCAGTGAGTTTGCAGGAATGATGTATGTCAAATTTTAAGTTACGCAGATTACAATCGCCCAAAGCCAAAAGGTTCTCGTGAAAGATTGCACGAGGTCTGGCAGCCGGGGCGCGAAACGTTCCTCAAATTATCCACCGCTCGAAGACGGTGAAATTTTTACGGTCGCCTCTTCGTCTATCACGGAAGCGCGCCCGGACACTATTCGAGGCGAAGCTATTCGTTTGCCTGTCGTTCGGTACATGTAAACTCACTTTCCGGTTTTTCGACGAGCGATATCACCCGCGACGGCGAAACAGCTTTCAATGCGCGTTGCTTGCAAAACCGTAATATTTTTCTACGCGTACGTGACGATGAACAAACGGCCAGCATCTCGTAAGATTGGATGGGGCGAAACAGGATCGCAGCGAACTTCCCGCTCTGATTTTTCGTTGCGCGAATAACGACGCTTTAATGGCATCCATTGTTGCCCGCGCTACGCTCCCTTTTGTAACCCGTATCTCCCGTTCCAGATTTTAAATCACGATCACGAATTGTTATCGTTCGTTGTATCGCGTAATGTATCTCGATGATATTAATGCCAACGCATACCGACCCTCCCCCGTAACCCTTTCAACCCCTTTTCCAACCCCCTCCTACAGTCGCTATCGCGCCCGTCGAGCTAATTGCGCGTGACACGGAATGTTTACCGACAAAACATATAGCCGGGCATCGAAGTTGTGAAAACGGGGCTTAATGAAATGGTACGCTACACACTTTCCGCCCTGATAAATAAAACTTTTGTTGCCGCTTCGTATTTATGAGACAACAGGACACTTGTGCATTACGGTACTTCGTTACGATGCATTAATTTATAACGAACCATTCTTGTCTTACTCCCTCTCTCCACTGTTTTGTCAACTGCAGCGCGCCAACAACGTTGTTCAAAATGAACAGTTTCTTTTAAGGGAAATATATTTCAATGCATTTATTTCAAAATATTTTTCTTCATATTATTATGCTATTCGTAAAATTTAGAAGCTCTTCACAGGGTAAAGTCTTGTCTTACCCCCTCTTTTCTTTGTTCTGTCAACTACAGGGCGTCAACGATGCAAAAAGTTATTTAAAATAGACAGTTTCTTTTAAGGGAAATATATTTCAATCCAGTTACTTCAAAATATTTTTCCTCGTATTATTATAGCATTCTTAAAATACTGAAGTTCGCGACAACGTAATTAGAAGCTCTTCACAGGGTAAATTTTAAGTAAATTACGTTAATTAGATTTTGCAAACTGAAAGTAGAACTCAGAACTAGGTGAAAAAATACATCCAGATTTCAAAATGCCAAGTAAAATCACGGAGCTTCATCCCTCGATAACCACGTGCGATATTTATTATTGACAGAAGGGTTGAACGCGTTCCCTCGAAGCCATAATTCAGCCAAAAATCCAACGAACGGATTGCGTGATCGGTTAAATCTGAACAGAAGCTAACGCAATATTGGCAAGACATCCTCGGTTAACAAAGTAAAACACAAACACTTTGCTTCATAACTTTCAAACTTCTCGGGCTAAACGAAAGGGACTCGATTCTCCTTCGACTTTTTCCCAGCCACCTCGCGTTCCTCTTTTTTTTCTTCCCTGGAAAATCACGTTACAGATCCTCCGGGGGTCCCTTCTGTTGTTTTCTGTTCGCTTTTGTGCGAATCCCCCCCCCCCCCTCATCCGCCCGAGAATAAAGCAAAAACATCCACGAGAATCCGGCACTGCATGGGATATAATGAAAGTAATTAGCATGTTATCGTGGACCATAAAAGCCTCGGTCGTTAACAATGCGCCCCCGGGAAATAGTTGAAGAACTTAAAAAAATCTCGCATCGCCCCGACCCTTCAGATTTTAATCCCATTTCATCCCGCGGTTTCCCGAATAAACCTTCTGTTAGGATCTGCCTGTGGGAAACCCCTCCACGAATCCCAAGTCCTCTCGACTACTCCTTACTTCAATTAAATCTTTCGTTCGACCTCCCGTTCCACGCCCCCGGCCCCCTTCTCTTCCCAGCCTCTTGTACGTGTCTTCTTCGCTGTCCCCGTTCCGTAATCATAATAGCGGCGCAAATTAAATGTACCGCGAGTGAATAATTTTCGTCGATGCGAGAGATCGGTAGCCGCGGAGACGTTTAATTCGCGCAAAGCAGCTTCCGCGAGACGATTCTTTCCCGGGTGGAAGCCGTCTGTCTGGCTCTCCGTCTCTCACCGTGCCGGTTCCGCCCCTCGACTACCACCGGAATCCCCCAAAGGCCACCCTTTCAGGTATTACGTTGATATGATAATAACTTTTCCGCACTCCCGGGACCAGAGATCGGTCTGAGCCCCCCGTCAGGATAATGCTTTTTCAAAAACTTTCTGAAGAATGGTTCCGCGACAAATCTCACCACTCCATCCCCGAGATTATGGACGACGCAGGGCAGCATGGCCGTGGATCCGGACTGGGCGGAGATCATCGTCGAGTTCGTGGTATTAAAGGTCATCGGTATGGTCGGCGACAGGTCGATGTCCAGCGGTTTCCCGGTGATGCCTGCGTCCAGCGAGTTCACGTTCGCGGTGACTATCTCCGCGGTGACCGCCGTCGGACAATCTGAAAAACAGGCATTCGAATTTGTGGGAAATGTTGGAACCAGTGTGTCTAACGCTAGATTTACTTTCTATTTTTCGATATTTCTTTCAACGGGTTGTCTGCCAGGGACCGAATCACGCGTAAACGGAACTTTGGTTTTAGATAATTGGAAACTAGCATACCCACAATTTGTCGTAGAACTTATTTTTACAGCCTCGTTAAAATTCAAAAGTCAAGCTAGATTTTGTTAAACTAGAGACTAGTTATTGTTGTAGCAAGGAAATTTCCTATTAATACGTTCTTTCCCAAGCTACTTTTGACCAAGTGTCTGCAAAATTTACCTATTCTCTATTGTTATTGTTACGCATCCCATCGAATGGCTTTGTAGACATAGATCCAAGATTCCAAACTCTAAAAAGATACGAAAAGTAATCGATTTCTGCGACGTGAATTACTAGATGACCTTCTTAATACGTTAATTGCCAGGCCAAACCCCTCAAATTGCCCACAAAAAAGGAAATTTTGGTTTTAGAAATTTGGAAAGTAGCATATCCACAATTTGTCGTAGAACTTATTTTTACAGCCTCGTTAAAATTCAAGAGTCATGTCTAGATTTATTTTCTTTAACATTCTTTTTTGCTCTTCAATGAAAAATGAATATGACAACTACAAAAATTAATTAAACATGGCCGCCAAGATGGTGGCCGCGACACACCGCGCCAAAACTGAAGCGCCATCTGCTCGTAGGGACCGTCGAGGCCCGTTTACGATGGACGAGAGAACCGATGCTTATGAACCGCGTATATTCAAACACGATCAAACGAATCGTTACGAGGTCGAACAAGATTTAAGCGGCCGGTAGCGCGAAACTGCTGGGTCCTCGTTAAGAGGCTTTCCTCTGGACTTTACTTAACCCCTTTCTGCTCGGCTATCGCCCCATTCAAATATTTATACGCGCCTCGTCCCGGACGAGGGAGATTGTCAGAACGACCATTTCTTTCTCCTCGTATTTATTCCCCGCTTTTGCGAGGAGCGCGAGGCGAAAGAAACATCGCAGGGCAACCTCATTGAGTTTTTTTAAACGCGTCAAGGAGGCAGTCCACGGTGAAACGAGACAGCACAAACGCCCGATGAAACGGATCAAATGTTAATATTGACAGTCGATGAACGAAGGTGTCTGTTGTCTCGTCTTACTTGTTATTTTTTCTTTTTTTAACCGTAGTATGCTTTCTATTGGGATTCCGTGCATATGTTTGCTGATGTCTCGTGTACACACGGTATTTTTTTCGAGGAAAAATAATGAAAATTGGAAGAGTTACAGTTCATCGAGGAAAGACTTCAAGAAAAAGTGTACCGATGGCTGACACGACTCTCGAGGCAATTTTCAAATGAGCAATATGCAGATATTATAGATGTGTATGAATGTCAAATCGATGTAGGAGGTGATCATTTTGAAATGATATAAAAATTATCTATAACTTTGTAATAAATCATTTACAAGCAAACTACATATATATTGTCATTAAAGTAGGAGACAAGTTGTATATTTTAATCTATGTTTCATTAACATTATTTATAATGATAAGTACAGTATTGCAATATTACGATATCAGATTCCAAAGATTCAAGAATGCTGTGAACTGTCTACGCGGAAGTAACCCCTTTAAAAGAATGCGGGTGGTTATGTGGTCGTTCGATGACCTAGTCCATTTGGCACCTTAGGCATTTGCCCCATTGCCAATGCTTAATTACGACACTGCATAGATGCATCATACTTTGAGTGCTACTCCAAATATGCATTTTTGAAACTTCCCGCGTAAACAGGATGTCATACGTTTGTAACGATCGTCGATCAATAACAGCCAATTACTGATAATTACGTATAAAACTGCACAAAAATATATACGAGACACCAGAACATGTTGATATATTTTTCAGTTCTCAATTTACATAATTTTTGTTGTCAATTAATTACAAATATGGAACTTGTCGTAAAGATACATTACATAATACATAAGATATATTGATCGTAAGAAACGAGCAGCTTTTAATGATATTTACATTTGTCATTTTGCATATGTTGTATATATCCAGCTTATACAAAACTTACAAATTAGTTCGAGCAAGTCTCCGAACTCGCTGAATCTCGCTGCTGGAAACAATAAGAACTCTAGTAACGAGAGTTTCGTTCGTCGTGCTCGTTGAGTAAATACACGTTAAATCGGTGCAAAGACCAAGTTAACATCGTTATTTGCTATTTAACATTATATCTTTAACTTTAAACGGCTGATTCGAAGCATCTCGAGAAAAGAAATCTCGAGTGCCTCTGTTCACAACATTAACTTAGGGGTACCGAACAAGGAAGAAAACAATTAAAAAGATACACCAAGAATATCTAAAGAAAGTCAATTTCAAATTGATTTATGTCAACCAACGATCATCATCGAATCAAGTCGAATAAATCAACCATTTCCAAGTAGTATTTAAAAGGCAATTATGATCCAACCATCCGTTATATTTGAGCAAGAAAACAATTAAAAAGATACACCAAGAATATCTAAAGAAAGTCAATTTCAAATTGATTTATATCAACCAACGATTATCATCGAATCAAGTCGAATAAATCAGCCATTTTGAAGTACTGTTTAAGAGACAATTATAATCTAACATTGATCTTGAGCAAGTATCGCATACAATTGCGTTTGGATATCGATAAATGGGACTGCAGATCCGATCGGACGCAGGATTGCCAATGTAGCAGCAGGAAAAATGTGTAAAGATGAACGATCGGATCCTCGATAACTTGCGTGCAAACAATTTGAAAAAAACGAATTATGAAACTGTCGTTTGATTTATCAATACGGCGTTATGCCGTCGAAACGGATTTTATGGGCAAACGTTTGGCGGGGAAAAAGTAATGCTCCTTGTAACAGATGCCGCGATACACAGGGTGGACCAAATAAACAGCTACGAGCTACGATCGGATATATCGACTTCAATCTTTTCTCATTTAACACACTGGCTGCCATGTTCTTCGCGTACAGGACTTTTTGCTAGGAAAAAAATTATTTCTTAAAGTTAGATATTAAGATTCATGACTTTCGAGATTACAAAAATAATTAACACTACAATTTTAGATTTTGGGCGAAACAGGTTCGAAAAAACTCACTCGTACTTCATCGTTCGATAAATGATTTTTACACCGTGTATTTAATTTAACAATACTTGTTCGGTTTTCGAAAATTATAATAATAATAATTCGATAGATACTTGGAAGATACGAGAAAAATTTGTTACATGTTCAATTTGATTTATTGCCAATTGAAAATAGTAAAATAAAATGAGTAACTTTGGTTCTTAAATTAAACAAATATCTCTCATCGATAATGGTTATTGGAAAAAAAATACTTCTATGACTGTTATCTGCAACTGAGAGCACTTTAGCCAAGGAGATTTGCATAAGATGTCTTTGTTTGCCATCGATAAATAAACGAATATCGCCAGTGGAAAGTTTCCTTAAAATCACTCTTTTCAAGTGAAATTCTATAAAGAAGTATTATAATATTCCATCGCGCCACTCGAGCTAGTGTTAACTAAATGGCGTGCTTGGTTGAAAGAAGCTGTTTCATGCAATACGTCGCGAGGCAATTAACGAAATTGCTCAATCCTTTGATTACTGGTGATACTGTTTGAATTTCATCGACGCGGGAAATTCGGAAAGGCGAAACTTCCTTTGAACTTAGCCTATATAAAAACTCATTTTGAAACTTTTCCATTTAAGATCGAGGAACTGGAAACTGTGTTTAACAGAATCGATGAATCTGGGAATTGAAATGGACAAAAAATATCTTTAAAAGAGAATATAGGTTTCGCAAAAGTTTTTAAAAATATTACAAACTCTACAGAAATAAAATTTCAAGGTACCATTGGTGGAGAGTTAATTATGGTACAATAATATTGTGTAAATTTATCGTTTTCAACATTTAAACGTATTTCTCTCAAAAAACACAATTTACTTTAATTTATATTATGTCTGAACCATGAAGCATGTGATACAATTTCTATGATATACTTTATCCATTTACAAGTGTTTCATGCTCGCATAAAGCTTCTCAATTTAACAACGGGAGTAAATATCGCGACACAATTGAAAAATTTTATGGACCTCGGAGGCGAATAGTGTATGCCAAACGGTTTGGAACGACGACCGTTGGGCATGACAAAAGAGTCTAAATACAGCATTCAGCGACGAAACGATGTTAAAGGAGAAGAAGTTGCATTGTAGGATTTCCCCTATAGCTAACTAAGAATAAGAATGATCAAAATTCTGTTACATCTCTTCAGGAACATTAAACGCGTTTCTCTGCAAACGATATTTCTCGAAGCGGTTAACATGATTTCGCGAAACCTGATCGACGAAAAGAAGATTTATGTAAAATATCTTTCAATCGAGCACTTCTATTAGCCATTAATGTGGAAAAGTTTTACCAAAGAGAGAATTTTCTTAAAACATTTAATAATCTAAATCTCGATAAGATACGTATCAATAATGAAGCAAAGTTTCAAATTAACATCTTAAATTTTCGTTTTATAAAATTCCAAAGATGTCCTAATTTTGTTCGTAGTAAACGGATATTTTCTTTACACTTCCTGGACGCCTCAGATATTAAAAACGCGTTTCTAAATTATTAGATTAAAATTCGAAAAATTGCCGCACTTATGGAAAATGAAGGCTCCAGCGGAGGTGCTTGCTGAACCACTCAACGCTCTACTCTAAGTAGACATACTCGAGTAAATACATATTGCATTTTCCCACAAATCTCACTTAAGCCAAAAATTCGGAAGTGTGATCGTTATTAAAGCTACCAAGAGGAAACAAATAGAATTATAAATAAACTGGGAATTAAATATTTTTATGGTATTTTTAAATATCTTTATCAACTTCGAAGGAAGTGAAACGACCAACAATTCAAAACATGGGTGATTCAATTTATTTATTAATATTCTTACTAGTGTTTAGTCAAGAACTTATTAAACATTTTTTTTACATTAGAAGGCTAATATAAGGTGCATTCCTCAATTTTGTATCCAAAGATTATTCTTAATAATTTTTCCAGATAATTAAATAATATTATATAATATAATATAATATTGCTTGATAATTGAAGCAAACTGAACAACATTCCTATGAACTATGATAACTATCTAGTTTTAAGCTTATTAAAATTATATAACACTTTTATTTTATATGAACAATTACCTTAGAATTCATTCAATAATAATTTTAAAAATGTTAAAAGAACCAGTGCTAATTCAAAACCTTACAATAAACAAACAATAAAAATAGTGAAATTTTACACAAAAATAAATCACTTTTCTCAACTTGGAATTAAGATACAGTTTCTATGTATGCTAAATTTAGTGAATTGATTTATTGATGGAATTTTTAAGTATATCAGGCAGGAAAAGTAATTTCGAGAAAAATTACGTTAAAGATTAACACTTCGTCACGCGACTAAGCTATTTATTATAACAATATTTGCCACTGAAATTCAGTGATTAATTTAATCACCAGTCTGCCGATTTTATGCATTTATGGAGCAAATATGAAAAACATATGCTAAACGGGCGCAAAAATATAATAAATTTCCGCAAACTGCGATGTTGATATTATGATATTATTTTGTGTAATATATTCCGTAAACGTTCTGCATATGTTTTTCACATGCATAAAATTCACGATTTACAAATCACATGATGTCCTTCGTTAAATGCAAATAACAAAACCAAACGATAAACTAACTCTCTATTAAATCTGTTCGATTTTTATTTGCTTCGCGGTTACTCTGCAATTCCTATATCGTAAATTTTTATTATATTCACCTTAAATTAAGAAATTTATTTTTAACGTCTTAAAAGAACAATCTTCAATTCTTTTTAAGATCTAGAATAAATAAAGAAATCCACATAGTTCTATAGAAGTTTGAATTACTAACGTTTGCTATTGAAAAACCCACACATACACGAGAAATTATTTAAAAATAAAAATACCAGAAAATTACGTTCCAAATGTGGGGTAAAATTTAGTTTGCTTGTAGCATTCTAGACTGTTTAAGACTGAAGTCTTATACGATTTATTTGTATGTTATTTTCTTAGTAAAGACAACATTTTTAATTTAATAATATTTTATTTCCATTATAACATGTGTTCAAAATCTAAAACTCAAAGAAATATTGAACACTCGCGTGACTAACGAAGAGTTAAACCAATCACAGAATTTCTGTAACGAACGTACTATTGGTGGAACAGATGAAGCGGTTATATGTCATGGTGTCCAACTTCAACAACATTTTGCTGAAAACTAGTTTCTTTGAGCTGGGAGACACTAAAAACTCCGACAGCAGTGAACCAATTTAACGCGGAATTTCACACACGTATGAAATAAATACACTTCGGTAAGACCATAACTAGCACGATATCTGAAATTCCAATATTTTCACTAAAAAAATATTCCACATTTCCTCTACCACTTTTTCCAATATTCCTTGAGTGTCATCGTTTCGACGATTTTCAATATCATTTCCTCTTTGTGATTCAAACCACAGCTATATCAAACAGAAATCCATTTAAACCCATTTACACATTTATTTAACAATATTTTTCTATAAAAAAAAACTTATCTTGCTTAAATCAAACAGATAAATGTGCAACTGTAATTGTATTTACACACTATGTACTTAGAACACGAAAGAAAAAGATATCTACAAATACAATGACTCAATGAAGCTTTGCAGTGGATTCCAAAAGAATACAAAAATTTCGAACATAGAAATGTAGAAATAAAAATATTTAATTTCAGTTTATTTATTTCAATGTAATTGTTATTTACTTAATATTATTGTATTATATTTTCAATATTATTTTATCGTTACTAATTTCAATAGTTATTATCAGAACTAATATTATTGATCTCAATAAAATAAAATTGCTTTCAAGTTTATTCAAATTCTGATATAAACTATTCTATAACTCACTATTTTCATATATCTTTCACATACATTAAAATTTTGTTACTTTTTTAAATCGAGATGCATTATTTCTCCTTTGTCTGGAAAGCTAATAAATTAAGTAGGCTTAAATTATTTATAACAACAACAAAAAGGTAACTCATAGCTTGTTGCAGATGGCAGTACTTTCAGTGATATTAAAAAATATAATTTACTAATTTACGAACTTTTAATAGCAAGATTAATCAATTTTGTCTAATTTGTTCTGCTCTCCTAACAAATAACGAAAGCGAACTTGGATTACGAGCACTATGGTAGTAATCGCTCCGTACACGACTATAATCTCACCATGATGGCCGCCCGGATGCAAGATTAAGTCCATGCTAGCGAAAGGTACGAACAAACTGCGATTCTACTGATTTTTGTTGCTTAATCCTGATTAATACCCACGGTTTGGGAAACATTGGACTCCCAATCGATCTCTGTTCGTACAGCAGTTTGCAGTTTCTACGGACGACCGACTAACCGACGCTCGAGTGATCGAAGTATGAATCGAAACAAATGTTGATAAACGAGGACGTGAACATGGTCGAGTCGAGGAAAATTTCCAACTGCGGTCGATATCATGCAATTTCTACGACGGACAAGATGGATGCGTTAGTCATTTTTACAGCGAGGCGTGAACCACCCCCAGCACCTTCCAGAAACGTTTGAAAAGTCGAGTACAGGATTTGTTTCTCTCCTTGGAAGAGAAATATGATCTTCGAACCCGTCTAATGATAATTTAAAGTTCGTCGTGGGAGTTGGAGATTCGCGTTGCTCGCGCGAAGTTTACGGAACTTCGTCCTCCGCGAAAGGGAAAAACTCGCGCGACTTCGCGCTTATGGGTTTCCTCCATCAGCGACCGGTGTATATTAACCGAAAAGATTAAGGCGCGAGAATCTCATAAAAGTGACTTTCGTACACGATACGCTCGTGAATCTTTCTTTTGCAACTGGAACCCTTGAAAACGAATTAACAATCGCAATTTTAACAAGCTGCCAAAAGTCTACAGGTTACAATTCTATTGTACCTCGTATTTGAAAATATTGAATTTGGATTCATCGATAAATGTTACAAGAATTCCAAGTTGTTCATTTACGAAAGACTGAACGTGAAATCTATTCTAAATGTCGCGCTCTCACAAGCACTTGACCGACCCCTCAGTTGCTATATACACTTCGTCTCACTGATTCAAGGGGGATCCCCCTAATGGTGGGGATAAAAATGTATCATTTATGGAACAGCTCTTGAGGACATTTATCGAGTTTTGACTGTATTAACCACAGCTACGCAGCGCCACAATTCTGCCTTGGCTAATTGAATAGAAGACAAATGGAACATAAAGTTAGAAAAAATATAAAACATTGAGCAATACATACGAAATGCAATTAGTTTTAGTACCAATAGAGCTCCTATTCGTCACTCGTGTGTTACGTTTCGACAGTCTAACTCGATATTACGAGACAAGGGGAGGACCCTCATTGTATCACTTTAATTTTAACGATCGTTTGTAGGTTGGTAGAATGATTAATTAAAGTTACATGCCCAGCGATGTACAATGGGATCTGTCTGGTCGTCGAAGCAATGGCGGCGAAGTGACATGTTGCGTAGCTTGTAAATCGGAAGTTCCAGCGATCGAATACTGGTTAAATATCGCTGAACTTCCGATTTACAAGCCACGCAACGCGTCACATCGCCATCGTGGCTTCTCTGACCAGATACAGATCCGTTTTACACCACTGAGCATATTAATCATCAGACTGCGGATCTTTATATAATTTCATTTTTTTATTAATTAAATTACTAAAATGGTAGCTTTGTAGAGGGTTGTCTTCACCCCTAAATATAATAATTCGTGTCTTACTTTAAGTATTTCTTGTATTTTTGCATATTAAGTGCATTCTGTAGTCTTTTGAGAATTAGAATTTCTGATAAATGCATGGATATTCGCGAGCTATTAATTATATATTTAAACCTAAGTAAATATTGTTAAAATAGTTAAAAATATCCGGATGATTCTATCAATTTAACACTGCTTCGAAGAATAATGTAAAATAAACCTATAATGTTTTTTTAAAAATAGAAAATGTAGAATTATGCAATTTACGTTATTGAATAAGTTACACCTTTGCCCCAAGCTGTGATTACGTAAATCCAATGGATATTCGTGCTCTTCGAACAACAAAAAAGTAAGGACATCGAAGCAACAACTTATACAATTGTAAAAGAATTTTCCTTTGCTCGAAAGCTTGAAAAACGTTTTCAAGAGGGAAAGTAAATCTTGTTCGATATCACTATAAACCATATTTTTATTTTCGATTCGTTTATAACGTGTGCTTCGGATGAGTTCACGTTTACAACGCGTCGTAAAGACGTAGCATTAAGGTGTAATTGAAAACTATCATAAACGCGGATATCGTAAAACCAATTGCCATAAAGCAGAGTATATCGATAGTATTGCACTTATTTGTTCGACAAGTCAATTGATACCGCTTATTAAAACACTTCGGAACAATCATAATTTCTAAAGGAAATAAATACGTCCTCACGAGGGAGAAACACAACTATTTTATTTATTAAACGCTTTCAAGCTTGTTGAAGGGGTAACCTTATTATTTTAAATAGAAACTAATATTTTTACTTGAACAAACTTATTTCTGAAACATTTTTTTATCAATATTTAATGGAATAAAACACTTGTTTACTTATGAAACTTTTATATTTTTTTTTATGACGGAATGATGACAAATCAATCACAATTACAGACTGCATTTTGAAAACATACTATGAAAATAGGGACATTATAATTTTTTTCCTATTATAAACGACTACTGCGATTCTTTATTTAGTAAAAAAGCCACGTGAAGATGTGTAATTGTAATCGACTTATCAGCATTCAATCATAAAAAAAAAAATGAAGAAATTTTATAAGTAAACAAATGTTTTATTTTATTAAATATCCTTGTGAGATAAAATTTAATAAAAAAATGTTTCCATTTAAAAAAACAAAGTTACCCTTCAAGTAACCTTGAAAATGTTCAACAAATAAAAACTAAATAAAGTAGTTGTGTTACTCTCGAAATGTTTAAATTTAAAGTTTACAAATGAACAATTTCTATAATATTGCTGGATCAAAAACCAAAGTGGGTAAAAAGTAATCTCTACTTTTTACATTTTTCCATATAAAAACGGTTTCCAAGTAATTTAAGTGGCAGATCTTGGACGATTCTGTATTAGTCTGCGCGACCGCGATCGGTGCCACGTACGAGCCTTAAATCATAACTTAAATGTTTAAAAAACTTTACGTCCTCGAGTGTCAGATCGACGTTAAAATGTGTCTTCCCCGGAGTGAACTCGGATTTCCATGAAAGTTCGCCGGGGTAAAAGTTTGCGCGGCAAGAAAAAGTCGCAATAAAATGTTTAACGAATACAGCCACCGAAAGCTCTCCTTTTTACGAACGTCGTGGCCATTATTCGTGGCGGGGATCATCAAATTTAGCGCCGGGAATTCTTTCTGCCGTCCCAATGCGCGCAACTTTAGATCCCCGATGTTGTTAAGGTGTATACATATGGTAACCCCCGCAGCGCGAGACCGGTAAAAACAAATAGAGAAACTTTCTGAAGGCTTTCCAGAAACTTTCATTATTTTCGAACGAGACCGTGCCAAGAAATTCTATTAAAATAATAAGAACTTAAACGAGATACCGCCAGCTACGAAACGTATACAGAACGCGGTGAAACTAATTCGTGGCTGTGTAAAGAAACCACGAAACGTTTACGGAAAAATTTTCGACCCGCCTACCGATCTTTCTCCATTCCGCCATCGAACGACGATATCAGCTCGCTTGCATTTCAGTCGTTCAATCGAGTTAATTGAATTACTTGCTCGAAAGAAAGTTACTAATGCACCATTTATTAAATACCATTAGAGGAAAAGTTCTATTCTCGTACGATTCTCTGCCTTGAACGTTCAAATCCTTTGACTCGCTACAACTTTTCCTATTAGTTTTATACGGAGTGTTTCGGTACGAAAGTAGGCGAATTCTTTGTGAAAAAATAAATGGAAAATATCTGGCAACAATTTTTCTTTACGATTTTCTTTTTAAATAGAATTAAATCTGAAAATTGTTCACACTTTGATAATATTAGGAAGGATAGTGATTAATACATTTTAACAGAATTAAAAATTATCTTGATAATTAATTTTTAATGCTAGAATTATGTTTTATGACATTAAATAAACTGAAATAAATTAAATATTTTCTAAATTTGATTGGTAATAAAAATAAATGAAATAAAAAGAATAAATATCCTTTGAAATGTAACAATGCTATTACTGAAAACAGCATTTATTTTATTTACATACTGTAATTATTAAAAAGTTTCAGAAATTGCACCACGACAAAACTCCTTAGATCATACCATTTTATATTTATGAACTCATGCTTAGCATGTTCGCTACCACACGTCTGACTTATCGCGTGAGTTATGTGACACGTGGAGTAAACATGATAAAGTGCATAAAATGTGCATTATGGGTTCGTGAAAGTTGCGACGAAGTATGGAAAGGATACAAAGTCTATTATTATCCCAATTGTAACGTACAAAGTGAACATAAATCCGTTATATTATAATTATTAACGTGTATTTAAACTCTATTTAATCAGTATTATTAAATACTAGACTATGAGTAAAGTAATTTTTTAAAGCAAGATTTTAATTTTTTAGGTCATAAAATGATCAAGTTAATGTTTGAGTTGTAAATGTGTATCATAGAAAGCTGTAAAAACTGAAGTGAGAATTATAGGCACTGATTAGTAACATCCCTCCAAAAAAAGAAACGAGTGGTTGGCGTTGGTAAAAACTGACGAAAAAAGTTTTAATCTACACGAGCATGACTATTGTATCGGTAGTATTAAATAAAGAAGTGTGAAACTTCATTTAACTTCATTTAATAAAACAAAGACAGCAATCGATACTGCAATGTTGATTCGCGTTAAATTGTAGAAAAAATACAGGAAAAATACGACGTGCATGCAAGCACAATCGACGTCCACGAACGAAGTATACCGCCGATGTTTCCGTCAATATTGATTCGAGTTGCCAATATTAACATGTCAATAAAAATAATCACGTCGCTTCGACGGATTACGCTATACATTTTATTTTTCTCACGCCTCGACGCCCCGGATCTTCCGGATCGCTTTTAGAAGCGTATCGAACTAAAATCGATCTTCGTTCCCGAGAAGAGGGGGAAAAAAGAGAATTATCCCCGCGGCCGGAATGGCCTGGTCACGATAAATAATGACTATAAGGTGCCGTTATTACTGAAAACTTGGAAAATGAGATACTTCTGGGCTTAAGCAACTGCAATATTCCTAAACTCCCATGCGCTAAGCATCTTTCGAGGCAATTTAACTACGAACTTTGCTTCAATGCCCGCTAAAGTGGAAATAAAACACCAAGGGTGGGCTGAACCGTTTGTTTTACCATAACTTGGCTGACGGTGATGCAACTACACCGCGAGGTCGTGCAAATTTATTTCCCGTGCCGTGGCACGACTTTGTAATGCAAGAGGGAAACGTTTCGAAGCGTCCCGTCGGGACGTTTCTGCGAAATACACCGCGATGAACTCGTCGTGCTTCGCGTCAGCGATGTCAAACGTTAACACACTCAAAACATTTTTCGAAATGGACATCAAATCGGCTCGTAAGCCACGATATCTTTCGTTTCTCTCTGTTATCCGCTTGTTAGGTTAATCTGTTCAACCCTGCTGCTCTTCTTGGGTCTACACAATGGAAGAATCCCACGATTTACAGATTCATTTCTTCTATAAACTTATATAACGATTGTTTCAGCCACGAACAAATATTCGAATCGTTTACAAATGTTGCTCGTAGTCGTTGCGTATTACACAGCCACTCTGTGCTCCTAAACTGTACCTTGACCCTCAGAAGTTGTTGCTTCTGATACGCAGAAATGACTTCTTGCGGAGACTAACTATTGAAGATGTTACTCTGTCGAAATTAATCTGCCACTCCGTCCTGATTTTTCCCCTGCCAAGGTGGTAACGAGGAACATTGCCTATCGGAGGGAGGAATGATCAAGCCAATCCTCATCGTCGTCACCTGAGCAGGGCGGTTCCTAACAATTTACAACATTTTCGCCCACCCTGCCCATGTCCAGGTAGACCATGCAGGAGTGAGCGAGAACGCTGCATTGTTATTAACTTTTGGGAAATGCCCAACTCTATTGAGTCAATCGCTATTGAGGCAAGGAAGAGCCCCAAGGATTCCAAGTGTGAAGTTTGGAGATTCCTTAACACATTGACTGCCACGTCACCCACATATGGGTGACACGACTTTTCACCAAGGAGTTAAAAAAATTAATTCTCAAGATTAGATGTAAAAGAAAATAAAGCTAGGTGGAGCCCTTGAATTTTAATGAGTCTGTGAAAATTAATTCCATGACAAATTCTTGGTATGCTAGTTTCCAATTGTCTGAAAACAAAATTTAATTTTCCTTTCAATTTTAGGGGTTTGGTCTGGCAGTCACGTGTTAATGACCATATCCCAATTTATCAAATAAAAATGTCTTGAAGGCCTAATCCTCAAACATAGCGAACAAATCACGTTCGTATCACAAACCCGCTCACTGTACCGACTTTGAACACAATGGACGACATTTTTATAAGAATCCCATAATTTAATGATTCATTTCTTCTATAAACTTATTACAAACACGGATTCCACGCATGTGGATAGTGTAACGATAATAATAAATAGAGAATTTACAAAAACAGTGAAGAAATCAAATTCAGATTTGGATCAAAATGAACATGTTAAAACGATCCAGGGATTACTCTGTATTATATAATATCGAGTTTAATTTATAGAAAATTGCATAATAACTAGCTACACTCGTCATGAGTTCTAATATATATATTTTCTATAAATTAAACTCGATATTATATAATACAGAGTTAACAAAATTAGAGAAAAATAATATGAGATACTCTGCACCTTCGAACGGAAAAACAGTCGCGTCAGAATGAAAGGCGCGAAACGTACAGAATGGGTCCGCGATATATCTGAATTAAAACCTGAAAATGTACACGAATTTATGACTGACCTGATACAAATCAAACGTCGACATAAATTTTTCTTCGACGGGTTCTCATGCATTTTGGCCGCGTTTCCAGCGCATTTAATTCTCGTATTCGTTCGAGGTTCGCGTTCATTCCTCTTGACAGAACACATTTTCTAACAGCGCGGCGTGTCGTAAAGAAAAAATGACCTATCAACATTCGTCCAACACCTTTTTATTTTTGAATATACTAACAAACTGTCACTCCGTACCGAAAGTTACGAAAATAACTTGAAATAGAAGCACGGAAGAAATATACTTTTATAGTTTCTTTAGTTTGTTCGAAACAATATTTATTCGATCATTTTATGCGTTCGACAAGTGCTTCTAACGACTTGTGAACAGAACTATTAAACAATATATATTAAATAAGTAACAAAGTACAAAATGATTTTGAGCGAATATTGACCATGTGAAATCACTAAATCACTTTTGAATGCCTTCGTTAGCGCCATATTGATTTTTTTCTCATTGCTCAATATTTTTAAATCGACTTTAAAGAAATATTGAATAAGGTAGCTGTCCGAGTTAATTGGACGTTCCCCCATTATCAGACAATTAGCACAGTGTTTTTTGTTGATATTAAAAAAACTATATGTATTTCATCTGAATTTTTAGGTCGATATGACAGTCAAATTGGGCCACGAAAGTCCATAAGGTGTAAGGTCTACTTGTATACCTCGTCTATGGTACTGGATTCTGAATAACTAGCCCTCTCATCGTTATTCGGACCATAAAGGATCGAGTCTAAGAGACCAGACTCTAGTAGGCGTAAGGAAGTTCCCTCTTGGGTCACTTTTGATACTGAAGTCTAATGCAACTCCACCAAGAATAAAACCCTTAACCTTTAACCTTCGTACAGGGCTACAAAAAAGTTTAAAATTATAGAACCTCTTCCTTACTTTTTTAACGTTATTTAACTGTCAGTCTTGGGTACTAGGTTTTAGGTACTTAGGTCTTAGGTCTTTTTTAACGTTATTTAACAGTTAGACTCAGATACCACCGACCAGAGTTTGGCAAAATTTTATCCAATTAATAAATAAACAATGAAAGTAACATATGGCAATTTACTCGTGACATTTAATTGTTCGAACTGTTATATTTCATCTGAGTGTTGTGAAATATTTCATTCTATGATTGACATTTAAATTTTTATTTAACGGTTGTTTATCTTTTATCGAAATTTTTATTTAGACTGGAATTGCTAAATCCTTTAAAAACTTGTATTTATTATGATACGAAAAAATTAAAATAATACTCGGGAAAAAGTTTCCGATCAGATTAGAATATTATTTTAGATATTGATGCTTCGTTATGTTACCTTGCATATGCATGACTTTCTTTGAGACAGTATTTTGTAAAATTGATGATACATTTTGTAAATATCAAATATTCATAAATATATTGCAACAAGCATCCAGAAAATGACATTCTTCGGAATTTGACTTTTTCGTATTGGAATATTTTAATGAGAAATGTGGAATCTAATTCGACGTGACGTGCGAAGAGATTCGATATCGAAAAAGAGTAGAAAAGTAAAATGAATATTCCAAGAATTTGAATATGGGACCTCACAGATTATAGTCCGGCACATTCTCCGCGAACTGTCGGAACTATTGGAAGTCGTGTGCTATTTTAGCCTAATCACGAGTGCAAATTGCAACAAAAAAATTTACTCTTTCGCGTAAATACTCGAAGAATGGGGTAATGACAATCAGAGAAATTGTTAATATTTTCTCAAATTATTTTTCTTCGAATCGTTGGATTATGAAATATGAGATTTTTACTTCGAGTAAAATCATCGAAACCGCGATTCCATTTATTCTCAAATTTAAAAAAACATTATTACCATCGATGTCGTCAAGTTATGTGTTTATGTATCTCAACGACACGACTTCATTCTAATAGCTCTAACAAACATTTAATCCCATATAACACGAAATTTGTCAGTAACTACCGTGTTATACGACAGTTGTCTGTATACAGGGTGTTCGGCCACCTCTAGCAAAAATTTTAATGAGCGGTAGTAGAGGCCAAAATAAGACGAAAATCAAGAATACTAATTTGTTGATGGAAGCTTCGTTAAAAAGTTATTAACAATTAAATTCAAAAATTTCAAATCGTTCTGGAAAAATTATTTTCGGTTGCGGGGGTCAACTACAATCATTTTTGGTGAGTACACATGCCTCCGAAATCCTATCGACTTTCGAGAAAAAAAATCGAGTAGGTGCTGAAATTTTTCGGCGAAAAAAAATTTTTCAAATCGTTTTAAAAAAATTATTTTCGGTTGCGGGGATCAATTACAATCATTTTTTATCATTACACATACCTCCGAAATCGTACGCACTTTCGAGAAAAAAATTCCTTACTGAAAATCCAATTAGGTGCCTTTTTTCAACGGAGAAAAAAAATTGCAAATCGTTGTGGAAAAATTATTTTCGGTCGCGGGGGTCAATTACAATCAGTTTTTGTCATTAGACACACCCACGAAATCCTGCCCACTTTCGAGAAAAAAAATAGAGAAGGTGTGAAATTATTCGAGAAAATTAAAAAATTGCAAATCGTTGTGGAAAAATTATTTTCGGTTGTAGGGTTCAATTACAGTCATTTTTGGTGAATAGACATACCCCCGAAATCTTGCGCATTTTCGAGAAAAAAATTCAGTAAGAGCGGCACTTTAAACGTTAATAACTTTTTAACGAAGCTTCCACCAACAAATTAGTATTCTTGATTTTCGTCTTATTTTGGCCTCTACTATCGCTCATTAAAATTTTTGCTAGAGGTGGCCGAACACCCTGTATACCTTTACTTTGACCCAAATCTGAATTTTATTATTTCCCATTCCAGTAAAAGATTCCTAACTATATTTCTGTGTTATCGATTAGTAAATTTTCTACTTAATAATGCCATTAATTTAACAAAGCTACCGTAAAATAATTGATCAAAAACAAAGACTCTACTTGTCCAAAGAAAATAGTTTGCATAAATCTAAATGGGCGAGGATCAATGGGTTTTCCCCGTCTACAAAAATAAATAAAAAATAAAAAATAAAAAATAAAATTAAAATAAATAAATAAATAAATAAAAAATTAATAGTAAAATTAAAATAAAAAAATAAATAAATAAAGAAAGAAAGAAAGAATCTGCAGAAATTAGTTCGACGTCTTCCAAAAAGTTCAACACTATTTCGTACAAAAACGGCTGTTTACGAGCGATCAGCGTTCTAGAATCGGTTTGAATTAATCGTTCCACGCGTTTTAAGTTCGCTTTCATCCAAAAAGCGTTGGTCCCGTTCGCCTCGCGTGCGCGGATACGCATTTACCTCGATACATAAACTTTATCGCCCACTGGTCACGAAATTTATCGAACGCCCCGCATTCCGTACAGTATCACGCGCATCCACCTGGCTCTGTGTAAACTATCTTTCGGACAGAAATTCCTTGAGCAAACAAAACGAACGTTTGCCCGCGGCAGGCGGACTCGCAGATGCTCATAAATACGGAATATGAAACTGCACGCAGATCGAGCCGACCCGCGTACGGGATAAGTATATTTAGCGGATAGACTGATGAACTCCCGCGACAGACCCCGCAAGTTTACCTCCCCATCGTTTCTTTTTGCTATACCGTCGTGCTCGTTTTACGCTAAAAGCAGACTTTCGACGCGCTTAACGCGCTTTCTTTTTTTTCTTCTAACGAACTTGCCGCGTTTTCGCTCGCGCCGCGACACAACGAGTGCTGAGTGTCGTTTGTACCAAACCAACCGGGCACAAATACTCCATCTCGATTATAAATAGAATTCTTCATTGAAAGGAAATTTTCGTCAATGACTGATTCAATGAAATACTGTTCAACTTTTGTTATGTGAACTTCCACGTACGGAAGTGTAAACAAATCTCATTTATGCTGCGGTGAATATAGTGATAATGTCCTGCATTGTTTAGATACAGTTATTAAATGGCTGAAAGCACAAAATTAATTTACAGTTTTGGAAAGATTTGAAAGAATTAGCATTTGTTAAATCCTTGATGGAATATATATTATGTAGCTACCAATTAATATTTTGTATCGATACTTCGTGTCTAATAGATAGTAATAAATACTTATTATGAAGCAAACAAAATTAATTTACAGTTCTTGAAAGATTTGACGGATTTAACATTTGCAAAGTCGTCTATTGAAAGTTATCGATTAATATTTCATTATATATTTTGTAGGAATGTTTTATGTTCATTTAATAATAACACACATTTATAGTTGTCAGTTTTACTTCTTAACCGAATAAAGAAATTTATATCGTATTATATTACGATAAATTCTAATTTACAAATAAAACCTAAGAAGTTAGTTTACGAATGAACCTGAAATTTTCATTCGTTATTCGTGAATTTTATCCAACTCCGCTATAATCCATATCCTAGCTCTATAGCAGCCATTTTGGTCCGCTGCAGCGAAAAGAGCTCTTTATTATCAAGTATCCACATCTTATCATTGAAATAATTAAAGAGATTTGTATTTCTCTCGAACAAAGTCAGTTAATAAACGGTATTTTACCGTCTATCGAATTCGCGCAAGCTATTTCGTTAGCGTTGTTTTCTATGTAAATTGTTCGCAGCTGATGTACGTTGCAGCGGTTTAAGCGTGCGTCTGAAATTTGCATGAGTGATACATCTCCCTATGTTGCTAAATTGAACAACTCTGCCACTATCGTCTCACGCGAGCCACATTAAATTGAGTTACACCGATGTAGTAAATGCAGGGTGTCCGTTAAATCATTGTGCAAGCAACGAAACGGTGACATCTCGTGGGAAACATAAACGAGTGGAGAACGTGGAACGCTCGTTGCGTAATGTTTCTGCCCTTCTCCTCCTCTGACGATCGCGGAACGAAATCTCGATCGTCTCGCTTATTCAAAAGACAACGAACGGCCCCGAAAGGATCAAACTCGATTTAACTACTTTCGAAAGATTCGCAAAAGTGACGGCCGGACGTGCTCTATAAATTCTCCGGGAATCTGTTAGGGAAGAAAAGATTCGGTTCGATTCGATTACCGGACCGATTCCTTTGTTTGCCCGAACGACTACTCTAACGAATTGAGCCATTCGAGCCGTGGATGGATTCCGTCTTCGTAAGCCTGGTTTCCGAAATGGCTGTCGCTTTTGAAATAGCGCTTAAATCCACGTGGTCCGCGCCCAGCAGATAATCTAAGGGCTGTCGGTCCCTACACTCGATAAACTTCGACTTTGGCTTCGAGCCTCAGTATTCCAGCGCGAAAATCGGAACTTTGGCTCGGTGACCTGTATTCGACTCAAAACTACTTTGTATCTGCTTGACTGCGAAGTACTTTCACAATTTAAAAGCGCTATAATACGTCTTCCGCGTTTCAGACTGTCTTCAATGGCCTCCTCGCGAGAGAGGGATGTAAATTTTATTCGTACAATTGCCTTTTCCCGTGCCCCTTTTGCTCCGCCATCCGCGGTGGAGGAAATATTAGTTCGCGAAGTCGACGTAACGCGATGGATGCCGCGAATTTTTATGAAACAACCACCGTTTTAGGCACCAAAAATTCTCACAAGAATAGAATAAACTTAAACGTTTCTAGTCTCGCCAAAAAGCATTTTGTAAACAGTCTTGAAACGGACTAAAATTAAAAAATAATCTATACAGAGACTCTAGGCTTCCAACTTTCACGAACATCGAGTGTTCCTCGTGTTTCATCGCGAGCTCTACTCGTTTTAGCAAAATTAAACAATCGACGCCGCAGACCATCTATCAAATTATTGAACCCGGTTTTCGAAACTTCGCCTAAAAGAGCCCCCAACGACAATGGGTGAAAACTTCGAACGTCCACACGATGCTTTTGTGCCTAAGTTTCCATCCCCTTTCTTAGGGAATTGCTCACAATATTCTATGATCTTAGCAAAAGACCTATAATTTCTCTTTGCATAATTATATCTTATACTCTTGTTATTTCACCACCATTAACAGAAGCGTCTGATGGAAATGTGTGACAAGTAAAAACTAAGTCTTAGAACACTCAATGTTATAATTTCAAGAAAAGCAATCGAACGATAATCTTTTTGGGGGATTAAGTTCAATTTTCTTAAAGATTCTTGTTTTCATTTACACCCAAATTATGGTGGATTCCGACGTTATTTTTCTAATATCGAAGTAACGCTCGTTTCAGTTATTAGGGACATCTGAGAAAAGATTCCCTCGTTAAAACAGAGCCTGGCCTAGTTACGGGACTTACCCAGTATTCTTGTCTCGTGTGTATTGCAAGAGTAAATCAAGAAATTAAAGGCGTTGCGCCGCGATGCGTCCAACCAGCGCGTTAAGACTGTCGAGGAAATAGATCAATGTATAAGATAAGCAGAAGTAACACCTGGCGTGGAAGCGCGAAAGTTATGTGCCGTGAGATTTCATGGTGTACCGGAGCACGAAGCTCATTGTGCTTTATTATCGTGCTTAAATGTTATATTGTACTCATACGGCACAGTTTGTTACGGAGTCTGTCCATGGCGTACGGTATCCCCGTCGAAAATATTTACCCTCGCGCCTCTGCTCGTACATTAAACGGCGAACATGATTTACACTCGCTCGTGTACGTCGAAATTTTATGTCTGCCGCCTGTACGCTGCCATAAGCACCACGGCACAAAGCTCGAAACGTTATAAATCGTTTTGGACTATTGCAACTTTGCGAAAAAAAAGATCGCACCATGACTTCCTTGAGATTATTTCACTGAACGTTGGATTTTCTCGAGAATTTATTTACGCTAAAAAGGGAACGTACTGGAAATGTTAGTCACCGATTTTGATGAGTAAATAAAAATATTAAAATAAAGTAGTAAGTAAAGGTAAAACTTATTTCGTCAAGTATCTTACACACTGTTAGAAATGAAGGTTTCAATGGATGAATTTTGTATTTTGTTCTAACAAATTTGACGCATTGTTAGAAAAATGTATTTGGCTGGGATTTGAGATAGTATGAAGCAAAGAGGTATAAAAAGAATAAGAACATAGATTATAATTGAGATAGATAGCAAGTAGAGTCTTATTACCAGACTGTGGATCTTTATGCAAATTCCTGTTTTTATTAATAGGATTAATGAAATGGGAGCTTTGTAGAGTGTTGTCTTAACCCCTGAATATAATAATTCGTATCATGCTTTAAGTGTTTTTTATATTTTTGCATATTAAGTGCATCCTGTAATTTGTTTAGAATTAAAATATCCGTAGTCTACTTATTTTATATTAATGTAATATTGGCAATGAGTGAGTTGTGGATAAATAACAGAAAGTAAGCTTCTTTCCTTGGCCAAGGAGCCTGAAATTATATTTTCGCTATGGAATTTTTTTCTCGCAAATGCGTAGGATTTCGAGAGTATGTCTATTGACCAAAAATGATTGTAATTGACCCCAGCAATCGAAAATAATTTTTCCAGAACGATTTGAAATTTTTTTTTTCATCTAAAATTTAGGCACATTTCTGAATTTTTTTCTCGAAAACGCGTAGAATTTCGGGGGTATGTCTGTTCACCAAAAATGATTGCAATCGACCACCGCAACTAAAAATAATTTTTCCAGAACGATATGAAATATTTTAATTTTGTCGAAAAATTGTTCGATCTACTCGAATTTTTTTCTCGGAAATGCGTAGGATTTCGGGGGTATGTCTATTCACCAAAAATTACTATAATTGACCCCCGCAACCGAAAATAATTTTTCCAGAACAATTTGAAATTTTCGTTTTTTTTTTGACTGTCGATTTTTCTTAAAAATTCATTTTCGATTTTTAGTAATTTTGTTTGACGCCCTATCGAAAAGTTGCCTCATACTTTGTTTCAGGTACCCATGAGCTCTACTTCAGAAAAAAATTTCATTGAAATATATTCACTATTGCAGGAGTTATAGTTGTTTGAAAATTGAATCATTTTTGTGGGGGTTTTCTCACTCTACGGGGTCAAGGAACAACTTTCCGAGTATTCTTGGAATTCCTACATATTCTCCACTAAAATACGCGTTGTTTGCTTTTTGAAACATTAAAATCCTCCAATCCGTTCAGAAGTTATGATGTTTTAAACATACGCATGAAAGTTCAGTGAAACATGTCAATGGTATGGTCAGACATGAAATTTTCGGTGATGAACTTTTTCTTCGCAACTGCGTAGGATTTCGGGGGTATGTGTATTCACCAAAAATGATTGTAATTGACCCCTGCAACCGAAAATAATTTTTTCAGAATGCTTTGAAATTTTTTAATTTTATCGAAAGATTTGACCACCTACTCGAATTTTTTTCTCATAAATGCATAGGATTTCGGGGGTGCGTCTGTTCACCAAAAATGATTGTAATTGACCCCCGCAGCCGAAAATAATTTTTCCAGAATGATTTGATATTTTTTAATAACTCTTTAACGAAACCTCGATTAAGAGATAGATATTCTTGATTTTCGTCTTATTTTGGCCTCTAGAATCTCCCATTAAAATTTTTCCCAGAGGTGGCCAAGCACCCTGTACAATACATTGCGCATTTATGCCTCGAAAAGGTGTGACGTTAGGTCGTCGTCGATGCGTCGATAACGCAAAATAAAGGCGAAAGACGATAATCGAAGGCAAAACCGAAACGATCGAGCAGACTTCATTAAACGAGAAGGATCGAACGAAACTAAAGTGAAGTGCGCATCGACTCGCAGCCAGAAGTATCTGCTTCTGTTCGAAAGGTCTTATAACGATTCGTAATGCGCTCGTTAAAGTATGACGCTCGAAATTACCGAGTGTCGCGTTCAATTCCTAACGGACGGGACGGCAATTCGATAGCAATAACGGTCGCGTGTCAAGAGTCCTCCGCGGTAATCGACATCGAGCCAACTATTTTGTCGCTGGAAATATTATAGTAGACTGGCGCGGTTCGTTCGCAAGATATATTTGCTCGTAATTTACGAGGGCCTCCCGCTTAATTGCGTATTACCGTGGAGCCTGTAATTTACGCGTTCAAACACTTCTTTCGATTTGCATGGTAAACGAGCCACCCTCGATCACACTTAGTCATCTTGGAAACGCGGATGTACAAATTGCAGGGAACAAAGTTATCGCGTAAAAGGCAGATAGCGATAAGGAAAGTTACGATTAATGCCTGAACGGGCGAAAAGAGGAAAAAAAAGAAAAAGGTAAATCTGCGAGAAGCGTTAAAGAAGTGTAAAGGGAACGCTGCTAATGAAATACCGACGCTAGAAAGAAGGTGCTGGCTCTGGGTAAAGATCGGATAGGTTAGAAAGTGCTTAAAACAGGTAACGGGGGACGAAACTCGGCGGTCCGTGTTAGCACGTTAAACGGGTACATTAAGAACTTTATGGTTAATTCAGACACTTTCGGTTTTGCCATTGCTTCTGGTAAATTACATGGTATCTAACGTGCTCGTATTAAACGCTCGCGAATGATCGATAAAGGACACACGGTGCAACATCGTCGCCAAGCTTTACAATGTCGAGCAAGTTATTCCTTACACGGAACATCTGCCATAATTACTGCAACGATTATACGCTTTTTTAAAATTTCTGTAAGAATACCGCGACAATACCCCAATAACAGGCTATCAATCAGGAGAATTAATATTCATCTTCCGATTAACGGTGAATGCGTCGAACAGAAAGTCTACTAATTAAATAATTAACGAACTTTTCGTTCGTCGACGAAAACGACGAATAAAACTTACACCGTTCTTTATTGCCGTTTTTAATTGTGATTTAAAGATTCGTTCGAGCAAGACTCGTGTAAATTATATTTATAATACTGGAGAACTCTTTTATATGGAATCAATTTATTTCTTATACGTTATATTCAAAACTATCGACTATATTTGTAGTTATCCTATTCTATTTTAGGTAAAATTTTGTCCTCCGTTTATTTATAGGTATAAACTAGGTGACCATTACTGTCACGAAAGTCGAAAAAATAAATTTTCTAGCACTGACATCTACAAGTATCTATATCTGGATATTTTATTGACTAAATATTCCGATAATACTCCATTGTAAAAATTTTTTAATTTATTTGTGTTTAAAGAAAAATTGAAAAACTGATTTCTGATGTGGTTGCCTCGACTGAAAAATTTTGCTCGAAAAAAGTGTTTAGGACGTTTAGAAATAAATAATGAAAAATGAGGAATTTTTTGGACGTAGACTAACCCCATAAGGAAGTGCCACGTTTCGAGGCTAAACGACGACCCCTATATGTACATTAGCATAATTTTAACCAGAGTGGTCCAACCCTAAAGAATATCAAATATATTTCTCAGCATTCCTTTCAATTCACGGTAGAATATTTATTTCTGCAATTCGATTTAATCAACACTCGAGCAAGATCGTGGGATAGTTGACCTACTCTTTAAAGTGTACAGACTAATAGATCAGCTAATTACTTGACCCAACATTCCGTACCGGTTGAATTTTCTTGCTTCCCCATTCCGCCACGAATTCAAGGAATCGCACTCCCCCTCTTTTTTTACAAAACCTCATCAAAACTTTTCCGGCAAATTCAATTGCCCGGATCGTATTTTGTAATGTCATTGACTTTTTTACGGTTCTTCTCTCTCACATTTCACCGCAATTCCTGCAAATACTTAACTCCTTTGTTCGAAACTTCTCTTTTTTATTTTGTTGCATATACGAGGTCTGAATAATTTACTTCTGGCGGTAGAGAAATATTAAACCAGTCTTATTTTATATCAACAAACAAATATTAATTTTTTGAAATTCGAAAACTATAGATATTTGTTTAAACGAAACTGTATATATTGATACCAGTAAGAACTTCCTGAAGACCTGCAAAATGCACTCTTACTTTCAAAACATGAACAGTTAGGAAAAGATAGAATTTGTCTCAATGGTTAACACATTGTTTATTTAAGTTCACACTAAAAAAAAAAATTACTTTGTAACTGTAACTATAGTCAATGTGTTTGGACAATTTCATCGCAGAAATTCCAAACGAATGTAGACGAAAGTGCGTTATTTTTGCGAGAGTAGCTTCGGGTTATTGGGCGCTAAACTCTTTATTGTTGATTAAAGCCGACGCATGGAATCATTGCGTTAAAGGCAGTAAAATTGAATTTCACGCCCGCGCTATACGACCTATAAAAGTGATCATAGACATTCAATTCTGAGTGACAACATACGCGACAGTCCGTTATTGGCAGTTTGGCTGACAAAAAAAAATGATTCTTCGCGGACAAAATAAGCTGAAAGCTTGAAACAACACCCTTGCAAACAGGTCTGAGTTTTCCAGATGAAAATTCATCGGACACGAGAGCACTTGAGTGAAAATTAATGTGGTAAATCTTGTTACGAACCACATCCTGCTCTTTTGTGTTTACAGTTACGCATTGTCCAGGTTTGCAACACCGAATTTATTTGATCTTTTTCAATGCAACGAGTTCATTCATCGTAACCAACGAAAAATATACACGTTCGAGCACAATTATAGCACGGTTATGTAAATAAAATTATAACGTCGCGAGTATGAAATTTCTAAGCAATTTCAACTTGGACGTATAGTCCATAGAGCGTGTAAACACGATTAGACATTTTTAGAATTTCTGCTCATCTATCCGTTTGTTTGCTCGTTCGTTCTGGATTAACTCAAAATCCACCGAACCGATTTTGATTAAACCTTCGCCATTCTGTTCCGTGTTTGCCTGTGAACGGGATAGGTTTATTTATCGTAGTACACCTGCGCAACGGAAGCGAGTACTAAACAATTAGTAATGAAACTCGGTTGTGTACGTTTGTTTGCTAGCCTGAAGTAAACCAACTTAAAATATCGGTTATATGGAAATTATAAAATGCGCGATATCTCGCTTATGCTTACTCTCACAGGAGAAGTGCTTACGACAAAATTTGTTGGATATTGAATAAAGAAACTTTTTTGTTCCGTACAAATTTTTGATACTATCGATAATAACCCAGATATCGACCTAGCCATTGATATAAACATCGTTCCAACTTTAGAAATAAACTACTTTTCTATTACTATTTTTTCTATCCCTAATATTTGAAAATATCTACTTTCGACAGGTATTTCTTGAAACTGAAAGTCACTCGAGCGAAACTACGAGCAAAAAAGATATTAGACTAGGTAGAAGAAGGTAAAATCTAAGTGATTATAGGAAATGGGAAGATATAAATCTTTTTATCTCGGGGCTGAGGCTTCCTTATTTAACTTTCAACCGGTGGTATGATATCTAAATCATTTCACGGATCTAAGGCAATCCAGGGTTTTTCAATAATCATGGTACAAAATTAACCGAAATTCTGGAATATAATTTGTTCATATAATGCTTTATAATTTCGAGAAAATCAATTTTGCAGATTCATTGGGACACATGTGCAGTAGAATACGATTTGGCGTCAGTTCAAGTAGAAATAGTGATTGATGGTCGGACGTGTCAAACAAATCGTATTCAATCGCATAGATATCCGACAAATTTTTTAATTCGATTATCTTAAAACTTTAGCATTATATTTTATTATTCTACATTTTCGATTTATTTTTTCATGTAGGATCACGATTGTACCATGATTAGTGGGACATTCTGTATAGTAACTGCTCACGATTCAATATCTAACCACTCGCTATGAAGATAAGGAATGATTTATGCTTTTGTCCTATCAAAATTTTCGTACAGTCACAGATAGTTAATTTTTCTCGACGCTATATTTAATTTATTCATCTTTCTCATGTCATGATATTTATAATAATAATTTAATATTGGTACAGGACAAAGTTGACAATATAGAATCCAAACAAAAATAATTGCAAATATGTTTTCATCGGCAGAAAAATTCTAAAATTTAGAAGTCAGCACGTAATATTAATAACAAATATAATCTTGTAAATCTGTAAAACATTACAGTGTATCAAATAAGATATTCTGAGAAGAAACTTAAAACATCATAATTGAATGAACAAATAAGAAAATATATTTGGGAAATAAATAATAAATAGAGATGGTAACATTGAAATAGTTATACAAACGAAATAAATCTCTTTTTAATAAATAGTGAAAGTGACATGATGGTTACAAAAACCTTGAATTATTTACGATCGATAGCCAACAATCGAAAGTTTTTATTACGCACAAAGAGAATCGTTCGTTAAAAACATTTTTCATTCCCATATTTTTCAATAGATTCCCATTGAAGTGTTATTGATGGATTAACGAGGCTTTTCCAATAAAAAAGAGTTCAAACGCGATCCCGTTCGAACTATTTTTAACTACATAAAACAGACAATTTTTTGAATGTTCAAAAGAGGTCATGTTTCCATCGAAAAAAGTTCAACGAACCATCGAAAATAGTTTTATGAAAAATAAACAAATTTTAATCTTCGCTGACGCGAGTTTCACGTTTTACGCGAATTAAATATCGATTTTATTTATTTATCGTTTTAAGAATATCGAGGGAGAGAGCTAAATCGAAATTTTATAAATTGAACAATTTATGGAAGTTTGAAAAAACGTTTTATTGCAGCAAAGAGTGGCAATCAGAAACTTTGAACTTTTCATCGAAAGATTTTCCAAGCTTACAGAAGGGATACCTCAAAAACTAATGAAACTTCTGGCTTGGAATTTTAATAGTCCGTAGAAAACGTGTCCACCCATCAGTGATATTGGAATATCAGTTTTATTATTAACAAAAATTAATAATAACTCTAGTTATAATTTTACTATTAACAAAACACTTAAAACTTTTACTTGTTCATTTTAAATGGACGCTATTTTCAATATTTCTACTTTTTGAGATATTTATAGAAAAATTGTTTAATACTTTGTGGCAGGTGCCCATGAGCTCTAGTTAAGAAAAAAATTTCATTGAAATATATTCACTATTGTAGGAGTTATGGCTGTTTGAAAATTGTATCATTTTTATGGGGTTTTTCTCACTTTACGGGGTCAAGAAACATCTTTTCAAATATTCTTGGAATTCCTACATATTCTCCACTAAAATACGCGTTGTTTGCTTTTTGAAACATTAAAATCCTCCAATCCGTTCAGAAGTTATGATGTTTTAAACATACACATGAAATTTCAGTGAAACATATCAACGGTATGGTTAGACATGTAATTTTCGGTGATGAATTTTTTTCTCGAAAGTGCGTAGAATTTCGAGGGTATGTGTAATGACCAAAAATGATTGTAATTGATCCCTGCAACCAAAAATAATTTTTTTAAAACGATTTGAAATTTTTTAATTTCGCCAAAAAACAGCACCTACTCGAATTTTTTTCTCGAAAGCGCGTAGGATTTCGGGGGTATGTCTATTGACCAAAAATAATTATAATTGACCCCCGCAACCGAAAATAATTTTCCCGTGAATGATTTGAAATTTGTTAATTTAATTTTTTAATAACTTTCTAACGAAGCCTCAATCAACAATCTGATATTCTTGATTTTCGTTTGATTTTTCCCAAGGGTGTCCGAACAACCTGTATTACAACAAATAATTGAAAATCGTCTTGTTACACGACTCCGCCCTGTAGAAAAAGAAGAAACATCGTTTAAAATTCCTACGTGTACGTTCGTCAGTGTTCCTTCTTCCCGTGCATCCCGTAAGCGTCGAAACGCTGTAACACCGAACGAAACGCAAACACTCGTTCGAGGTCCACCGTAGGGAAACACGCGGACGTAGGAAATGGAGAACCGGGGTGTACATACTCACCGGTTCGCACCAGCACGTTAAGTAGGATGGATAGCAGAAGGGTGGTGGCCCGGTATCCGTGTATTATGATCATCAGCCACCTCGATACGCTGAATCCCGCGTCGTGCCATAGACCCGTGCCCTCGTGTACCATATTTTTCCGCCTCGCCCTTTCTCGTCCACCTTGCCGCCAATTGCCTCCCCGTCGCCTGGCCTCATTCACCGTTCGCTTCGAGTTTTTATCGTCGGTCGAAACGCGGCCCTCGAACCCCGTAGGAATGTCTGTCCGCGTTCCTGCTCGTCGAACGGCCCGATAGAGAGAAGAAGAAAAAAAGCTACGACGTTGGAATCCACTGAGGGGGGAGTTTACTCCATCGACCCGGCGTTCGAACGTTTCTTGCCGACACTGAAAATCTTTTCCGTCGCGATTGTTGCACGCGTCGTCGCCGTGGATTGATTAGCGTTCCGTCGACGGAGGAAAACTTTTCCTGTTGCCGTGGAAACCCACGGCAAGGAGCCGCGAGCTAGAAGATCCGCGTTTCGAGCGGCAACTCGCCGGGATCAATCCGAACCTGCAGATATTGCTCAAGTTTATGGAGTTCCCGTCGACGGCGAGTCGTTCGGCAACTATCGTTAACGACGAGTGTATAAAGTTGCGCCCGGGAAGCTCGTCAGCGGCCGATTTCCTAGATAGGCGCCGGCTTCTCGGGTCTTATCGTGATCGCGAAACCCGGTACGGGTCAGCGAACGTTCCGCCCGGTCCCGGGCCAAGTTGCTCGCGAACGTTCGTAGTTGCTATTGTTCCGCGGGTCTATAGCGCCACGGAACATTCGAGACACCCGGATGCACCCGGGAGAACAAACCGTCAAAGAAACACGTGTCGAAACGCTCGACGACGGGGACTTCTCTCTGTCTCGAGATATTGTTGGGAGTCTGCGGGACGTCGCGGCAAGCCGTTGGGACGATATCCTATGGCGGTAAAGTTAATGGCGCGCCTCTAGCTAAAGGACTTTCTTGCTAACCGTCTCCTCGTTCAGTTTCATTCACGGACGTTCCCGGTGCTTCGTACGTTATCAGAAATACAGGACGCTCCGGGCCATAGAACGAGAACGTTCCCCGAGTTCCGGGGGCCCCTCCTACCTTTCTCGAGTGGCTTTCAGCGTTCTTTCGTCCCTTCTGTTCCACAGCCAAAGGCTCCGGCGGCCGCCTCTGTGCCGAGTCTACCGGGTTTTCTTTTTTTTCTTCCCCCCCCCCCGCCCCCCACTCTCGTTGAATCCCAGAGACACCGGATGAGAAGCGTGTTGTGCACACCGGCGCGCGTTCAACCACCGGGAAGATTTTTCCCTGCTCGTTGCTCCGGGTATTAGCGCGATCTCGTGGAAGTTTCGCGACTGCTTTCAGAACCGCGACCGTCGCAAAGAGCCCCGCGTTTAATTCCTACCGCAGACGAGGGTATCTCCGGCAACCTTCATCGTCGATTCCCGGTGTGTCCCTTTGCTCTCGTTCGCGGAAATAACGATTACCGCGCTACGTTAGCGAAACCGGCACTCGACCATCTTGGTTCGTTTTAATTGGCGACGCGGACGTGTCGCGGCTCGAAGACGGAACTTCGCGGAACTGTAGAGATTCACGGGTCCCGCAATTTCCAAGGATATCACGGGGGGGCCGTGATGCAACGACGCGAGACTCGACGATCGTTAAGTGACACGGCTAATATTCCGCTTCGCTCGGTTTCGCAGCCTCCACGGTTCCCCGGACGTCTCGCTGCGAGACACGTGGGCGTCGACGTCGCGCGCCTTCTTCGGGGTCGGTTGCTTCCGTCGCCGCGGCGATGCTCGAGGCCGTTTTCACCCTTCGGTTACGCCAAAGATTTGCCAAAGAATTTCCCGGGCTTCCGGTTTCGTGGATATTGTGCAAGTTTGTGGAACGTCGCGGTAACCTTGGAACCACCGGGTGTCCTCGCGTCACAGCGAACCGTGGCGCTTTCGAAACATCCGCTTGCGTGGACACACACACTGGCGGTCGGCGTGTCTTCGTGGAAGATCGTCGTGGTTAACCCCGGTCCTTTGAGGAATTTCGGCCGTCCCGTGGTCGGCGTTGGTACAAGGGATGGTCAGTAACGCGCCGCTTCACGGATTACAGATGACTCGCTTCCTCAGAGGCCCGTTCTGGTGCTCCTGAAATTCGAGCAAAGTGGATACAGATCGGGCGGGATCCTGCAACCCGAACGGGCGTCTCGTGTAATGGCTACGACGGGGGACTCGAATCTCGTAAACTTTTTAAAGGTAAGCTCCTTTTTGTTCAAATCCAGTTGAAATCTGCGAAAGCCCGTAAGCCAGAAAGACGAAACGGCCGAACGAGACGGGGACCTTAACTCTGGAGTACTCTGCGCGAAGCCATCGCGGAGCCCGCTAGACAAACATTGTTCTCGAAATGGCAAATATTCGATTGTTCGAAAGGGGTTTTTATTTTGTTTTTTTACACGCGGACGGGAAGACCCATTTGTTTATGGAAGTTATTGTGCAATGCTTGTGCAAAACATTTGAAGATGCGCCAAATTGATGGTATAACTTCTAGCAAAATGTTTGGATCTGGCGGATAAATATGAAAATTATGAAGAATATTCATGACTTTGGATTGTAAAATGTAGATGGAACTGATGAAACACTAACAGGAGACTAATATAACCCAAATGATAATAAAATGACAGTTTTAAAGTATTACTAGAAGGAAGAAAGAAGAAAGAGAAATTATTAATTCAGAGACATACATTGAAAATTGGTTTGAAGACACTTCAGACTTCAGACTTCAGACTTCAGAGAAAGGAGAAAGAGAAATTATTAATTCAGAGACATACATTGGAAATTGGTTTGAAGACACTTCAGACTTTATTTTCTATGTTGACCAAATGTCATCATAGCAAAGCAGTAAAAGACTATTTGCAACAGTATTAAAACAATGTCAAGATCAGCAAGCAGTCCTATACTATAAGTTGTTTATTTCATTAAAATTGAATTTAAATTTGTATACAGCAAGTTCGCGTAATTACTATGCCAGCATTATTTCGTAAATAATTGTTTTCTAATTCTAAAAAATTTCTAAAAAATTCTAAAAAATTTCGAAGTAGTTTGTCAATTTTCTGTATAAAGTTAATGTACCAAATATGCATATTTACAGTAAAATTATTGAATACCTTTGAACAGATTTTTAAAATGCATGCGTTAAGAAAAAGATACACGACAGAAAAGAGAGATATCTTACGAATAAATTTAACTCTAAACGATCTTGGTACGAATTGGTATGCATGAAGTGTCGTTAGGTTAAGTGTTTGAGTTCCCATTACTTCGAAAAAGTTTTAACAAATTTTTTGACGCAACTGAAATTACCATAAATTTTAGGACTAAAGCCTCCTCTTTGCAACGACTCACTTAACAGTTAATTTACAATTTTGATCGTTATTTTATTCCGCTTTGAATGGAATACGCGTACGATGCTTCCTCTATAAATCGTTTCCGGTGATTTCACTATTTTTGTCGTGTTCGATCACGTGTAAAAGTCGCGGTTTTTTTTTATTGTCGTGGTACAGTGTTCCCCGAATATTTGGCCAATACCTTTTGGGCATTTTACGTCGTTTTCATGAAGCTATTCGCAAAAAACGTTTAGATTTACGGAGGGACAATTCATGGAAATTTTACCCCGATAATGCACCGACACACGCGTTGTTTCTTGTTCAAGAAATTTTGTCCAAAAGCAACACCGTAACGATACCACAGCGGCCATATTCGCTATATATCGCTTCCAGCGAATATTTTCTTTGTCCAGGAATGCAAAAAGCCATGAATGGATGTTTCGCGTCCATTAAAAGCACAAAACAAAAATCGTTGGCTCCACCAGAAACTGCATTCCAGAAATGTTTCGAATAGTGACAAAAAACGTTGGCACGAGTGTGTTGTGTTCGTTAGAGCAATGTTTCCCAATCTTTTTCGACTTGAAAATCCCTTTTGCAATAGCTAAATAACTCACTTCACAAAAAAGTATTTCTACTAAAAAAAATATATTAAAAATAAGTAATTTCAGAATCAACAGAATCAAAAGCTTATTTCGTGCCAAAGTTTTTTATTTTATTTTATTATTACGAAGTTTGGGCTCCAAGATATTGTTTTGATTTATTACTGTTATTAATTAAATACATTAATTTAAATTTGAGTTATGAATATAACACAGATGTAGAAAGTGTTTATTGAAGTATAAAACCCCACTAAACCTTTGAATCTGTTTTTCTCGTAATTGATTAAAAAAAGGACACGTATTGCTTGTATCTAAGTAAGTTTGAGGTCGTACAAACGCTATCGAAGACGACAATTTTTAACCAGAGTACCGAAACGTTAATTCAACAGCGGTCTCCTTCTTGTCGCGACGAAATTGCACGGAAATTCTGCGTTTCCGTCTTGCACACGCGCTATTCAAATAGAGCATCGATGATTGCACAAGAACCTCATTCCTTGCATTGTATTGACAAATGGAAGGAATAGTTTCTTGCGAGGAACATCCGTAAAATGTCCTTTCCCCGACTTTGATGAAACTTTGCTATACACCGGCCAAAAATGAGGAACAGGAGTTTCTTCTAATATTCAAATTCGAGGGGTGAAATTATTCTCTAATGTCTCACCCTCTGATTTTATCTTGGAAACTACTATAAAAAACATTTTGAAACTATTTCTCCTCAGTTTTTGACAGAAAATGATATACTATACTTACGAGTACACATAATTAAAAAAAAATTAACATTGTTCAAGGAATTAAGAAAACAGGGTGTATTTGGGACCATTTTTTTCAAGCATTCTTGGTTCTAGCAAAAATGTTTGAGTTTTCGATATTGTAAATGTATAGTGATTACCTGCAAGCTTTTAATATCATTTTTTTAACTTTATTTATTTATCAGACTGAAATGTAAGAGTAAATGATAATTTCAGAAATCTAATTATTGGGATATTTTAATATTTCAGAATTAGAATAATTTTTGAATCGAACAAAGATTTTCATGATAAATATTAATAATTTCAAACAAGGTTTCAGTCTTACTATCCAAGATGTATTAAGTGCATCGCTATTATAGGGGGCTATTTTGAAGAATAAAATATAATAATTACTTATTTGATGTGTCTACGTCTTTTAATCACAATCCAGACATTTTATAGTCACGCTATGAGTTCGATTATTAGAACATTTTGATATTTTCTAATTAGAATAATTCTCAAATCGAACAAGAATTTTGATAATTTCAAACAAGTTTTCAGACCTCCTACCCAAGTTGTATTAACTGCATTACTATCGTAGTGGACTATTTTGAAGAATAAAATATAATAATTACTTATATGATGTATCTACATCTTTTAATCACCAGAGCCCGAAAATTATATCTTCAAGCTATGTAGAATTGATCAGAACCGAAAAATAATAGTTATACAACAGATATAAGATCGATTCTGAAAAGCCATAACATTTTTTCGGTTCACGTGACTGCTTCAAGAACCGAAATATTATAACTCTGTTTTGAACCCTTTGAGGAACTCTGTATCCCTCCAGGATGTTCCAGGAGGTAAAGCACCGCACGAACACAAAGCAGGACTCGAGCAAGCGAATAACATATACGGCGGCCATGACAAAAGTTCTATCGCTCTTATTGGAAAATCCTAACAAAACAGGAACGGACGGACCAGTAGAAGCGACCGCGGACGCCGCGACAATGCTGTCAAACCGAGTCTCCTTACCGGAATCGATTAACCTCAATAATCGAGGAAAATTTCTATCGCTGGTGGAATTTTGCCGTCGTATAAGCTCCGTTTCCTCGCAATTATCAACGTGTTCGGTGTGTTTCCGTCGAATGCTGTCCGCTCGGGCGGAAAACGCGGCGCGATAACGCGTCTACCCTCCCCCAAAGTGTCGGGAACCGTGCCCGCGAACGCGGCGGGAAATAATAAAGCGTAAATTTCCGACGCGCTCGCGGATTAATTCGCGCGAGAATCTGTTGCTCGCGAATACGAAAAAACTTTCGATCGCCGCGGGAATTATAAACTCCCGCGACCGTGCAAACAGTTTAACGGATAGAATGCCGCGGATAAAGGCCGCCTCTCGCCCGCGTATACGTTTTCGTGGTCGCGTTTTCCAACTGTTGGGAACTGCCTTGTCGGAATTAACCGAAGGAAAATCTGAAAACCGTGGATGGCGAAACGAACATGTTTTTCGACGGAGCAGGCGTTTGTTAAATCATCATCGTTCCGTTCGTGGATCCTCGAGAAACGAACGAATTGTTGCGACGCGATACGTTCTGTAAAAACGACTTTACCTTCGGCCACGAGTGGCTCCTCTTCCTATCTTTACTACGCCGAGCGTTAAGCTCCCTCCGACGTGAAAGGGCGCGAAATTTAACGAGCGACTAAGGTCGCAGGCAGGTCGGGGCAATAAAAAAGACGAGGAGAAACGAGGACTGAAACGAACGGGATATAAACGATGATGCCACCGCGCTGGAAACGCCAACAACGACGACGCGGACCCAACGGAAATGCTAACGATAAGCGTGAAACGTGCGAGATACAGGAAACAAGAAGGGACACGCGGAATTATTGGCAACTGTCTACGGGGTGTCCCGCTAGAAACAGGTCAACGTTGATATCTTTCACGTTTTAAATACGGTTCAACCCCGCGTTACACGTTCCTCCCGTTACCCGAATGTTCGATCACCCGACCACCCTGCTATTATTCGAACGTTCCGTTATCGGAATACGCTACCGTCCATACAGAGTATTCCTTTTCTTATTGAAACATTCTTCCGTAGCGGTGGAACGATCCTGGCGGCTAACGAAAGTATTCCAACGCCTGGATTTATGGTTTTTAGCGCGTCAAACAATCACGCCGCGAGACGAGGCAGCACATTTTATATTTTTCTCGCGTTTCAATCGCGTGATTTCTTTAACACGATTAGTTTTGTGCATTTATGGGAAATTTTAATTCTCAAAATAATAGAAGAAACACTTAAAATGAGATACGAATTATTATATTTAGGGGTTCAGACAACCCTCTACAAAGCTCCCATTTTATTTGCATGAAGATCCAAAGTTTAATTATCACATTTCTTTAAAACTTTTCTGCTGTCGTTGATTTCATCTTGGGTATTGTTTCAAATATTTTGCAATGCAACGTCATTGTAGGAATGTACACCTAGCACTCCGTTTTGCACGGTATTCTTTTACACGATTTCCATTAAGACGATTTATTAACAGTTGCACGATTTTTTTTTTTTCTTTTGAACGATTTATTCAACGTTATGCAAGTTCGAAAATTGGTCAGGCGCACGAGTACTAAGTGTGAATATCGATTCGATAGAAAATCCTGTTTCACTCCTTTTATTCTACTAATATGAATGACCAAAGTATGCACAGCTTATACTCTTTTTATCACGTTTATCTAAATTATATTAGTACCAAATTTGTTTTACAGAACAACCTCATAAAATAAATCAATGTTCACTTATTTATAAAGACTATTTTTGGCTGGGATCATGTGCTATTCTAGGGTCAAAAATACCCTTAACTATTATTAAATACATATATAAAAGGAAAAAAAATTATACGTTTCATAACCCTCCTATAAGAGTGAAAGCAAATTATGAAATCCCTCATTCAGCAATTTCTATAAACATTATTTAATAAATATGTATACTGAAAATTACATAAAAATTAATTGTAACAGAGAATTTAAAAATTTGTGCATTGAAAAATCCCCCAAAAATCTTTAAAATTATTTATCCAGTATTTGGCTTATTTTTCTAAATGGATTTGGAAAATTTGCAAAGTTGGAAAGTTCAGAAACTTTCCATACTAATTTTAATCATAAAAGCATCTTTTCCTAAAACACAGAAGCAATTGACAGTGTTAGGGGTAACTATAGTGTATAAGTAACAAAAGAAAAAGGGTGATGCTGAAATTGGAAGCAGAATTACATATCACTGGACATTGGGAGAAAGATGTTCAAGGATCATTTTTCTGCGTGTAATCTAAAAGAGGTCCACGATTACCAGAATTAAAAATAACGAAAGTGTGCAAAATTAGCAAGGAGTGATAAATTATAGCAGACAATGCAGACACGGATATTGTAAAAACGAAACGTTGGTATGCCAAGTTCCTTGAATATTATATTACGGATGGACGAAAGCTCAAAAGGAAATGAATGCCGTTGAAATATTCATGTTGGAAGGTATGAGAATTATGGCTATATCTAACAATTACCACCTCACTTTTTATATTACGTTCACCGCGTATTGCTTTGCGTGATAAATATTAATCATCATTGTTTTATTGCTTGATTGGAACTTCAATTTATCTAGACTAATACAGGGCAAACGTATCTATATTTAAATCTCCTTTTGTACAATTTGAAATTCATTTGTAATTTATTTACTAATTTTGTAATTAATTTAACACAAGTACACATTTAAAAATATTTGTAGAATGGATAATTAATGTACTTTTGAAAACGGCTGCCCTGGATTCTTCGAAAAATCGATCGTCGAAACAAATTTGTCTTCCTATTAGTTAGCATAATCGACGTTTTATTGTATTTTGAAAATAATTGTATTTCACGCCCCGTCCACGTTTCGTATTGTCAATCTTGTTCAATACACTGGGAAAATTACAATATTAATTATTAATTCTAGATTGGGTTTTCGATAATAGCTCAAAAGCGTTGAAATTATAATTGTTTCGAAATTTATTATAAAAATGAACGTAACGAACGATTCAAATGCAAACAAAATAAGTAAAGTCATCAAAATGCAATGTGTTTAATATGCACTTATTTGCTAGAACATTTTAATATAAAAATTTAAAATAGCATTCTTTTTATGAAAACTCACATACATGTTAAATGTTACTAAATGTTTTCAAGTGATGAATCTACACGTGTTTGCATCTTTTTCATGGATGTAAAAAATTAATGAACTGATAAATTTATATTGTAAATATATTCTGTATATTTTCATTGTATATTTGTAATAAAAAAATAAAAAAGTAGTTTCACTGTATGTATAAATTGCCTACTATCTAAAAATTTAATTGAAACACTCCTCGTTTCAAATAACGAAATTATTTCTGTCGTTTCAAATATTCCAAGAAACGTGAGGCTAAAACGATTATTTAAAATAGTTGCTTCTTACTGCTGTTTAAAATAAAATTTGTCCAGATCTGCTTCCCGCAAATATAAACCAGTATAAAGGACCACTTCCTGGAAAATATGAACGAAAGATGATTCAGTTTATGTTTACTTTCTGATATCGTTCTCTTTTAGCGAACGACGTGCTCTGATTAAATTAATAGCGGAATTTGAAGAGTGAACTTTATTACAGTATATGCATCTGCTGTCGTAGAACTGTCGCGTTTCGCGATCTCTAACTTTAACGCCGTCTTCCTCAAAACTACTTTTCCAGCGCGTCCATAAGAACTCCGGCAATAATAAACCAAGTTTCATGAAATTTGACATGCATATAAAATAAGGTGCGTCCCGGAATGATAAAAGCAGCTTAGAAAATAGCGGTTCCAAAACTTTGGTAAACATTAAAAACTCGTCGTGTTGACGATCACGTTAAAGTTTGTTTTTTTTTTAAATTAAAATGCAAATTCAATATAATCTTTGTTTTTCCTTTTTTAAACGAAACATCGAATTTTTCGCGATAAAATTCGACAAAGCAACGTTTGTATTCGAAAACGCCCGAATTTTAAAGTGATTAGTTTTTAGTGACCTTTTACTACGCACACAGGATGTGACAAAGAGTATAATAAAATGTGAAGGACATTAGTTTCTCTTGAAAATATGAACGAAAATTTCACTTGAAAACATGAACGAAAAATAACATTTGCGTCGTGAAAGCTTTCGACATTCCTCAACGAGAATGTATTCGATCTAACGAGAAAGCAATTTTGCCTATCATTATCTTACAAAGAATAATAATTATAAATTAACAAAAACTAATATTGAACCTAAGACTACCCAGAGACTGTACGAGAAACGCCAAAGTGTACGTTGAATATTTTACCTGGCTATTTGCATTTTCAAGCGAAATAAACTCTGATGTTTGTAAACTCCTATTATCATGAGGAATTCTACACAACCTGCAACGCTAGATCGTTTCAAATAATATCAAGCGCACTGGAAACAATGAAGAACCATTGTATTTCGAATACTGTTTCCTACTGTCGCATTAAATGCAAGAACTAAATAATCGCGTTCACCGTAGACGTTAACTGATCGCAGATTAACTATTTAAGCTTTATAGACGAGACGAGCTCGTTTCTTAATCGTTTATCGTTTATTTACAAGTATCGAAGATTATTCTCTCTCGTTATTCATTTCATAAAATTTTAAACTAAATGATTTATATAACATACGATTACAGAAACACCTGCGACACGAATGTTCTGTTACTTTAATAGTATATTCCAGTGAATTAATTCTAGAATCAAAACTGGTAATACAAACAAAGTCCCGTGAAAGTTATACTGTTATAGTAACGATGATAAAAATATAGTTTTGAGATAAAAATTACATTCAGCGTGGAACAATGTCTCCATCAAATTACGATTAACACCTTGTATACTGTAAACATTCTTTACAAATTTTGTGATACTTTATATTTATCTGGTATTTTACGATAATTCCCCCTATTTTGACCTAAATAATAAAATTATTTCAACCTGGATTTCTCTGTCTACAACTGTAAAATTTTAATAAACTGCAAAATTGAACAAGTGATTTATTCTTTAGCCAACACATTGAAGTGCATAATAATTCCAAAAAATAAAAACTATACAAGATGTTCAACCATCCTTGGGAAAAATTTTAATGGGATATTTTAAAGGCCAAAAGTAGGATTTCGGGGTTATTTGCATTGACCAAAAATGATCATACTAGACCCCTGCAACCAATAATAATTTTTTCTGAACGATTTGAAATTTTTTAATTTTGTCAACTTCGTCCACCTACTCGAATTTTTTTCTCGAAAGTGCGTAGAATTTCGGGGGTATGTCTATTCACTAAAAATGATTGTAATTGGCCTCCTCGACCGAAGATAATTTTTCCAGAATGATTTGAAACTTTTTAATAACTTTTTAACGAAGCCTCAATCAAGAAATTGATATCCTTCCTTTTCGTCTTATTTTGGCCTCTAGAATCGCCCATTTTTTTCCATGGGTGGCTGAACACCCTGTATAGAATCGAATGTATGATAATGTGGCTTATAAATTCGAATATCATAGCATTCACGTTCACGAACGTGTTATTTGAAGAAATAGGTATAAATGTTTATAAATACGTAATTCTTACAATATCACGTGCCGAATAAATGCATCGGATATCTAAAATGATATCTCAAGCTGAAAATTTTGCAAAACTACTGTCACATCCACGACTGTACGCAATCTCCCAAGAAAATAGATAATAAGCTTGGCTGTAGATTCAAAACTTTTCCCTCACAATTGGCTGCCTTTCCTCGCGTTACAGATCCCCTTGAAACGTCGAAGACCGTAAACTCTTAAGATCAAAGGATCTCGAGCACGCTACGAGTTCATTTTCCCAAACTTATGTCTCAGACTTCCTAAAAAGTTCTCAAGATCCTGGAAAAGGGATTGAGGGAACTGTTGTCCGTCGCGAGTACGTGAACGCGTCCGTCGAATTCGCGATGACGAAGTCACCCGGTGGTCTACGCATCGACAGGTAATACGGTGGATTAAAGATTCAAGATCCAGACCGTGGGATGAACGACGCTCGACTTTATGAATACTAATTGGTATTCGGGAGAACATTCGCCAGGGGGCTGGAATTTATCGGGTTCATCAGACCCCTATTCGTATCTCCGCCGGAGCTCATTGAAAAGGGGCAATAGGATAACGGAAACCCTAATACGGAAAGAAGGTAGCCCAGGCGTTATCTGCAAGGAGCTCTCGAATCGAGTCGGCCGCTGGAATAACGTAGAATCTCCCCCTTTCGCATAAACACGTATCGTTCGTACGTAAACGGGATGGAACGGTTTGGCCTGGATTTGGCATCCGTACTTGGTAATTAAGTTCACTCCGCGCGCTGTGTACAGGCGTCTCTTCCCCTATCTCTGTCCCTCTGTGTGCCTGGTGGAACACGAAATTGCGCCATTACCGGTGGCGATTAAAGTGCCGATAATCCTGAGCATCGATTTAACCTATGGCTCGGTATCAATTACCAGGTCAATCGTCGTCGAATGCCACGTCCTATTTGGCCACTTGACTGACCCGAAGACATTTAAATGAAAATCGTTGCCCTTTATATCGTCGTGGATCCGCGCCACGCCGTTCGTTTCCGTTTCGCGGGGCAAGCGGATGAGATATCCACCACACCCCGAAACGGCGAACAGAAGAGTGGTTAATTGAAAATCTGTACGAACCTATTTGATATTCATTCATATCCGCGCAGCGCACATTACACGTAACCCGGGTATCGATTCGTATTACGTATGTGCATAATTTTCGCGACGCGTTGCGCGAGCAAATTTTTACGTGTTCGTCGTGTTCTCGCGCGCCGCGCTACGATTGATTAAACTACCCCCTTGGAAAGCTTTCACGAGAGGGGGGCGGGACGACGTTAGCGGCGTTGACGCTCGATGCGAATTAACGGCGGCATGAACGACGCTAGAGAGAATCGCGAACCAATCCTTGTTGCTATATGTGATATAATAAATTAATATCGTAAGAGCTAATTGAAATTGGGTACGGTACGCTGGAAGCGTTATGCATCGTGGCTCGCTAACTCGTGTACAAAACGATATTCCTGTCGGTTTTAACGCTTTGATGGCCGCAACTATCGCCCAACGGTTGCACGCCGCATGATTCTTCTTCGACTCGACGTTTTTTCAACCAATATTTTTTTAATACTCAAATATTCGCTGTAAAAGTGATATTTATGAATTTTTTTTTTTGATTCTAACATCTTACGCGATGAAACTGAAGGTACATATTTTCGCGATAAAAAAGACAAATATCAAAATAGTAATTATTATATTATACCCCCTCTTGATACCAAGCAAACTTTTAAATAGTTTTATACAACGAATGAAAAGAAACTTAAATCACTTATTCTCTATACAGGAAGTTCGTCCACCCCTGGTAAAGATTTCGGTAAAGAATTTTTTTCTCGAAAGTGCGTAGGATTTCGGGGGTATGTGTATTCACCAAAAATTATTGTAATTGCCCCCTGCAACTAAAAATAATTTTTTCAGAACGCTTTGAAATTTTTTAATTTCGTCGAATTAGACCACCTACTCGAATTTTTTTCTCATAAATGCGTAGGATTTCGGGGATGCGTCTATTCACCAAAAATGATTGTAATTGACCCCCGAAACCAAAAATAATTTTTTCGGAACGCTTTGAAATTTTTTAATTTCATCGAAAAATTTGTCCACCTACTCGAATTTTTTTGTATTCCAGCTTTCTCAATAAGTTTAAATTTCCTTCGCCAATTACTCTACCTGTTATTATTTGACTGCAGATGTTTATGCTTAATTTGGAAAGATATAAAAAATACTTAAAGCAAGACACAGATTATTATATTTAGGGGTTAAAACAATAAACCTCCCATTGCATTAATTTTAAATAAAAAATATGAATTTGCATAAAGATCCGCAGTCTACTTATTATCATTTACACGAAATGCAGCATCCTTTTAAATACGACACCAATGTATTTAATAAACTCAATTTATAACTAAAACAGTTTATTTTCGTATTACCAAGAATAATAACTATTATTATTATAATTTCGTTACCTTTTCGTAACACAGCAATTGCCAAATCGCGTAAAAGTAAAACAGAAACGAAATCTATTTCTAAATTAGATTGATTCCGTTCTGCTGTCTCGACCAACGTTTTCTACGTCGTGCGATTTAACTAACACTTTATAATCAGTTTCATAATATTCAATACCAATCAGTGCAACCTATTTACCGAGCAAGTGCAGTACGTGTCTAACATTTCTAATAGAGCTCCGTAACAGTTTCCATTTAAAGCGTTAATGGCAATCTACGCGAATACAGAAACAGCAGATATGCATTTAAATGTACGGTCTTGTTGATTGCGACGCCATTTTGGCAAGACACACGCACGCGGAACGTTTTCCTAGTAGACGTTTGCCAAATAGGAAAACATTCGAAAGAATACGCGAACGTACGCGGGATCCCTGGCTCGTTTCGAAATCGTACAGTAAAACCTTCGTTATCCGTACCAATAGAGAAACGAGACCATTCGAAGAGGAGAACAATTAGTTTTTTGGGATCCTTTAAAAGTTTCAACATGACGAAAAAAGAATATTTTTTATCCTTTCTTTTTACGAGAAATAAAACAATTTCTAAACGCACTTAATACTTGTTGGATAATAATGATCCTCAAATCTTTTACCGAGTTTTTGTTTGTAAACTTTACATCTAAATATCTTGAAAAGAATACACTTTGTTTATAGAATGTTTACAGATTCTTATTCTACAGGGAAACATGAGAAACTTTTGTATTGGATACATTTACGTCAGACTTTGTTTTAAAAAAACGTTGTTCCAGTTTAAGTAATTATAAATTTTAACGTGACTTGGAATAATTTTGCACAATCTTCGTAGCACGTATCTAAAATTTTCTCCATTTTGTACCTGGTAATAATGTAATCTATTATGAAATTTCTTTTTAATATTTTTGCAATCTCTTACTAAGTTCTCAATATTTTCTGATCTTTACTTGAATATGACAGATTTTAAAAGTCTAATGACAACAAATTATTCAGGAGATCTCCAGTGGTCGTTCCATTGATATTCTACAAGTAAAAACGTAGAATTTTTATTCCATTGACCTCGTTATCTAGTTACAAGAAAAAAAGAGTAAAAAAATCAATTTCATCAAGTCAATTTCCCAACCTCTGCTTTGGGAGCAGTAAATCTGAAAAAAATTCTACTTCATTAAATATCTGTTTAAGATAAAGTCTGGTACAAAAATGCCCTGTAGAAAAGTTTTTCCTTTTTCCCAGTAGAATAAGAGTTTATACATAAAAGTACGGTTTCCATTTAAAAGAGGAAAGTTTATCTCCAAATAACCTTATATTTCTCTCTTTAAACTGAAAAACTTTGGAATTTAATACTTTACCAGAGAATGCGTTAATTTCGTGATATTTAGATACGAAATTCTCCACCAAATATGTATGAGATATATCAGTTATAGTAATCTATATTTTCAATATCAGATGAATTTGGTTCAACAGTTCGTTCGATTCAAAATGACTAGAAATGAATAAAACATCCCTTTTTTAAATTAATTTTAAAATAATTGCAAAAAAAATTGAGGCAATAGATAGTTTAAAGTGTTCAGTTTAATGGTATCATATACAGAAGGTGCATTACTAATCAGGATGTTCTACATTTCATACTAATTACTAATGCAGCTCAATTTACCAGAAATGATGAATTTCCACTTCATTAAACAAACGAAACTCCAATATCAAGTTAGCATCGCGTACTGGTACGGATAATTGGCACTCGATCGAGCCATTTTTACTAACTGAAAAATTGAGTATCCTTCAATATTGTGCCTACTTTTTAATAGACGAGTTAAATAAAATATTGATAAATATGCCACTCGTAATCGTAACATGTAGTTTATGCTCCACATCGCTTTAATTGCTCGATGAGATAATCTTTAATACAATTTCATGCAATTCAATTAGTAATAACTTCTCTTGGGAATAACTGAACTTTTATGGCAATCTATACGATATCACGACTATAGTTCGGTATTTATACTTGACAGAAAGAAATAATAACGATTGGAAGTTGTTGCAAAGCAAACTATTACACGAAGTATAATCAATCTTAGTGAAAATTGAATTGTATATCACATAAAACAACTAAGTTTCGTTCAAGCAATAAAAAAATACAAATTTTCAACGCTGCTTTTTGTCTTCGTAACGATTTCAAGTTTTGTATCGTGAAAATAAACCAGAAATTTTTACTGTAAAAAATTGTACTCCTGATCAAATAGATTAGACGTGGAAAAACTTCGCGTCGGACGGCGTAGTTCTTCGGGATCAAAGTTTAACAAGTTAAAACTAAAAACTACGGTTCAGGATTCGCGGTACAACGGGAAATAACGTTGCCTCGAGCATCGAGGAAGATTTCCAACGAATCAGAACAACGTCTGGGATTGTTGAACGTATCAAAAGATGAATAAGAAGATGATGCTTAGAAGCTTGCATTGAAGCCCAAGGCGGTCGCTGGTAGCAGTTTCTTTGGAGGGAACCCTCCGCAAAAAAATCCACGCTAAGCCAGTTTCTAACGAAAATTACTGAAATACAAAAATGCCCGTAGCTCGTAAATAAGATCGAATGGCACAAATACATCCGTAAACTTTTTCGCCGTTTTTCAGCGGTGAATTCACCGCCGAGGTGGTTATGCTCGCGTGTTTCGATGCATCTTGTGTACGCAAGTTCTAAAGAACCTGAATGCCCGGAGTGATTCTAGAAAACTAGAGCCCCTGTATCTGCTCCTTAAGCGAGCACGGAGGAAACGTTGCCCGCGTTTCTACGAGATTTATCTCTCCGCGATTATGTTTTATTTAAAAAACGCATCGATGCACCTCCAAGGTGCAACTGAGCTTCGTTTGCAATAAAGTATTTGCCTTCTACTACGCCTTTGTCGAGGCCGTTCCTGTTCCGTTATTAAAAAAAAAGAAAAAATACAGTTGCACCTTCCTTGTGCATCGGTGCTCCTTTTGAGGAGAATATGGCCATGCATCGGAGAAAATCATTGGTCCTATTTTTATTGTCGCCCTGTATGCGTGTGTTGTATCAGAAGAGTACAAGCGTGCTACGAATGCGTGTGTATACTGTTCGATGTATTCTGTTCAATGCCTGGACGAGACTGTGGCGTTATTGGATATGTTGCGTGTAATGAATGCAAAAAAAAAATAATCTTTTGGTGGTTACAGATCTCAATATTAAGTAATTAAATAATTTGCAAACAAAGAGTATGCAGAGTGCAATTAAAGCAGTCAAGATACTTATTACATTAAATTTTTGTTTCACAAGTTTCTTTTGATATATTCAACCACTGTAGTTATTAGTACAAGAAAAATTTACCTAGTCTCCACAAAATGTTACAAAAATTCATTTAAAGGGGCACTTAGTTTTCAGACGATTATATTGTATTTCAAATATAACGAATGAATTATAGTGTACGAACACGAGTGGGAGTGATTGTACAGTTAATTAGGCAAGAATGAATTCTCTGTGCACGCTCGAGATTTAAGTGAGCGCGGTCGACTCTTTATAAACTCGCGCAGCCAACAAGTTAACGAAATACTATAACGACAGGGGACCAAAGCGGTTTTCTATAAAAACATTTATGTTTTTCAGGACGCGGCGCGGCGCGTTCGCGGCATAAAGTTCCAAAGAGTAATTCCAACGACCGTGCACCGTGGAAAATATTACACGATGATATTAAACGTAGATGCGCATTGTGCGGTTATTAAATGGGGAGGAAAGTTTAGGATGAAAGCACGAATAACGTTTTGTCTCCGTGGAAAGAAATACTTTCTGTACTAGGGAAGAATATAAAAAAGAAAGAGGAAAGAAAGGCGGTATAAATGCAGCAACGTCGAAATCCCGCCTATCGAGATTTTTTCAGTGAAACTATTCCAAGAACGAAACGTTTTTTTACACTTGATATTTCCTAGGAGGCAATGACTCGCGCGAAATGGAAAAATGACGCTTTATTAAAACGCCCCGGGCGAGAATTTTTCTGCCCCCTTCGCGCTGGAAAATGTTTAATAATTCCGGCGCATCCCCTCGTTTTGTCGTCGAAACGTTTTACGTAATTTTATCCAATCCCGCCGCGTAACCCCGTACAACGCGGATCCCGCGCATCGAACGCGCTCTATTCGATTCCCGAAGGCAACACTAACTGTAAATTGTTAATACATCCGACCCACCTCGACGAAGCACAGACCGCTCGTTTGTTTCGCCCGCGATAAAACTTGCTAATGGCGGCGTTATTTATTCGACCATGGTTACGTCATTGCAACGCGACCCGCGGATTTCGATTATTTTCCACTTAATTATTCCGTTTTCAAAATTATCGCCGCCCGGCTACTTCCTGTGCTCGTTCGTTGGCTCTCTGCAACGTTTCCGGTGGAAACCATCGACCACGGCTCGAAATCGTTTTGAATTTGACAGACACGAAATATTCGATTCAAGAAAAGTGTAATAGAGCTTATGGACCCTTTCTGTTCAAGTGTTAGTCAAAATAATGTTCTTAAATATTATTGAAAATCCTGAGTTGTTCAGAAATGTAATTAAATTGAATAAGCACAGACTCTAAGCTTACGAGGAACATCAGAATCTCCTTCGAGATTTTGTTAATTTCAATTCTAGCGTTAGATCCAAGATCGACGAGTTTATCTTTGATATCTTCGACGAGACAGGTGTTTTTAAAATTTGTTTGTTAAAAAGACATCGTTAGAAAATCGTGAAATTTTCCAAAGACTATACTTCTGTTCCGTATCAGCAAGATTTACTTTAGTCGCGACGAAACTAGATATTAACACATTTTTAGAATAAAATATTATCCCTTTCTAATGAGTTAAAAAATTTAATATGTTTCGTACGTATTGAAATGTATTCGTTTAAAATTCGTTTAAAATTGCATTTATGATCAAAATACGTATCGAAATAAATATGAAAGAAACACGTCGAATTTTAAGACAAAATTACGTTCGCCACGCGAAATGAATTTAACGCTTTCACGTCGAAGGGACGAGTATCAGAGCGAAGAAAGCCCAACACATAGACGGACAGATGAAATCGACAGGCGATTTACTTGCACAGGAGGGGGCGTAAAAGGACCTTTATACGAGACAAATTTTTTTTACTTTCGATTTGTTTTCTCGTTCGCGCAGAATCGGCCGGTGGTTCGCGCCATCGATACCGAGACACCCTGTATATTTAGTGTAACTCGTTCGTCAGCATCGACAGCGGTTATCGATCATCGAAGAGAAACGTTCGACCCTACAGAAGAAAGCAATCAACGGGGACGTTCTATCTGTCTCCGCTGGCGAAGCTTACACTGGTCCCGCGTCAATGACAAACGCGGAGCACGGTGTTAACAGCAATGAAATCCTCCGCGAATGGACCTTTTTCGAAGTTAAACGACAGACCGTAAATCAAGCAAACTTTCGCGTTCGAGAGAATGATATTTACCGCGTCGAGAGCGGTAGAAAAAGAGAAAGAGAGAGAGACAGAAGGGAATAAAGGCACAAAAGCGAGAGAGAGAGAAGAATTACCGTTGTTACCCATCGGAAACTAATTTCGACGCGCGGAAAATCTCGTTTGCCGATCCGCCCGCGGACTTTTCTCGCGTTTATTTAATCGCGTGTTTACAAATTAGTTCCGACGATGCGATTAGGGGGTCGCGAGATTCCAGCGTGCATTCCGCGAACCGTTTCGGCGATTTCTCGATCGATTCGCGACGACGCAATGTGTGTCCAGCGATGGAGATAAGTCAAGAAACTATAGTTTATGATCTATAAATTTTTATATCCCGAAATGTTAATAAAGGAACGTAGATTTTAACACTATCCTTCATTTTTACTGAATTTACCAATTTGTTGTTGAAAATTATTGCAATTTTCGGTGCATTTTCTTAAACGTGTGCCATTTACCGAGAACTTGTGTTTTTAATTTGATTTTTGTTGAAAAGAAAACTGTACATGCTTATAAGATAAATAAATATTTAATAGTTTTCACTGGATATATGAAAACTAAATATTCTTATTATTAAATAACTTTTTTCTATACCATAAGACTATTTCATAATAATTTCATTGTATTTCATTTTAAGTTATCCTGCAAAACAGCCTACCTACCATTCAAAAAAAAAATCACAAAAAAGATCGAAAAAACAACAGTCTAGAGAACAATACCCCCTTAAAGCAAGATACGAATTATTATATTTATGAGTTGAGACAATCCTCTACAAAACTCTAATTTTACTAATTCTATTAACAAAAATATGAATTTACATAAGGATCCTAAGTCTAGCAATCAATGTTCAAAAGATTGTAACCGATCAATCGAAAACAGTTTCAATTGAAGGGTTCCACGGACCATACATGGCTGCTCGAGAGAACAATTTCGAAGGATATAAGTGAAATGGAAAAATTTTTATAATACCAGTCTCAGTGCACTTCAGACGCGCCACGTAAATTTTCCGTTGTTCGCGGTCCCGTTCGGTTTAATTTCAGCGGGAGCGGATACGTGCATGCGCGCCGACTCGCGTATGATTTTATTATTGAACAATTATCGGCCGGCGTGCTGAAACGGCGAAGCAATTAAAGTAATCGTTGGCGCGTCCAGCGACCGGATGCCGATAAAATTAATGCTACAAACGCTAGCCGCCGATAACGGGAGTCAAACGGTTTGTAATCACCGCAATTATCGCCGGATAATTGGCCGCGACGAGTGACAAGTCCGCCGCCGCGGTGGCCCCCGGGGGTCCGAGGAACGCGACGGTCGCTCTTTTCGCGGCTATCCGGAGTGGCTAACGAAGGAGCAAGCAAATCCCGGACGCGTTTCCCATTATCGTGCACGAGAAAACAGAACTAACGAGTACCGTCTTTACCGGGACTGACCTTTTCAAGCCGCGGCGAAACGCGTCAGCAGCTTTACAGCCGCGTCGCGTCGACCCAAGAAAACGCGAACCCCCCTGCAACCATCGGGTCATCCGTTACTGTCAAAAGAGATCCGTTACAGGGACAATAAAACCACCTGTGCTTGTAGTTTGCTCGGAACGTACGAACAAAGATTGGATTCGGTGCTCAAATCGTCAAGGATGGAGCTCCCGCGAGGCTTCCGCCGACATTTCTGAATGCTCAATTATACAGGGTGTCCCAGCATCGGTAGTACGACCGAAGAGTGGTGATTCCACGTGTAAAAACAAATCGAAAAGAAAGAATAACATTGTTTCGTTGAACGAGAAAATCAAGTGTGAATATTCACCATGACTTAGATAAATAGGTTGCAATTACGTTTTTTTTGCACTTCTGTACACTCCTGTTGATATGAGTTCCTGAATATGTATCGCCATTTTATTTGTTGCCTTAGTATGTTATTGTTGGACTGATGTTTATGCATTTATGGGAAATTTTAATTCTCAAGAAACTACAAAATGCATTTAATATGCAAAAATATAAGAATTATATTTAGGGGTTGAAACAACCCTCTACAAAGCTCCCATTTCATTAATAAAAATATTAATTTGCATAAAGATCCACAATCTAGTTATTATCTTCGATGGTCCCCAGATTTGACACCCCTTGATTTCTATCTATGGAGTCATGTTAAAACAAACGAGCTTAAGAAGAATATTTTGTGCATTCCTCAATTAAATGCGAGAATCAATTGGCATTTTAAGAATTAAAGGTACAAAATACATCAGAATGAGTTCATACAAATCTAATTCAGAGAGTACAGATGTATATGTAGCACAATGGTAAATATTCAACAATTTTTGTACAAATTAAGTTAGTTTAATGAATATTTTTACTTGTAAGATGGCTACCGCATGAACAGTTAACGTCAAACCTTGTCCAGCGTAAAAAAATTTGTATAATAGGCCACTTCTCGAATTATTACTGACGATAGAGAGAGGGTTTTGTGCAGCAACCCAAAACGTCAATAGTTATCGCCTGATCCATCGCCTAACCCTACCCCAAACCAACACTTCATCCTCAAAAGGTATTCTTGTGTATCGTTCATTTCGAACTTCTACATCAAAATCAGACCGTAACAGCAGATATCTGCAGGCCACAACGTAATTGTCTGCAAGCAGTTTCGGTGGAAAAACGAGCGTCATTAGTGAATCTCGAAAGAATTCTATTCCGTCAGAGTAACGCTATGCACAGCGACGAGAGCGGTGGAAAAAGTTAATTTGTATTGAGAACTCACCCAGCACCACACCCACACCGTACTCTCGGAACTTTTCACCAAGCAACCACGTATTTCAAACATTTCAACAATAATTGAAACCAGCTAAACCAGCATCGAATAAGTTTTAATTTACAGTCTTTGACATTTTGAAATTTAATTGATAGGTGAAGAGAGGTCGTAGAAAACGGTGATTGAAAATAAACGTAAGTGTTATTTTTTTGCAAAAATCAGCAGTGGAAAACCTTACTTATGTCCTGATATTGCCAGTCTCGCGTTAATCGGCCCGCATACACAAAAGATTAGGCTTATCCGCGGGCCTCGGTCGATGGTCTATCACGCTGGTCTCTTTTGGGAGAAAAACAATCGATCAAATCTACGGGCAAACATCCAGTAAACTCAGACCACGTACGAACTTGTGCTGTTCAAGTATTTGAAATTCAAACTAAGACAAAATTCGTTTTTTCAAACTAAGATCAAACTTGGAAGAATTCGATCTACCCGAATGTTTGAACAGCAATCAAACAACATTGTTTGAAATCCATAACTTGAATTACTTCGAATAATTAACCAGAAGAAACAATTATTAGTGAGCAGGTTTCAATTGCGTTCTGGTATCCTTTTGTTACAAATTTAAAGAAACTTATTGTAAATCAATCTTTCACTTGCAAGCGAGTAAACTCTCGAAACATTGAAGCACCACAAGTTATTTAATTAGAATGATATTCCTTTTTTAGTTTGTAGAATAATCATGGCTGTTCAAACAAACTTTATTATTAAAGTGTAATATTATTATTATTACTGTATTATTTGCTTGAATAATTAACTTTACTAAAACATTCAAGTTCTTGATTTGATTTGAAGGATTCAAACTAAGCTTAGAAATTGTAGATTGTACATTCAAGCTTTGGACACTTCTAGTTAGAAGGGCTACAATAATATTTCGTTTCTCTCTTTGTCTTCTTGCTTTGATTGCCTTTCTATTACAGTAAACATTATAAACTCTGCAAGGATTATCTCCTTTTTCTATTAATTGTTTGATAGACTGGCAGTGAACAAAATTTAAATCATCAAACTATTCACGACATTCTGACCCAGAATTTTGGTTTAATTTAAGATTTCTGCCACGATAGTTTTGAAAAATCTCGTCGTAGGGAAATAGTAGAAGACCTAAAAAATCTGCGTGTGTGTTTTTTACACTGAAATGTTTTTTTTATCGAGCAACAACAGGTAACGAAACCACAAAGCGAAGAATAAAAGCATTCCAGATCTCCCCAAAGGAAAAAACTCAAATCTCAACCATGGGCCACGATCTTTTGGGATTTCAGAAGTCCAATACGATATTTTATAGCATCGATGTATCATAAACAGTCAATATTACAAGAGATATGCTTGACAATAACGTAAAGCCTGCGATAATGAAAAAACGAAGAGGTTTGACACTAAAACTACCAACGTTGGATACATACCTAGTTCTCCTACCCAAATATTTGAAAAATCTGCATTCAAAAACAGCATTGTCGTTACCTTATTTAGCTTTAATTAGAAAATATATAAAAACAGATATTTTAATTGAGGTATATGACGTCAAAACAATGTTTCTTTCTAAATAAAGATATATGACCGTTGTTGGTACATTTATATCGGTGTGAATAATTTTTGAGAAAAATATCTGTAACCCGTCATTTTGGTTTGGAGGTTCCAATGTCAAATGCTCGAAACCATCGAGGAATTAGGCTAAGGCCGCGTACGTAAGTACGTCTCGTCCCGTCAGATTTCGTTCTATTCTTTGAAAGCATTCTTCTTTGCATTACGCAAGATCGAGAATTGTTCACCATAAACGTAGAAGGTGATTTCATTGAAAAGTAGGAAAATTATAACACTTATTAACACTAGATTTCCGGAACGTTGATTCCACGTATCTTCATTAACACGTTGACTGCCAGAACAAAACTTTGGTTTTAGACAATTGTAAACTGTATAAGTTAAAATTTGCCTTAGCACTTATTTTCGTAACCTCACTAAAATTCATGAATCCTATTCAAATTTCAACTTTTATATTTCATCCTGAGAATTAATTAGTTCCATAGTAAAAAACCCTGTCACCCATATGTGGATGACGTGGCAGTCAAAGTGTTAAAAGCCATCCCGTTGACGATTAGATTTACATGTGTTTTCTTAATCATTGCATCAAAAGCATGGGATCTAAAACCCGTAAATTTTGATCTTTTAAAAAAAAATATTTCTAAGAGTCACTCTTTCCTCGTCGAACTCGCCTCGAACTATTCGCGTTCCCGACGTTTCGACCGTCTCAGCGTTCTTTCTCCGATACCGTTTTTTTTTCAATGGCCGTCACAGCCGATGAATTACGCCCCGAAATCACCTGCTTCGTTAACCCGGCGCCTCGTCGTTTCGGATAATTCGTCCGCCCAACGACGATCAAGATTTATCGCCCCACCCACGTTCGGCGATCCACGTTTCGCGGCGTTTCCAACCGTTAAGAATTAAATCTGCGAGGCACACGCGTCCACGCGTCTGCTTCGAGAGCGTGTCACGCGATTATCCCCGACGGTGGTACGAGATTTGCGGAAATACACGTTCGGCTGTCCGCGGTGCTCCGACGAGGAACGCCTCGCGCACACGCTCGACGCCCGGACGATATCCAGAGCGGATCCTACCCGGGGAATCGTCGTGGACGAAATTACGCACGAGAAAAGTATATCCGTGGGAGTGGAATTCGAGTGGATACGGACGTTGTTACGCGGACGATACGCCGGAGCAACGTACCAGGCCGCCACGGATAGAACCCGTGTATCGAATGCATACTCAATGAGTTCCCGCGGCCGTAAAAAAAAAAAAGAAAAAAGAACGCGGACTACAACCGGGAGATGAGCAAAAGGGAAAACGAAAGTGGGAGAAAATGTATTCTATGGATCACGAGTTAATCCGTCGATCTTGTTCGCAAAGAAAAGCGGGTAAAAAAGAAACCGAACCAAGGCAGACATCGACGACCGACTTACGTGTCGTCGCGGCATCCCGCGGCGTCGATAGATTGCAAGATCGTCGTCTCGGACGTCAGACAGCCACGATGTTGACATTCCGGCGATATGTTGCCGCCGCGCTTTAACGACCCTCCAAGTTACGTCGTCGTCCCGAACGTATCATTTTCCAGCTACTCGACGCCGCGCGCCAACCCGTCGAAGTTCGCGCCTCGACTGCGCGGGCTTAACGACGTTCGAAGGATCATTAAACCGGGACTGCGCGCTGATTAACTCGAGGATGGTTGAACGAATGTCCTCGAGGCGGGAGACCCGACGCAGCGCGTCTATTACCGCGTCGTTTTCGAGAGACCCTGGTGCCGCGAGGGATCCCCCGACCGGTTACGGAACCGACGAATAGTGGAACGACGTTCTCCGGCTGTCCTCAACGATATGCACAGTTTCGCGACCGGTGGTCGTCGCGACGCGACACGGCGTGAAAAAAAATCGCGAGACTCAAGGACGTGGCGAGACGCGCGGACTCGACGTCTGTGTCGTCGTGAATTGCACTGGCCGGTTCAGCCCTTTACCGAGTCGTAGGGGTGGCGGCGAAAGCGAACGAGGAGAAGGGATAGAACGCTGTGGAGGGAACGAGCTCGAAGGAGGGGGGGAGAGAAACCGTGGCAAGAGGGGTTGACGATAGTAAGGGGAAAGAGAGATGGTGGGGGAGGACGTGGACGGAGAACGAAGAGAGGACACGGCCGGGGGAATATATGTATACCTAACAGCATCCACAGCGCTGAAAACCACCGTGGTACATTTCGTGGGGCTCCCGCGAGAGAGGAAAAGAAGGAAGGAGGTGGGCAACAGAGAGAGCCGGTGGCCTCTACGAAATTAAAACAAAAAGCGTGGGGAAACACATCGTGTTGCTCGAAACGGACTGCTACACACGCCGTCACTCTCTCCTTCTCGGTCCTCCGTTTCCCCTCAGCGTTTAGCGATGGGACCAATCCAATGACACACTTACAGGCTGTTTGTTAGCGCGGTGGTCACTGGTGACCGCCAATTCCAACCTGCGACGCATCTTCAACCTTTATCGGGATACTTTTCTAACACAGACGTATGGAAGAGTCAAAAACCTTGAATCTCTTGGGCGTTTGTTTATATTTTCTGTCAGTTCTCGCCGAACACTGTATGAAATGTGTATAAAATTATTGAAAGAGATACTTTAAAATGATTTTGATTCTAACTTGTAAGTCGAAACCCATCTCAGAGACAAAATACGTTTCAGTCCCATCACTACGTGCTCTCCTTCTTTTTTTCCACGCTCAGTTGGGCGAAGTGGTCGTTTTTACTTCCTTTTATCGTTTATTACGCGTCGCCGTACGCATTCGACGTCGGAAATTACGCGACGCCAACTTATTCGAGAGCGTGTAACAGCATTACAACTCGAGAGTCTTTCGTGCATTCGACGTTTCGTAAAATTTTTCGTCGGTTCCGGTCTGAAGTCCATCGTTCTTTAACGCGTTGACAAGAAGGGTGCTTCATATTTATATGGCCCTTTGTCATTATTTCTATGTCCCTAATCGACTCCCACACGATACGATACACCCTATATATGTCATCTTCTGTCCCTTCGGACATTTATAACGTTGTTACGTACGCTGAACGTTTCGTCCCTCAAATTTTTCTTGTCACTTGCGTGCATTGGGAAATCGCCCTGCTACTTATCTAACCTTTGGAATGGGGGTCACTTCCGTCGAGATACAGTAGCCCGGTAATTAAGACAATTCGGAGAATACCGAATGCGGTAATTTCTAACGTACTTTTCAATCCGCCCCCACAGATTTTTGGGTATATAAACCCCGCGACTTCATTACTCGGGGGATCATAATCGTATCGTCACGTTTAGAGTCAACGTCAAGTCTCTCGTTACGCGTCTACGATTTTGATAGTCAGTTATATCTAGTGAGATCGGGCTACAGTACCCTTTCGTATCAATATTAAACCATATAGAATCCGTGAACCGGCATAAATTCTATTACGGCCTTTAGCTTCAACCGACTTACCCCCGCATCGCCAGTGCGTCAACACCGAGCAACAACAATTTAGGTATTTATAATTATTCTTTGGACGCGACAAACATACACAGAACACTTGTATCTTTCTTGTTTGTTTTAAGAATATATCTAGTTTCATTATTAAATCAGAGTTACTTATCTTCTCTAACCCATCATTATATAAAGCGATTATTGTTAGTTAAACGTTCCCACAATAATATAACCTTACCGCTCGGGTTATATTATATTTAATAATTGAAGTTACGAGGTCAATTAACACATCCTTAATCCAAATACAAATTCTTACAACCTAGTGGCTCCTCGATTACGCATCGAGTTCGTCCACGCAATCTAATACCATCCTAGCGGCTCCCTGCTTACGCACCAGGTTCGTCCGCATCCTACAGCTCCCTGATTACGCATCAGGTTCGTCTGTGATTTATCCAACCTCCCAGCAGCTCCTCGATTACGCATCGAATTCGTCTGCGTTTGTTCCAACCTCCTAGCAGCTCCCCGATTTCGCATTGGGTTCGTCTGCGCCGTTATCAACCATCCTAGTGACTCCCCAATTTCGCATTGGGTTCGTTCACGACATTACACCCTCCTACGGCTCCCTGGTTTCGCACCAGGTTCGTCCGTAAGTGACTCCATCCTAGAGACTCCCTGATTTCGCATCAGGTTCGTCCTCGTTATCAACTATCCTAGCGGCTCCCCGATCTTGCATCGGGTTCGTCCGTGCACCTAATTAACGAATTGATACCATATTCCATACTCTCTCTTGCACTCGCAGGCCACGCGCGCTGCACGGCCCTGGCTCGTAACAACGTCTTCGATAACATAAATCTGATTTTTTAACAAGTATTTATCGTTTGAAACTTTTGGAATATCTTGTATTGGTAGTAAAATGCAAAGTTAAGTATTTTCTTGTGAAATATTTACTATTATATCATTTACCTCGAGAATTTCTTAAAGTACGCGTTCTGCAAAAAAAGTTATGACCAAACGATTTTTTTTTTGATAATTTATCTTTCAATATGCATTTATAAGGAATTAAATTATTTCCATATTATTATTATACATGAATTGCACAAAAATTTTCACGTTAACATGGTCTATGGTCTCTGATGTATGTATATCATAGCAGCATCTACATTCACTGCCTTTTATTGTCTGTTTTGCATAGTTTGATCCCGTATCGTATCATAAATCTTTCTGTCTTTACAAATATATTTCCATGTAGCGTTTTGCTTTCCCATCTGTCTATTTTTATTTCGCGAATCGCTATTTTATCCTCTATTTCATAGCTATAGCTATTGAAATATCGTGGTGTTGTTGTTTAAAGATTTGGGAGCATATTGAATATTCTATTTTTTCTTCGATTGTTACAAAAGTGACCACATAACTCTTTCTATCTATGTTTATCTACGTTTGAGTGGCTATGATGCGTTTCTTGTAAATATTATTAAATATTTACATATTTACAAAAATTTTGCAGATTCGATTCTCTGGATAACTTGATCCTTGATGTTAATGGCCACGAATCCTCCTTCGAGCAATATTTGCTAACGAAATTGTTGCAAATTTTGTCCCCAATCCATCTTCCAGCGCAAGTTCTGCGATTTCGAACGGTCGATGTTTCGTCAAAGTTTTCCCCCATTGTATTTGGTTCTTTCTACATAGCTATTTTCAATGCTACGACATACAAAGCTTCAATAGTCTCTTGGTTCTTTTCTTGAAATGCTCCTATTCGATACAGCTTCATCTTTTTGAAAGTATTCCCGTTCAGAAAAGCATTTGCCCTTTCGCGTTGAGGATGAAAATTCAGCAAACGTTTCTTCAACTTTTTTGGTACCATAGAGTCATTTGACAAAACATAGTACGAATAACACGATGAAGTCTTTCTGCTCGACGACGACGCACGCATACACACCTCTAATGTATATAATTACTCGTAAATATAAATCACTAAATCGTATAATTACCACTCGACAAACGTTGACTCGGTAAATCACTGTTTGCGACGAAATATTAAATTTCTGTTGCACAAATATTTGCCAAGGTGTCATAATCATCGCCACAAGCTATGTCCATACTTAAAAATATTTACTGGAATCAAATTTCGTTGCAATGATTTTTGAATTACAAATTACACGTTTACTTGGATCTGTTTGAGGAGAAATTTATCTTTTTTATTTTAATAAAGTTTCAACAAAATTGAAATGTTCATTTATTTTGTACTGTATCTATTCGTTTTATTATATTGTGCAAGAATTTTTGCATTATAATAGTTAATTGAATTGATAATGGAGTTGCCAATTATGGCGTTTACTTCAATAATAATCTGAGTCGTTTATTTCTTAATAAATGTGTAATTTGTAAAGAATTGCATAATTATTTTTCAATGTAATGGCGTGTTTTGCGAATATATTACCACGACACGTAATTAAGAAAAATAATTATTTTCATTTTTTAAATAATATCACTAATTTTGAAAATGCTCTAAGTCAACTGGCATTTTGAACAAATATTTAATGGAAAATTACGTCATTGTGACAGAATATTTTTGAATTAGTCCAAACGCAAAATAAATATCTCGAGACAAAGAAATTACGACTTAGACTACTTTCATAATCACTGACAGACATGTCAGATACTATTTAAACGTAGTACAATAAATTACATACTATTTCAGTGTTTCGTGGCTTTCGAAAACAATTTTAACCGACGCATTTTACGAGCATCGTTGAAACTTCCTCTAAGAGTTGACTTCAATTGATGTTTATTTCGGGATTCAGAATACTTTAGCCGCAGTTAGACGAAGCACCGTAAATCAGATACTAGTTACCCGGTGTAACATAAATTACATACCGTTTAGACGAAGTAACCATAAATTAAATACTATTAAGAAGCATCGTATCTTTCGAAAACAATATTAACTGACAAATTGGTTGCCTCCAATTGATGTTTATTTCAGGATCTCATGACTATCGTTCAAATTCTCTCTTAGAGTTGGCTCCGATTGATGTTTATTTCGGGATCCAAACGATTTTAGGATAATTTCTTTCATTGTATTTCATATATTACAACGATCATAGTTAAAGAATTTTTATTATAAATAAAATATGAATGAGTAAATCTGGTAACTAAGAATAATAATTACCCTAAAATAAATTTTCAGAAAACTAACGTGCCTCAAAAATATCAAATTCCTAAACTTTCTTGTCACGGTTCGTTTTCATACGATGATTCAAATTCAACTGGTTTATCTTTTATTCTCCTGTCAAAGCCTCATTGATCATGGGATGGATTTTATTTCTCTTTTTAATTATAACAATTTTATTAAATAATATCTCCATGTATTGTAATACCAGCAACGTAGGAAAAAAGTTCGGGTTTTCGATTTGTATGAAAAGTGAGCGCCAAAAGTGAAGTGGATCCATTGTATGGTCTATTTACAGGTACTCGCTTCAACGACGCTTCCAACTCCATTACGTTTTTGATCAAACAATTCGAATTCTGAATTTTATCAAAAGAGAAGCCCTCGATTCGCGATTTTTCAAACAGTTATGAATTGTCATGAATGCGGCCCAACGCTTTCTTCTTTTCCGCGCAAATATCCGATGGGGTTCGAAAGCAAATGTAATTGTCCGAATATTTCAGTTTAGAGACCCAAATAAAATAACTTTTTTAGCTTCTGGATAAATTGGAATTTTTTTTCATCTCGATGGACGATTAGAAATTGCCTATTCGATTGATTTCTATTAATGGCTAAATAAACTCTTCGGATACAAAGAGTATGGTGTTGTATATATTTAATTTCATTGGTCAAAAATTGTAGTAAAAAGATTAAGAAAGTAAATATTGTATGAGTAGCATGTACTGCATTGCAATATTGAAATTCGAATATACCCTAAATGAATGATTTGTCGTTATAAATAGTTCAACAATTTTCTATATAAAATTATTGGGTCGATTGATGTATTAAAAAGTATATGATTTTAATGAAAATAGAAAGTTAACAATGAAAACCTAACATCAACTTATAGCTCCTGTAAAACAATATAATTTTTATTTAAAACATTTTGAAAAGTATCCTGAATTGTATTTCTTTAAAACACCGTGGTATAATTTAATGGCGAATACACAAAATCAATGAAAGAGATGCCATTTTGTTTCCTGCATGCTATTAAAAAATTAAAGGTTGATATAATTTTGTACCATACTTATGAAACTTGTAAGAATATTGAGAATGCTTATTTTGGATGCTTACGTTTTTGTAAAAATAAATTCATTGCAGAATATGTTACACGAAATACATGGCATGTTAAATGGTGCCACCCGAAGGTTTCTTTAACCGTACAAGTAAACGTAAACCGTCATCGATCCTTCTAATAAAGAGGGGTCGTTTTTCTTCCTCCGTAATGAAGCACGTACATAAAACATGATCTAGTGCATAAAATCTGCATAATGCGTTCATAAATGTTGTGGAGGTGTATGAAAATAAAAATAATCTAAAATCTTATTATAAAATTTTGATACGCAAATCAGAATTCGAACTCGTGATAAATGACACTGTTATGCAACCGTGTTAAAATTTGCTTAAACATTCGTTGTTCGAGACCTTGCTTATCAATCAGCCCTCCGTAGTAACAGAAAAATTTAGAATATGAAATTGTGCATAGAACGTATTTATAACAAAAACGAAGCACGGAAACCTATTGAATTATCGATCCCTTCAACGCCAATTAGGTATCTTATCATTGAAAGTAGAAGTTTGGTTCCCGATAAAGAAGAAAGTTGAAGCATCCCGAGGAACCCAACTCCAACAAAAACATAAAAATAAAAATCTAAAGAAGTCGACGCTCCTCGTAATAATTTTGCTGGTACCAACAACGAAAACAAAATTATTCTCGAAATTTTTTATTTATTTATTATACGGGTAAAACTCTATTAACGTGCAAGAGAAAATGTGATATTTTGGGGTGGGGAACAGTGCTTATAATTTGTTGATTGAGGCTTGGTTGAAAAGTTATAAAAACATTTCCGGCCACACAGTATATTTTCGGTAAAGAATTTTTTTCTCGAAAGTATGTAGGATTTCGTGGGTAGATTTGTTCACCAAAAATTATTGTAATTGACCCCCGCAACCGAAAATAATTTTTCCAAAACGATTTGAAATTTTTTAACTTTGTCGAAAAATTTCACACTTTCTCGAATTTTTTTCTCGAAAGTGGGAAGGATTTCGAGGGTATGTCTAATGATAAAAAATGATTGCAATTGACCCCCGCAACTAACAATAATTTTTTCATAAATGATATGAAATTTTTTAATTTAATTTTTTAATAACTTTTTAATGAAGCCTAAATCAAGAAATTGATATTCTTGGTTTTCGTCTTATTTTTACCTCTAGAATTTCCCATTAAAATTTTTCTCGGGTGTCACCGAACACCCTGTATAGCCTATAAAATAGAATTTTACCGCCAAATCCCGCAAAGTAGATTACCTTAAAGCGAAATCCAATTGGGAGCAAACGATGTAACCGGCCTAAATCCGGCCACGATTGTGGTTGCATACCGAATTCGATCGAAAGTTATCGATCGACGTGTTGAAAACCGGAAATCAGAAGCAGGATCGTATCGAGAATCGGTAGGCAATCCGAGATTTATCCGATCTATCCCCGAAGACTTATCCGCTCTGCCTCCCCCATCGTTTTCTCTCGCGACGCGAAGCCAGAGGGATAACACGCCCGGCGTTATACGCAGGTACGAATCCTCGATAATAAGTCCTCGTAACAACGACGAAAGAAGTCCGTCGCGACTCTTAAGAAACGACTTTTCGAGAATCGATACCGATATTCGGGTGCAAACCGTGCTCTATAAAAATTTTTTCCAACGATCTTCCAACACTGCAAACACGAATTAATGAATAGACGCTGGAACGGATGATGAATAGTGCAAAATACAGTTGTAGGAACAGTATTTAGGTCGAGAATGGGAAAATGTTTGTCCTACTGGCAAAGCAATTTTGCAACCGAACTCGCGTGTCACGCATCAAAGTTTATGTAGCGGTATTTTCGAGAGAAAAGGCTAACTTGTTTAGGCTGACCTAGGATCTCACCTGATTTTAAGTCTATGAAAGACCTGTGAGGTGTATGTAAGGCCAGAGTACTTAATACGATTGCAGCACTGAGAAAAAAAATGATAGAAGCTGTAAATCGTTTCTACATTTCTGTACCTGAAAGCCACATTATCCCAAGTACACTTTTTTTTAAATTGAGTCATATACATCATTGTACTACCCTTTTCACAGTTTATCAGAACAATATGGACACATTTGTGTTACATGTTAAACAATAAAGTTCTAAAACCAGCTTGAAATCCAAGTTTATTTATTCCTAGTTCATTTCAATTTTTTTCAAATAAATTTTCGAATAGTTTATCAAAACCGAAATAAAGATCGTCTTACAGGTAAAATTCCAAAAACCAACTATATATTGAGTTATGTGTGCAAGTGGTATTATTTAACACCCCAACAAAGGGTTATGGGCCCAGCAATTTCATATCTGATTTTTTTTTATTATTTAGTAATTTCTTTTATCAAATATGTCATTTAATAATAATTTTACTGCACTTGATCGTAATCTAACATTCTGATTAATTTTCATCGGATGCACATAAAGAAACAATCGTGCCAGTACCTCTAATCGCGACACTGTTCACCGGTACGAAAATCGGTGGTAGAAAGTTGACGCGACAGCAGCAAAAACATTGTACGTCGAGTCGAGCTTAAAGGATGCATCGTATCGCGACGGCCAGGTAAAATAAAATCCGACAAACCCCGCGTGCAGCGTTTTTCTCCTCTTTGATGCCGTGGAATCACCCTTCGAGCCACCGGGCGTTCAATTAAGAATCGTCCCGCGTACGTGCATCACAGCGAACACACAGGTCGACTTTTGCGTTCGACGGTTTTACGCGAGAGCGAATTTTCGTAATCGTTTGTCTAAAAAGACAAAGAAGAAAAAAAGAACAGTAAAGATCGTGAAAATTGTCCGTCGATTGATCGCTAAATTTCGTTCCCCGTTTCCCTGGTCCTCCCCACGAGCCGCCGTCGTCGACCTTTTGCGTAATGGCGCGATAATAAAGCACGCGGCCGCGAAGTTTCGTAAATTATCGTCGAATTAACGCCGGGGGCTTGTATGCAGTTTTACGCCCCCATCGTCGTACCCTTTCGCTTTTTCACGGGCTTAATAAAATTCAACCATCAACCGACCGACCACGTGCACGACTCTTCTGCACACCCCCTTTGGCGTCGGTTCCTCTGCTCGGTTCGGTGACGATTCCACAGAACTGGGTGGGGCGTCGCGAGGGGCGCCTGCGTCGGACGAGATATCCAGGAGCGTGTCTCCTGGGTTATCCTTAAAATATCCGGGGCTATCCTATTACCACGAAATTCGAATCGCGCTGGCTTATCATTAATCACGACCTCCCTTCGGCGACAGGAGTCGCTAGGGCATGGCGTCCTGTCCCTTTTCCGATCTCTATACAAGTCCGTACGTTTTAGAGCGTGGCCGGTGCTCAACTTTCTCCCTCGTCGATCTTTCTTTCTCTCTTCACCGTCGTCGGATGTCCCCTTTCCACCTACGCCCTTTTCCCGATTCCTACGCTCCGGAACCAGCGATTCACGGGTCGAACCGCTGAAAGAGAACCAAGTGATAAATCTACGAGCGATGAACGAACTACTCGATCGGTTGCTAACTCTCTCACCCCCTGACCACCCCCTCTAGCCATCCCGTGGAACTCTCATACGATCGACTTTTATTTCAAAAGGCGGCGAACGGCCGGAAAAGGGTTCGTCGGTCGAGAAAGCGAGCGGAACCAGGGCCTAAGGGAAAAATAGGACGGCGAGGCGAGGGAAGGAGTATGGGGATGGCCGTGTACGACGTGAAACACGGCCCAGTAATTTGGAGAAAATTTAAACGCTCCGCCGCCGGGGTAATTGCGTAGAGCGTCTCTATGTCGCGTCGCTCTACGCGCTCGTGCCACTTTCCGACGTGCTACTTTTTCCCAGAGTTTGGGATCCCGCCCCGGGACGATAGACTGAAAGAGTTTCTAATTAAACGATACGCTCGCGTGTTTGACCTAATGAAGAACGCGTTTAACGCTACGAAAGAGAAAGAGAGAGGGACGAGTTGTGACGAACCGAAACGCGTTCGCCGATACGGTGTTCTACGAATTAACGTCGCGATTATTTGTAATTGTTAACTTTGACTGAAGAGTGCAGAGCTACGTATACTACACGAAATCAGGAGTTACGAGAAAAGTAAAAAATATCTGTTTGCGTTTTGCAAAAACCATGGGTTTCTTTAATTGATTGAAAAAAACAGATAAAATAGTGAATTACTTAGAATTTTATGAAAGACTTGAGATTTTAACTGGTTAATAATAAACTATTTCAGGCTTGGTTAAAAATTTTAACTGGTCAATAAAGCTTGAAATAGTTTATTATTAACCAGTTAAAATATTTAAAATAGAATCTTTCTGAAATAGATGAAATAGTGAATGACTTACAAATTCAAATGCAATTATATGAAATTTTTAACTTTGACTGAAGAGTGTAGAGCTACGTATACTACATAAAATCAGGAGTTACGAGAAAAGTAAAAAAAATCTGTTTGTGTTTTGAAAAAACTATGAATTTCTTTAATTGATTCAAAAAACAGATGAAACAGAGAATTATTCACAATTTTATGAAAGACTTTAAATTTGAACTACTTAATAACAACATAATTTAAAAAACATTTGTAATTTACCATATTTTTAAAATTTTTGATCGATCCTGTACGAAACTAGTGAAAAACTCATGGCGATTATTATAGTATGACTGAAATGAAATTCGTCCAGAAATATTGAATTTAATATTGAATTTAATTTCATAAACATTTTTCCTGCTTGTGTAAAGACTGAGGTAAATAGTCTTTGTTCCCTTTACTACCAGCTGTAAATTGAATTTTTAAAGGAAATTTTTTTTCGTGTTTTAAATCCCCAAGGTACGATCGACATTTTCTCCATAACAAAGTATTAGCAGATATTAAATTAATTTCATAATTTTAATCCTTTCTTACTCTGCATTCAATACTGACCTGGTAATATTAATTCAAAACGAACGTTTCTAGTTTGAGTGATCTTCAACGAAAAATTAAAAAACTATAATATAAAAATTGTATTATGCATAAAAATAGTAAATACATTGCAGAAATGTTCGTAATAGTAGTACGCAAAAAGAAAACAGGAAAAGAAGAATGCTTCTTCAGTGGACAATAAAAGAACGATGAAAAGTCCAAACAAAATTAAATACTGTGGATTATTAATTTTCTAAAAAGTCTGAAATATGTATATTTTTATTTCAAACATTTGTCTTTTTTCATTACCCATGAAGACTGAAAGAAATAATTAAATTTATCCCCTTTAGCTTGATATGGAATTTCCAAACGCACCTTTTTTTAATTTCTTAAATCGTGCACGATTAACCATTTCCTCGATAATGTGGAATTAGCACGTATTATATTCCTTACATAATTCCAGTCCATTCTTAACCCGCCTTTAATACGTGCTCGGTGATTTATGAACGAAATGTAGGTCGAAATGTTAACATCGACAGAACTGCAGTCGTATCAAATTGAATTGGCAGCTCAAAGTCGCTTCCTCCGCCTTATATCACGCCAGACGTCTACTTTCGCGACTTGCTCGAGAGGCGGTTGAGCATCGTATTTTTTTACAATTTAGCAAGTACTGAATATTCTCCGTGCCTTCGACTATCGTTTTTTATCCACTCGGGCACGGTACTTTGATAGGCGCGCCGCGAGATAGATACGTGTATCGAGAAGGCCGTGATCTCGAAGAACTATTGACTCGATCGTAAATATATCACATTATGACACATCGAACGAAACTTCCCCGACAATTTCGCACGGTTCAAAACTCCCACACGGAATGTGTTAAGCAGATTCTTGAACCCTTTCAGAACTGTCGTTGTACATACACGACACCGACTATCCATATTCGTCTGCTAGACTCTGTTCCTTTTTGTTTCGCCTTTCACCGTTCCAATTCTATTGCCACACGATTCACGCCATTTCTGTAGTTCGATCGACAGACGTGGACGACACCCAACTGATAAAAACTATAGACCAATTGGCTTCTTTCTATATAATTTTCCTTCGTTCTCTTTTCTTTTAATATAATTTACATTTGACGTTGAAATTAATTCGTCAACCCTAAACGATTCTTTGATATGTTAACTAAACACCTGGACTTTGCAGAGTTCGTGTAAAAAATTACTGTATGAAGAATTTTCGAAACGAAGAAGTGGTCCAAATGTTTAGGAAAAATGTTCCAAAGTCGAGCACCCAATTGGATTTTTATATAATTTTCTTAATTATATTAATTCACCAGTAACAAATAATTCTTTGATATGTTATCTACACAACTGACTTGGCAGAATTCGTGTAAAAAATTACTGTATGAAGAATTTTCGAAACAAAAAAGTGGTAAAAATGTTTAGGAAAAATGCTCCAAAATTACAATTACAAATCTGTAGATTGCAACAGTTCTAATCTATTCTGTATGGAACTCGATTTTTTAAAATTCTGAAACAAATAAAATGCAAAATTATAAATTATATTTCAATCAACAGCGATTTAATAGGCCTAATACAACAACAGCACTCAAATGGCGACCACTTGATACTGTTACTATTAAATTCATATAATTTTACGTTATTTTTTGTTTAAATGTTATTACCTACATACAATAAAATTTTTATTCCGAAACAATGACTTCGCGTCAGATTTTATCTCGACTACAATGGCCTTGGGTGAACAAAATTTCTGGAGAAACTTGATTCTGTAAAAGGGCCAACATAATTTACGAAAGGTTGAATTTATAGCGCAAAAAGGTGGCTGTGCAAAGAGGTTAATTTATAATGGGAACCCTGTGCTCCGTTACTTTTTGCAGAAAAAGTGTACAGGGTGGCGCAACAGTGTTCCAAGTTCAGCCACGAGCGCGAAACTTGATTTCCGACTCTTCGTCCAAAGAGGGTTAACTCGTAATAACCCGGAAAATAAAGCTCGTACGAGCTGTCCCCGTGCAACGTATCATTTCCCATCTTGCACAGAAGATTTGCTCTCCGAAGTATCAACAAAGAATTCAAAAGTGCTCCGCGTTTATCGAGTAACGGTGACGTGCGAAAGAATCGTTAACGCGCGGAAAAAGGATAACGGAAGGGGGTTGGGTCTCTCTAAAAAGCTGCCACTAATGCAAATTTTCTCCTCGAACTGGCACACGCGCACGCCTGTTGTAATGTTTTGTTCATCCCCTCCGCATTTTATGGCTATTGCTCTTCCCTTATTCCCGCTACGGTTTAATCGAATCTCCTAAACTTCTATCTTCTTCCGTCAAACGTTCGTCCGTTGTCAGCGAAAAGGATAGGCCATCGAACCTCTGCTCGATTAACAAAAAACACACCGTGGATAGTGTAATCTTGTTACGGACGACTAGACAATAGAATCGCTACGAAAGTGCTATGCAAACGAACCGTCTGAAGTATGGGTACGTACGAAACGAGGTGCAAAAACGTAGCACCGTTTAGAACGTTTTAATTATCGGGAGAGTTTCGAAAATGGAATGCAAATTAAGTGACCCGGAAATACTTTTCGTATACAAGACACAAGAGGGGGGCTAACAGTGAGATTGTAATCGATTTTTCACGTCTTGCGTAGTTCTTTTTTTTCTTTAATATTTATTCCGCGGAGTAGCTCGGAACGATAACGTCCTCCTTCGCGGGCAGTGTATGGGAAATACAGTGGAAATCGATAAAGAACCGAACGCTGGGAGCTTATATTTTCTTCCTGGACGGGGGAGGTGGTGACTTCTGAATCGAGCGAACAAAAACACTGTCCGTACCCGTAGAGACGCGGTGAAAAAGGGAATTGACTTTGAAGACTTTACTTCCACCGATCTCGACGGCGAGTTCTTTCGCTGCGTTGAGTCCCGACAATCGGTTCGATCGAATTTAATTGGCTACTCAAGGTCAATTGGAAGCTTCTCCCGCTGAATCGTTCGACCACCCCGTCGCTGGCGATGGAACCAATCCAAAGGCAACGCTCGTTTGTACCGATGCAAATCAAATTTTCGAGAGGTTGTTCTCCAAGTTTGATCATTTTTCCTCCATCGACAACTCGACTTTATGGAAATGTTTTTCCTTGGCAATTATTTGCATCCAAATGCAAACGGAGTCGAAAGATCGATTGGTAGAGTGTTAAAAATGGTTTTAAAAAAGTCGACTGTTTGCTTTCTGCAGATTGTTGTTTTACAAATATTTTCCCAAAACGGATATACCTACCGAGTACGAATTTTCATGGACTCGTAGCTATGTAAAAAACAGTTTTGAATAAAAATTTATTGCAACAGACGACCATAATAAAAACTTCGAAAACAGTTTGTTTCCATAGTAAAATCAAGATCATGGTGAATATTTGAACTAACATATCTGAACATATTTGGCACATAACGTTGCTTAGTTGACAATTGTATAAAATCCTAATCCAATGTTTGCATTCAATAATCTAACGTTGTATGTTTACACTGTCTAAAAAGTGATTCCTTTGTGGCGTCGCCTCCCATGCTCGCCACTAGAGGGGTCGCGCTCTCACAAGCGCTCGACCGACCCCTCCGTTGCTATATATACACTCCTCGAACGACTTCCCAATATCCCAGTCGTCGAAGGCAGGGCCTGCTAGAAAGCCTTACTGATGAGTCCACTACAGGCCCGGACGAAACGCGCCCCCTCCTTTCCTTTTCTGTCCTCCTACGAATTCTCACGAGATCCCCTACCCGCAGCGAAGCAGCGCCACAATTGGTGACCCGGACGGTGAATTGGACAACTAGGAAGCAGCTCGAGAATTTTCCAGGAAACCGCAGACCCGCACGCAGTGTAGGACGAAGGAGGCAGCGCCGAACAACCGTGTCTAATCGTACTAGCAAATAGCTCTTTCGTAATCCCTCTCCTAAGGTGGCCTTTCGTTCACTCGATCGCTCGGTCCTGACCAAATCTACCTGACGAGGCCGTCGTCTCCAGGAGGACACAGATTGGCAGGATTCGAAGCAGCAGCAATAGCACGCATAGTGGGGCCACAGGTAGGACAGCAGCATATACGCTCGATGACTTCAGGAGCGCAAGGCACGAGGGCGACTCGCCGCGCCAGACGATCAAGAGAACGACCACGCAGCAGCCAGAAATCACGCAATATCCTACGGCAATAGAATCGAAGTTCTAGCCAGGATCAGAGAAAAATCTCCAGTGATCGTCAATCGAGATAGAGGCGCTATACGAAGACACGACGACGACGACAAGTCCCAGAGGAACGGAACAACTGTAGATAATGTACATAGTATTCGATAAGTCTTGTAAATAGTAGACTTAATCCGGTATCGTTAGCACTGGCAGGGGGGTAACGTGGCGTCGCCTCCCATGCTCGCCACTAGAGGGGTCGCGCTCTCACAAGCGCTCGACCGACCCCTCCGTTGCTATATATACACTCCTCGAACGACTTCACAATATCCCAGTCGTCTAAGGCAGGGTCTGCTAGAAAGCCTTACTGATGAGTCCACTACAGGCCCGGACGAAACGCGCCCCCTCCTTTCCTTTTCTGTCCTCCTACGAATTCTCACGAGATCCCCTACCCGCAGCGAAGCAGCGCCACACCTTCTTTCCACTGTTAATAAATAAAAAGATTTTTGAGATTTTCTTTTTGAAAAAGTATATGTGCTCTATATAATTAAACAAATAATAAAGATTCTGAACTAATTCTTTTTCTACATATTGTTGAATAATAAATGTTTAAACGTTACAAAATTAAAATGAATCCGTTTAATACAGTTTCTGAAAAAATATCCCTTCGTTTCACGTTCTCTAAAGGCAAATTTCCCTTTAAGAGGAGAAATAATTTATTATCGGTATTAGAAAAATAATTTTGTCAATATTAGAATTCAAACATCAAATATTGTCAAAATCTAAACAAGACAACGACGTAGCCTCCTGTCAGAATTATGTTACAGGGATGAGAAATGACGAGTCTGACCAGCTATGGAATAATCTCCTTTCAACAAACCCAGAAAAGAGATTACAGTATTTTCTCTATACAGGGTGTCCCAAAGATGTTGCGGGTCCTTAAAGGGGGTGATTCGGGGGATGATTGCAAACAACTTTTTCCTTTGTGAAAATGCTCTCCGGGGTTTCGTTAACGAGATATTAACAAAAAGCACCGACCAATCAGATCGCGCGCTTTCCGCCCGAGCTCCCATGCTAGCATGGCTACGCGCCGTGCTAGCGTGGCTACGCGCCGCGCTGCGACTTGTGAACAAGCAACTCGGCATGCAACGAGGAAAATTGCGTAGAATGGCAAATGAAAAAGGCGTAGCAAATAAAATCGAACACGTTGTCATGGTTTGTTTGTTATTTAAAGTGAATGATGAATAAAGGATAAATAGATGAAAATCACGTGTAACGTAAAAAGACGAATACACATTTTTTTTAGAGGATTCGAAAATAATAGTTATTTGAAGTGGGAGGATATGGAATACGTAAAATTCCTTGTGTCAATAACGTATCCACGAAAAGGAAATTAACGAAAAGTGATCGTAGTTCGTTATTGTGATATAAATCCGTAATTTAATAACGACCAGCACTGTTGCTGATAACGAATAAGTCTGTTTAAAAAGCCCGGATAAATATTTTCGTACGAGAATTTTAAGAATTATTGCCGGAAACAAGCCATAGCTTGCGTTAAATTTAAAAATGAATGATTACCAATAAACTGACTAAAACTCACCCTTGTCGAAAATGCACCTGTAACTTGAAAACTTGTGTCACTGGGTCACTGAACCGATCCTGGTCATCGATGGACGAGCCCAGTGCACAGCTGATCCCAGGTATACGACACTACCCAAAGTTAAGGGTCGCAATGTCAGGTGCGTCCAGGTCAACGTATCGAATATTCACTTCACTGCACGGCTACTAACACTGATCACTTTATTTTTTTGTCGTGAAACGTATTGTTCTTACGTTTTAAAAATTGGTGGCCCCGAAAGGGGCCGATTGTTATTAATGAAAGTATTGCTCCACATGACGGCCTCGCGGCATCATGGACCCCGTTGAATACAATCTCGACGCTAAGCGACGAAATGTATCCTCGCTTGGCGTTTGAATATTAGGGAATTCTAACGCAAATGCTCGCACAGCAGCACTTGCGTTCCCGTTGTTCCGGGCGTACACCCAGAACATCCTATAGTACTCTTGAGCCGTGTACATTTCTACGACGGGTTTGCTAGCTGACTGACAGGATTTTTTTCAAGCAACTTCCACTACCCCGAAATAGCTTCTCTCGTTCCATTATGAGTTAACTCCCACCAGGACAAAATTTAGAGAAAAAGAAACCAGCATTTGCTGAAAAAACACGTGGCCTGCAGAAGTGCAACGAAAACTTTCACAAAAGCCCGCGTTCTGTCCTTCTACTGCCATTGTACCCATTGCCTCGAGATAGAAAACATACACCACGTGTATCGGTTCGAAAGGGCCCGAAGAGAAGAGAAACAGAAAGTCTTCGAGTTGCTATAAAGAAGAAAATGCATACCATTCCTGTTTCACCTTTCCGATACCCTGAGTTTACGTCTGCTACGAGGCGAAACCAATTAAGTCATAAATTACGCGCTTAATTGGTCTGCGACTTAATACGCGTCGACGTATTCCGGACGAGAGATGGTGGACAGCATTGTCATGACCGTATTGTCCCGCTAGTCGGCGGTAGAGAACAGTTTCCTACAGTTTCGGATAATTTATGACTTTATGACGTAAGAACAATACGTTTCACGACAAAAAAATAAAGTGATCAGTGTTAGTAGCCGTGCAGTGAAGTGAATATTCGATACGTTGACCTGGACGCACCTGACATTGCGACCCTTAACTTTGGGTAGTGTCGTATACCTGGGATCAGCTGTGCACTGGGCTCGTCCATCGATGACCAGGATCGGTTCAGTGACCCAGTGACACAAGTTTTCAAGTTACAGGTGCATTTTCGACAAGGGTGAGTTTTAGTCAGTTTATTGGTAATCATTCATTTTTAAATTTAACGCAAGCTATGGCTTGTTTCCGGCAATAATTCTTAAAATTCTCGTACGAAAATATTTATCCGGGCTTTTTAAACAGACTTATTCGTTATCAGCAACAGTGCTGGTCGTTATTAAATTACGGATTTATATCACAATAACGAACTACGATCACTTTTCGTTAATTTCCTTTTCGTGGATACGTTATTGACACAAGGAATTTTACGTATTCCATATCCTCCCACTTCAAATAACTATTATTTTCGAATCCTCTAAAAAAAATGTGTATTCGTCTTTTTACGTTACACGTGATTTTCATCTATTTATCCTTTATTCATCATTCACTTTAAATAACAAACAAACCATGACAACGTGTTCGATTTTATTTGCTACGCCTTTTTCATTTGCCATTCTACGCAATTTTCCTCGTTGCATGCCGAGTTGCTTGTTCACAAGTCGCAGCGCGGCGCGTAGCCACGCTAGCACGGCGCGTAGCCATGCTAGCATGGGAGCTCGGGCGGAAAGCGCGCGATCTGATTGGTCGGTGCTTTTTGTTAATATCTCGTTAACGAAACCCCGGAGAGCATTTTCACAAAGGAAAAAGTTGTTTGCAATCATCCCCCGAATCACCCCCTTTAAGGACCCGCAACATCTTTGGGACACCCTGTATAAGCTCGGAACTCGTCCACGATATAGGCAAATATCATATCCCCTCTACTTATCCCCACTGCGTACCGTTAGAACTAAGCACTCGCTGTATCGGCGAGTATGCCTTCCTATGGGCGGTTCCCCAAGATAGCGGCGCGTTTGACAGTCGGTCGTCGAACATTGTCATACGATACGGGCTCAAATTACTAAGGCAACACTAGTGCAATAATACAAATTTTTTATTTTTCCTTTTCTTGTTTTGAAACTTTTAACATGTCTGTGACAGTTTTCTGATTTAACTAAGATCAAGTACAACATAATTTTTATTATTGTTTTTCATAAATTATAATATACATTTGACCTTTCTTTAAAGTGTATCCTCATCTGAAAAAAGGAATTGTAATTTAATTGACCTATCATTTATTTGCCGAAATCGTGAGACAACTCAGAGTAAAATAAGTTGGTTAAACAGTTTAAATTCGCAAGTTATGTATATCTTTTCGGGTTATATCACTATTGCAGTAAACGATCGATACATACATATATGTACTGAAGTTATGACACGATTTAACTAGTACATATACAATATTAAATCAACAACGAAATTCATCTTTATTTTTGTTCTTCCTTTTTTCAAACTTCATCAACATATTCGTGACACTTTTCTGATTAAAATGACACCAAATACGATATACAATTTAGGTCCTATTTACTAACGCAATAAGAAATCAAAGGCATGCATCGCTCAAGTGACTCCACGTCGGCTGTATCGAAACACAGGCGATGTTTACGCGAGCCTATACAGAATCAGTATTTCATTCTGCGACCTCTACCAAGAGAGGTAGAAGTCAGAATTAGAACACCGATTTCGTATAGGCTCGCATAAACATCGCCTGTGTTTCGTTACAGCCGACCCGAAGCGAAGGAAGCGATAGCAAATTCGGCGATGCTCGGCCGCTCAGTCCCTCTTTGTCATATGCTCGCTGTTCTTTTCTATACTCGCCGCCTCCAGTAGGCGTCAACAAAGTATCAAGAATCGTTTCTCGTCCACGATATAGCCGAGCGTTGAGCCCCGAGAGCGTCGCTTCTATAGAGACAATACTGTATACCGAATATAATCAGACCCGGTAAATTTTTCATCTCCGTGCAGTAAATATTTCCAAAATTTTCCTTTCCCTTTGATTTTTCGATGTTTGTGGATTTGCTCGATGATGCTGAAAGCCAAAAAAACGTATTTGCAGAATTTTTGTTTTCCCTGCGCGGCTGTTCGAATATTCGTTTCGCCATAACCCGAACATAGCCGAACGTATTTCGATAAAAATTTTTACGCGCGCAAACACTGGTCTGATGTAGACAAACTGGCTGTTTTGTATCGGGCTTTGATCGTTTTAAAACTTTTTAAAGAATTTTAACGGATTTTGTTAAAACTCCATCCACGGGAAATCCACTTGATAATAAAATGGAAATTATTATTATCAGGGAATAATTACTATATAATTGATGATTAAAAACAATACAAGGAAATCGTTGTTTCGGTAGAATTAATATCGTTATTGATATACTTCTTCAACGTGGCTGTTTCCTGTAAATGCAAACGAGTGCATACAATCGCCAACGAAAACTTCATCAATTTGTAACTTTAAAACCCCGCTAATTACGCTTCAAGTTTGCATCTTATATTCCCGATGAACCGTGGTTAACTAAAGTGAAAAGTTCATTTTGTTCAAATGTGCATTCAATCTACGATATATATAAGCTAGTAAAAAATTAAAATATTAAATTATGTTTAACAATTTGTTGAAGTTGCACAACTTGGCGAACACTTTCAATTCTTTTTATTATCTATTCTTAGTGTGTCTTTTCATTGTTTTATAAAGAGATCGTGTCCATTTTCTTTTATAGAAATTCTCTGTATTTTCATTATTGTAAAATGGTTAAAATTCCAAACAAAATGAAAAACTAGGGCAAATAATATAGATAAATCGCTAAATTTTTAAGTAAATCAATAGCACCGATCTTGAAAATCGTTAAGGCCTTAAAAAGAGATAAAAGCGTCGATAGTTGGGTCTCTCGATGGACAAAGAATTTTTTAAGGCTATTCCTTGGAACAGTTTGGAAGAAAAGTATCAATTTGAAACGTAATTGCGTCGATATCATAACACGATCTTAAATTCCATGACTATCCAGCACTGTATCTATCGTCCGATCGCATAAACCCAAAAGCACACGTCCCTTGTCCCTTAAATGGAGAGACGAGCTTTATTATGTGGTGTAAAAGTGGGGACAGTGTCTGACGTAATTCGCAATCGGGAGAAGTGGCCTCGAGCAACCAATTAAATTTACGTCCACTACAAAGGGTAAACATTAATTCGGAAAATATTTCAGTACGGGGGATCGTCAATATTGACCGCCAGAAAAAGAATTCTCGACTAGTTTTTATAATTTTTAAATTACTATCCTAAAACATTCGTTCGTAACCCAACAGCAATACTTTAACACTAGAACTAACGACAATTATAGTTAATTATTTGTACCAAAGAAATTGAAACGATAGATACGCGAAAAAATATATAATGCAATGGAAATATGTGTTTATATATTCTCTTATAGAAAATTACGATAAATTTGTTGAAACTTCAGTCGAGTAAATTTTTTACAAGTTTTATTAGAAATTGCGAATGGGTCATTTTGATTGGTTTGGTAGTTCTAGTGTTAATTGAAAGTCCACTTCGTAAATATATCAGATGATACTAATATAATTTATTGCTTGCATTTAGCTTGTATGCCATCGAATGCAGAATATAACGCAATTAAATCAGTTATTCCGTTAACAAAGTTATGAATAAATACTTCAATACATCGCTTCGATGTAAAATAAACAATTTGTTATGAAAAGAAAATAAACATAAAGGAGTACACATATTATTTCTGTAAATAATTCCTATCGTACTTGGTACCAAAATACAAATAATTTCGGTTAACATATTATTTTACACAATATTTACTACAATTATCGTGCAAATATTCCGACGATCTTTGGCCATAGTGTTGAAAAAAGAAAGGCAAATTATTATGGCCGTGACCACTCGAACTTACTACGCAACTATAACAGCACCGAAAGCATATTTGTGTATCAAACAGTACTTGTTTGACCATAACTTTACGTATACAAAGCAAGTCCCAACTTCAGAGCTGTTGATTCTTTAAGCTTCGACGAGCAGAAGACTTTGAAAGGATCGAAACTCCTAAACTGATATCGATACGATTTATCGAGTACTTTCGATCACTAATACAGGGTGAACGAAACAGAAAATCCACTGTAGACGAAGTATAGAAATATTGCGTAAATAGAATGATTAGTAATGCAAATTTTGTACACACTAAAATGGATTTAATACATTGACTGCCAGACCCAATACTATACAAACCAAAACTTTGATTTCAGACAATTGTAAGCTACATAACTTAAAATTTGTCTTCCCATTTATTTTTATAACCTCACTGAAATTCATGAACCCTATTCAAGTTTCAACTTTAACATTTCATCCTGAGAATGAATTACTTTAGTTCCATCAAAGTGTTAATTGAACAATCGTTGGAAAGTCTAAAATTATCCTTGCAACATATCAAGGAAATATGATAAAATCAAGGAAAAATGGCCGCATTTTGCGAAAAAGAACGTGTTGTTTCGCCAAGACAATACACCAGTTCGTACATCTGTTATCGCGATGGCCAAAATCCAGGAGTTGAAGTTCGAATTGCTCCCTCACGCACCCTATTCGCCAGATTTAGCCCCCTCGAATTATTTACTCTTTCCAAACTCGAAAAAATGGCTCGGTGGTAAAAGATTTTCCAAGAATGAAGAAGAGAAGTCTACGGTTAATGGCTATTTTGAGGAGCTCGATGGAGTATCGAAGCTATTGAACACCGCTGGGAAAATTGTACCCAGCTAAAAGGAGATTATGTTGAAAAATAAAGATACTTGTTCCCAAATTTGTTGTGTTTTTTTTTATTGGGTCTGGGTACTTCTGAGACCTCTCTGGTACTTCGATCATAATCTTCGCGCCCGCGGCAGGTACGCACGAAGAAACTTCGCGAACTTATTACCGAGTGACCTGAGCCCGGAGTGGCTTAAGGCAGATTTATCATTCCGGTGTGTGGTTTAATTAGAATTTCTAACAAGCTTCTACGCCAAATACGGCGTGCATAACGAAAGTTGTTACCGATGTACCGTTTACTCGCGCGAACGTAAAACCGCGAGCATTTCTCTTAAGAGATTCGTTCGTTCGTTCGTTCTCTGGTCTCTGATTTATGAACATGGATAAAACAATGGCGTAACGCCGCGAAGATCTCCATATAAATTCGTATGATCGCGAGTAAATGATACGCGTTACATTCGACACGGATCCGCGAACGAAACGCGACCGAAATTGCAACGTTGAGCTCTAATCACTATGTTGCTTAGAAACTATGAGATATTCGTTTCATCCTTTGTCGTGCAACGAAGTCCAAGATAACGAACGTTCTGCAAAGTACTTTTGTCCGAGGATATTATTTTTGGTTAGCAGCCGGATACGTAACAGCATTTATATCTGTTATGCTCGCACGCGTTGTCGCGAAGACGCGGAAAGAAACGTCTGCACAAAAATCCATGACATACATTTGGAACGTACGTTTCACGAATAAACTACTACTGACGCAAATATTTACGAAGATTGATAATTATATTTTCTATGCTTTTAAAAATAGGTTTAATACCTCTTCATTCACGATATGTAATAGTTTCAAAAAAAGATGAATTGAATAAAATTTAGGTTTTCTAGAATTTTAAAAATTCAACTTGTTTTAATAAATATCGATATATAAAATTATTGGTTATAATATCTATTGTGATTAATAATGTAACTGTAATAATTATAATTATTATAATCGTTGGAATATTATAAAAGAAATTTAAATTGTTAGAAAATGGAGAACTTGGATCTTGAAAAGAAAATATTATTCGATATGAAATTACTAATAAAAATATAAATTTTGTTTAAGAATCTTAAATTCATTGCACTTATCTGCCATATTAATAAATTTTTAAATTACAAAATTTATATATATTTGAAATTAAATACTTTTTAATTTTAATTCATAGATAATAAATATTATATAACAATCGAAATTATTCAAGCAGTATTTAAATACTGCTCCAGTGAATTCAAAAGCAAGAATTTAATCTTTGAATCTTCATGTTACATTTTGTTTAACACTAGAATGTTTATTTATTCTCTCCTGGAAAACTACAGTAAATTTTCAATAATCCAGTCGACTAAATTTTTAACAATTTTTATTAGAAATTACGAATAGGTCATTTTGAACACTTTAGTGGTTTTAGCGTTGTGTTTTCGCTAACAATGAATTCAAAGGAATAGGAAGTTTCTTTGTTGCTAATTCTGTTGATATATTTTTAACTGATCGAGCAGATAATGTGACAATCTAATTAATGCGGCCTGTTTCTAGAATGGCATCTTGAATAGGAAGGACAACAGGGTGACGTGTTGAACGTTGTGTGTTCTCATATTTGTATAATGTGTATTATGTGGCATGTGTGCGGTGTGTATTATGAACGGAGAGTTAATTCTCTGGTATTTGTTCCAGTACGCCTTTATTTTGCTCCTCCGTTGAAACAGCAATCGCTGCACAATACGCACCGCGACAATACTGCAAGACACTATGCGAAACCATACAAATTCGTATTTTCATGGTAAAAAAACGATATTCAGTTTGTTTCTACAAAAATGAATAGTGAAACGTGCATAGATATGATCAATAGCCATTGAGATGTGCAAAGGATTTAGCCAAAGAAAAATCATTTTCCAACAGGGACAACTCAAGCTTGCATAAATTCAATATATGAAATAGATATTGAGTTTAATCGTATGTAATTGCCTTATTTTTGAGCCAAATTTATTTCTCCTTTAACACACTAGCATATATGAATGGACATGACTATACACTGAGGCCAAAATAAGACGAAAATCAAGGATACTAATTTGTTGATTGAGGCTTCGTTAATAGGTTATAGAAACATTTCTGGCCACAGGATATATTTTCGGTAAAGAATTTTTATCTCGAAAGTGCGTAGGATTTCGTGGGTATGTGTATTCACCAAAAATGATTGTAATTGACCCACGCAACCGAAAATAATTTTTCCAAAACGATTTGAAATTTTTTAACTTTGTCGACAAATTTCACACTTTCTCGAATTTTTTTCCCGAAAATGGGTAGGATTTCGAGGGTATGTCTAATGATAAAAAATGATTATAATTGACCCCTGCAATCGAAAACAATTTTTCTGTGAATGATTTGAAATTTGTTAATTTAATTTTTTAATAACTTTCTAACGAAGCCTCAATCAACAAATTAGTATCCTTGATTTTCGTCTTATTTTGGCCTCTAGAGTCTCCCATTAAAATTTTTCCCACGGGTAACCGAACACCCTATTCCTTAATATTTGCAAAAATATAAGCTTCTTGTGATAGAAAAAAATATTTAACAATATTATACAATATTCTATAATATTCTGCAACATTAAAATTTTGATTTTAGACCATCGTAAACTACATAACCTAATATTTCTTTCACTACTTATTTTTCTAACCTCACAACTTGAAAATTAATTTTTCTAGTTCCATAATGTTAAATACGTGAATTTTATAATAAATACGGTGAGACAAAACGAATCATTTCAATTCCAAAATCTAGTCCACCTAAAATAACCTCCAATCGTGACAGTAGGAACATTTTAACAATTCAAACGTAAACGCAAGAAGCACCGTCCAAGTGGCGGTCCGCCGTAAGAGTAGGCTCCCCAACCGCCATTACTGTCAATTGTTGCTTCCCGCGTGTCTGCAGGGCTGACGGGGCGAACGTTCGGCGAAATTTATTTTGATAATAGACTCTCGATGCCCTCCTCGAGCGCCTTAATAAATCAAAGGGAAATAAACCCCGGCTATCGCGAATTTACTTCCGCTTTATTCGAAGCACCGTCGCCACGAAACTAATGTCGCGTTTTATTACATCCCGAAGTTCTCGTCGTATCGGTGTTATTTGATTCCCCCTGCTTTTGTTTTACAGCTAGCGTACACGACACCCCGAAGGATTTATTGACGGCCCCGGTTACCTGCCGGCTCTTTGGTAAGCACGGCCGTAACTGCAAACCCCCTTCGTTCGTTTTTTTTTTTTTTTTTTTTTTTATTCCCTTTCCAAACCCCCGACGGTTTTGGCTAAGCTCGACACGGATAAGGATTCGAAATATCTCATAGTTCCCGCCGATACGTGACGATTGCAATTATTTTGCATAGGTCAGAGATAAAGTAATAAATCGTGGCGAGATAGGATACGCGCGATTAACCCAGTTCCTTGTCATAAAATCTTGGAGATAGTCGGACGCTTCGTGGTATGGGGATCTCAGGTGTCCAGGATACTATCGTCATCGGGCCATACCGCGAAATTAATGTATACTATGTGGGTCGAAACTTTCAATTATGAACGATCCAATGAGTGTCCGTATTTCACGCAGCCTTAACGAATAAATTGTATGAACACAATGCACAAAATTTCAGTGAGAACCGTTGCTGCTTTCGGCAGGGAAAAGTCAATTATTTTGATAGTATAATGAAACGAAAGTTAGATAATTTTTGAACATATTTTTATCTAATTTTAAAATGCAATTTTGTTCAATTAAGATATAGATAGTTCAATAGAAACATAAATCTATTATTGGAGAAATGATGAATTTTTTTTATTGAATGAAGACTACGATTATGGATTGGATAATTCGGAACTGGGTACGTGATTATTAATTGGAACATCTTTCCTGCGTAATATATGTAACGCATATTTGATGGCAAGTAAATTTCATTATTAATAATCGTGCCTTTCGTTGTGCATTTAGTAAAATGAATATCGGTATTAAAAATATTTAATTTGGTTCAGAGAGATACGTATTATACGTGAACTTATACGTAATTAGGTTATGTAGTGAGTCCGTTCGTGTTTCTTTCTAAGAATATTTCTACCGTAGTTTTATGCCTAACCTATTTCAATTAAAAGGTGTTTCTTGATTTCTGTACATTTGGATGCAAATAACTGTGGAAAGAATTGTTAAAAAAAATGAAATGAGAAGAAAGTTACAGTACCTCTATATGTAAAAGATTCGTAGCTCAAACGTTCCATTTAGAAAAGAGATTCTTGTCTTTCGCTGTCAACGTCGAACGTTTTAATAAACTCATTATTAGACTGAAGCTTGTTCTTATAATAAAAACAACCGCCATCTACAGCAGAACATCCGAGTTTGTCGTAGAATAGTACATTGTCTTCGACGTTAAATGGAAATTCAACTTTACCAACAGGCGATATAAAACCACAGACAAGGTATACACAGGTATAAAACAGGTAACACAGATCACAGACGAGATATACGAGTTTTCATTTCACCTTTCACCACAGACGAGGTATATGAATAGACCTTTCACCTAATGTAATTTTTCGGCCGGAGTTTCTGGGGTCCCGCGAACCCATTACCATTATCGTGTCACTCGCAACGTTATCAACAGATTCAGAAATTAAAACAAGAGGAAGTGAGACAGAAAATAAAATTACATAAATTTTATTATTTTTGAACGGAATTAAAGCTGTAGGGTCCATCATTGGACATTAATCGATTAATTTCATTGGAATAACCAATCGATTGAGATTATTTAAAGATTTCAACATTATTAAAATACGTAAGGATCTCATTGATAAATACACCGCAAATCCTCTATTTTTTATTTTAAATTGTAATATATTATTTATTTAAAAACTAACTCGACAAAAACGTATTTGCGACTCGAAATCAGTGTTATTAAACCGCACACCAGGACGAAGAAGGTATGTGGAACTATAAGAAGAACGCAGCCATTAGCTCATATTATTTACTATGTAATTAATATAATTATTAATTACATAGTAAATAATATGACCCGGGTCTCACCACGTGGAGGTTGCTGCGACTGGAGACCCACCCTAGCCTCGCCCCAACCACCCTTCCTTTGGCGAGAAATTCGAATACCTATCTAAGGGAGAAGCTATCGAAAAGTTAGAAACGAGCTAGAAAAGGAGAGTTCTTAAAAGAACTGCCCAATCAACAGATGAAGAACCTAACAAAATGTCAATACATGTGAGATGATACACATGTTTTCTAAAAACGAAATTGAAAACTGCAACTGCACGCACGAACTCTGACCGATGAAGAGATCAAAAACCTAACAAAATGTTGATACATGTGAAATAATCCATCACATGTTTTCTAGAAACGAAATTGGAATGTGCAACTGCACGTATGAATCCTGATTACTAAATTATCAATATGTACTTTATTATTAATTGTTCCTTCTTAAATAAATACTTGCATTATGACAGTGCCTAACAAGACACTCGTACAAAACGAAGAAAGGATCCTGAAGATCCAACCAGAAATGTGCAACTGCACGTATGGACCTTGCATATTCGAATACTAATATGTATCTTAATATTAATCATTCCCACTTAAATTTACGCACACTTTTCGGTTATACTTAATAAACGGCAGGAGAACGTTTTTTTATCTTATAATCTATATACATTTGTACTTATATTCTAACGCAATCTGTAGAAACATGAAGAAATATGAGGAAATATTTTCTTCTTGGTGTCTTCGTCAGTCCCACGATGTTTTCCTGAAACAAAAACTCATATCCAATAAAATATATAACTCATATAAAACAAATAAATATGAAAAAATATTTCTTCTTGGTGTCTTGATTAATCCCACGTTGTTTCCCTGAAACATAAATCAGACAATAAATGAAATTGTATGAAATATATCTCTAAGAGCGATCAAGATGGTATCCGTGTACCATTTCCAATTCCATTCTTCGATGATTATATATTCTGTAACAAAAACTTGTTCAAAGGATTAAAAGCTGAAATGAAAATGTATTAATGAACACAGAAAAAAATAATTATGTACCGTCAAGATAGACTCATAGTAATCGATCATAGTAAAAGTGAATGAAATTAATATTTTAACTAAAGCTTTCACGAGTAAAAATTGATATTAAAAGTTTAAAAACATAAATATTACATGAAATTGAATGAAAAGTTAAATTCGTCCAAGTGTTAAGATAAATAAGAAATAGATTGAAAATTTTATTTATTTGTTACCGTAGATTTTATTTTTCAAGAAAAAAATTTTCAAGACGTATACATTGCAATAATTATATTTTACTGTATTCAAAACTAAATTACGTTCATACAAAAAAAGCAATAACGAACGAAAATGTCGATTCTACGCGGAAATTAATTCTCAATATGAAATATCGAATTGCAATTTGCATACCCTTTTGATGCAAGCATTCTATTTTCCATCAATAAAAACAATGATCGCGAACAAACTTTGATTTGTGCAAAGAATACAGAATATTTATAAAAAATTCGCTATTTATAAATAACAATTGGATTGCAAACGTTATTATATCCTGTAAAAATTACCAACTCTAACAATGAATAATTAGTGATATAGATATCTATATAGCAATCATAAATACAATCTACAATAAAATTAATCATAATATAGAATTTTTAAATGCATCACAAATCTGTGATGAAAATACATTCCCATATATTACAGATTTTAACACGTTATGAAGAATAAAACAATTGGTCTATTCACAACAGTACTTTCAAGCAGTATTTCTTTTGAGAATAAACTCATAATTGGAATAAATGTCCACTCGTGTTAAATTCAAACAACCCGTGAGTGGACCATTCTTTCTTTCGCAACGCTAATTTATAAAATAAAAAACTATACGCGAATGGTGCTTGTTATTCGTAAAATGAACCATACAGGGTTCCTTTATTAATTAAATCGCTTGCACCCATATTCAATCATGCGCAACACTAATTTTAATAATGACGTTGAGCCATTCGAGGCTTTGCTGAATCCCAGCTTGCTTCTCGATGATCCTGGTGCAGTGAGCAACGTTTTGACCAGCTTTTGGGCATTGGATCGCAACTCTAATTAATAAAAAACGCGACAAGATCGCAACGCTAGTTTATAATAGAAAAATTCCAAACGCGATTTATAACAATAAAAGCAACCGCGAATGATGATTATTCGCAACGCTCCCTGAAAAGTAAACGCGAAAAATAGTAATTCGCAACGCTAAGAACAAACCGATCAGTACGTTCGCAACGCTATTCTTAAATAACAATAAAAGCAATCGCGTATGGAATTCGCCACGCTACCCTGAAAAGGAAACGCGAAAAATAGGAATTCGCAACTCTATACAAGTAAAACGCGATTATTGTATATTCGCAACTCTATCTTTAATGGAAATACATTTATGTTTCGCAACGCTAATGCAAATCGCGTAGCCCAAAAACGCTGGATCAGGTGCTGGCGTCTTCGGTTGTAGCTAGAAACATACATGCACAAAATAAACTAACTACATCAAGCTACTTCAAACTACAATAGAGTGGCACATATGGGGATGAAGTTAGACGTTTTAAATATCGCAACACTACGGGGCAACAACGCGATAAATCAACAATCGCAACGCTAATTTATAATAGGAAAAATTCCAAACGCGACTTGTAAGAATAAAAGCAACCCGCGAATGGTAATTATTCGCAACACTACCCTGAAAAGAAAAACGCGAAAAATAGTAATTCGCAACTCTAATTCGCAATCGCGTTTACTAAAAATTCGCAACGCTATTTTTAAAGCAAACGCCCGGTTCCTAGGTTTGCATAAAGACAATCACGAATCGTATTTATTCGCAGCACTAATATATCAACGCGATAAATATTTATTCGCAACTTTACGAGCAAACGCGAACATTGTATATTATTCGCAACTCTAACTTTAATCAGGGGCTATTGGTACATAGACATGTACTGGCCACAAAATAAACTAACTACTACTAGTACTACAATTGGGGTAGAATTTGGGCATTGAAAATATCGCAACGCTAAATAAAAAATCGCACGATTAATCAAGATCGCAACGCTAATTTATAACGTGAAAATTACAAACGCGGTTGACATCCATTATTATATATATAAAAGAGTAGAAAAGCAACGCGAATCGTGATTGTTCGCAACACTACCCTGAAAAGCAAACGCGAAAATTAGTATTTCGCAACTCTACGAGCAATCACGTTTATCAATAATTCGCAACGCTATTTTTAAGCAAACATTCGGTACCTAAGTTTGCAAAAAACCAATCGCGTATCGTGTCAAGGCGCAACACTACCCTGAAAAGGAAACGCGAAAAACAGTGATTCGCAACTCTACAAGCAAACGCGATTATTGCATATTCGCTACTCTATGCATATCATAACCGCGAGTTATGGGGTGGGATGGCTGGCATGTATGGTGCAATCATGTACCATCAGGTACATGCATACGTGAGCGAGTCAGAAAAATAAACTAACTACAACTACAGACGAGTTAAGTGACAAAGTAGTAACAGGAATGACTTTCCATTCTCATCCGAGGATGAAGATAGAAAGCCATTTGTTGCAGCCCACACTTGAAACAGTTTGTCAGGGCCTCTTCGGCTCATCGAGAGCCTTTTCTTTCTTCGGCGGTCCTGCCGATGCCTGTAACTTACGAAAGACCGGGCTCGAGATTTTGTGCAATACGTAGTCTTCCAACAATATACGAATTGTTGCAAGAGCATACGTGGTGAATCTCGAGCGGAACGAACGTTTCGAAAGGGACCTAATCACGACCGCGAGCGCGAGAGAGCGACTTTAAGAGTTGCGCGATTCGAGGAGTCGAAAATAAAGCCGAAACAAACAGCACAAGTACACCGTTTGAATCAGCCAAATTTCTACTCTCGAAATCGTAACTACAGGAACAGAACTGCCACGCGAAAACGCGCCTACCCGAATTACTAATGTGGACAGTCCTGCCCTGACCCTACCTACTTACGTTTAAACACACACACCAGAGAATAAGTTACCTACCTACCTAACCCTATATTTAAAAAATTGCAAAACTCAGTCTCTCAAACAATCACTTCACGGTCCTCATTCTCAATGTCCGGGCGCAACCTAAACTAGAGAGGACTCCCCGGGGGTCCTCCGACACCCGGACATAACTGACTTCATTCACACTCTAATTGTGTACGTACCAGTTTTTGCAGCGGACTGACAAAGCTAGTGCTCATTGCGTACTTTTATTATTTATGTAAAACATTTTAATATATCTGATATAGTCTTTATTATAATATACTCTATACATATATGATTATATAAGATTGAAAAGCTAATTCATTATGCATTTTACAATATTATTGACTAATATGCAATACGAACAATTGCCAAGTAAATAATAACTATAAGTTTAATATTATTATTGTGACTAGTATGAATCTAATGTCAAAAAATTCTGTATCTGAATTGTAATAAACTTTTGAAACGATGCACTTCCACAACCTAACCACAAACACACATATGTGGACAGTACATCGTGCACGAGACACTAGCATTGTCAGTGGCACAGATAAATTATTATTATAAATGTTACAAACTATGTCATCGTGCCCCGTTGCCTTCGCTCGTGCAAATAACACTTGGGCATGTGCATGAACTTAGGCAACGATCACGGGAAAGTATCCTGAAAATCCTGACTAAAACAACTGGTTATTAATAATTAACTAAACGGTATCTATTCTCAGTTAAAATGACTCGACTTGTTATATGTAATATATCAACAACAAAGTACGTTAATATCGAAAGATATTATGATTCAAGAAAAATTTGTGACTGAAATTTAATTGTTCAAAATGTAAGACTTTAATAAAGATTTCATGATAAAATAATTCACTTTGCAAATTGAAATAAATTTGTTAAATTATTATTCAAAATATTCAATTAACCTTGGTCGATTCTGTCGTCAAAGGAAATTAAAAAAAAAATAAAATTAACATGCATGTTCCTTTGAGTTGAAAATCGACCAGTCGCGAAACGCCTTCTTGCACATAAAATACATCGTATGATGTATTAATTAATAAAACAAATATTTAATAATTATATTAATGATGTAAGATATTTTACTTAATCATACGATTAATATAATGTTTTCATATTCTACTCAATTATTTAATTCATATAAAGATAATAAACATATTTCATATATTTTATCAAAATTGTGTAATAATCATATTGTGTAATATTTATTGATAACATTAAAAAACGCGAGTGCAAGAAGACCCTAGCCTGCACTAACATAATATAATTCATGGGTATTTTTCATACCTGCGGTCACTTAACTCGTCAAAAATACCAAGTATACAACTGGTCACCCGTGTTGATTCGGATCTTTCATCCTACAACATGGTTAGGGGCCAGAGGAAACAAAATAGCATGCGACTCACCAACTGTAGAATTCAAGCACCCGGGCGACGATGTCGCCTAGTACGAGTCATCAGCGAAATCATCAGCGACGTTAGAAATGAAGTCAGCATCAAGGTCAGCAGCGAGATCATCGTCGAATTTCTCTGGATCCACAAGTACGATGATGAGATGTCAGGATTCTTTAGAAGGAAAGAGTAAATGTTTTTACGAAAGGTTTCTACCGTATTTGAAAACTTGATGGCAAATTTAAATCAAACAATTTTTTTTAAGCGTACTCGGAACAAAATACAAAGGATACTTACATTTTTCGCACGTGAGCATCGCCAAATACTCTTTTTCGTATAGATACAGGTTTCCTGTCGAAACGTGTTCACAAACTCTCAAAGCATTATGGCGTCGCGTGACCGTAGTTTGGCCGCAGTTGAGAGTCTCATGTGGTTGAATTGTAATTACGAGCTGCCACAGAAATAAAACACAAATTTGTTAACAGACACTTATTAATATTGGATAAATGCATCGATGGATAATGACGAAAAGAAGAGAACCGATTAAAAATGAAAAATACGTTTGACCGTAGTTGAGAGCCTCATGTGTTTGAATTGTAATTACGGGCTCTTATAGAAATAGAACACAAATTTGTTAATATGCACTTATTAATATTGTATAATTGCATCGATGGAGAATGACGAAGAGAATAGAAATGGTTAAAAATAAAAAATACGTACCTAATTAGACGCAAAGCTGTCAACGCACTTCTCACACCACTTTCCAGACGAAGAATGACGAACAGGATCGGACACGTCTCTCGCGCGAGGAGCGTGGAGAGGGGTGGGGAGTGGGGTGAGGGAGTCACGTAGTCCGTCTCGACTCTTGATGTGTATCTTCGAAATAAAGGTTAAACCTTATATCTCGAAGAACTGAATATATTTAGGATTTGTGGCTGCAAAATACATATAAAAAGATATCAGATAAACAATTAATTACTTAATTGACGTTATATTCTTGTAACGTCAGAATGCAAGCTTGTCATTG